>NC_137772.1:142899618-143022214 GCF_963455305.1 Plecotus auritus
GCATGTTTTCTGGTGAGGATTAAAAATTAGATGATATTTCAGAGAACTTAAAATAACAATGTACTATTTTGTAAGTGTACTAGTATTCTCAACTATTATATTCACAAATCGTATCTAAAATTATGGTAGCTCAGTTGGTTAGAGCAGTGGTCAGCAAACTGTGGCTCACAAGCCACATGCGGCTCTTTGGCCCCTTGAGTGTGGCTCTTCCACGAAATACCATGGCCTGGGTGAGTCTATTTTGAAGAAGTGGTATTAGAAGAAGTTTAAGTTTAAAAAATTTGGTTCTCAAAAGAAATTTCAATCATTCTACTGTTGATATTTGGCTCTGTTGACTAATGAGTTTGCCAACCACTGGGTTAGAGCATCATCCCAATACCCAAGGTTGTGGGTTCCATCCCCAGGCAGGGCACATACAAGAATCAATTAATGGATGCACTGTCACGGAGGTGGGAGAGGCTCCTGCCACCTCTGCAGCACTCGCCAGCCATGAGCCTAACTCCTGCATTGATCATCTGCCCCCTGGTGGTCAGTGCATGTCATAGCGACTGGTCGTTCTGCTGTTCGGTCAATTTGCATATTAGCCTTTTATTATATAGGATAATTATAAATTTTTAGCACATAGTGGTGGCTTTAATATTTTTGTAATGTGTGCATAGACATTAAATTTAGACTCCATATATATATACTATATATATGTGTGTATGTGTGTGTGTGTGTGTGTATACTGTATATATGTCTGTGTTGTATTAAACTAAATTTGTTCTAATTTTATAGCAGCTATAGAAACTAATATATATTCCATATACAGGTTTCCATCTGTCTTTATTTTAAATAATATTTTTCCATTACAGTTTAGATTCAATATTATTTTGTATTTTTTCAGATATACAGTATATTGTTTACACAATCATATACTTTACAAAGTGTCCCTTTGATATTCCAAATACCCAAGTGGCACCATATGTACTTATTACAGTATTCTGACTATATTTCCTATGCTGTATTTTATATCCTAGCAATACTAGCATGTGCATAAAATAAATACAGAAAATTTTCAAAATCACACTCAATTTTTTACCTAGAAATCTTGGTATAAAGATGATGTTGAATCTATTACTTAAGACCATGAAATAATTTCTTTTCCATTCTCACAATTGCTTGATTTTGATCATCATTTTTAGTTAGCGTTCCTGATATTCATGGTTATTGCAGTGGGTTGAATAATGATCCTCAAAGATATGAAGGTCATACCCCTGAATCCTGGTTAGTTTATATAACAAATTGGATTGTGTAGATGAGCTTAGATTAAGCATTTTGAAATGGATGATTATCCTGGATTATTTGAATGGGCCTAAAATTTAATCCCAAGAGTCCTTATAAAAGGAAAATTGACAGAAGGTAATGTGAAGACTGAAGTAAGATGTAGACTTGGAAGGTACCATATAACCCAAAGAATGCAAGGACTGTGGCTCTAGAAGCTGGAAAAGGCAATGAAACAGATTTTCCCCTAGAACCAGAGGGAACACAACCCTGCTGACCATTGATTTCAACCTAGTGAATATATGTTAGATTTTTAGCATTTAAATCTTTAAGGTTATATGTCTGTGTTGTATTAAACTAAATTTGTTCTAATTTTACAGCAGCTATAGAAACTAATAGATATTCCATACACAGGTTTCCATCTGTCTTTATTTTAAATAATATTTTTTGTTACAGTTTATATTCAATATTATTACAATGTATCCTTATCGCCCCATTGCCCCCCCCCCCCAACACACCCCGCTCATTCATGCCCTCACCCCCCTGGTGTCTGTGTCCATTAGTTAGGCTTATATGCATGCATACAAGTCCTTTAGTTGATCTCTCCCCCTTACCCCCACCCTTCCCTACCTTCCCTCTGAGGTTTGACGGTCTGATCAATGCTTCTCTGTCTCTGGATCTGTTTTTGTTCATCAGTTTATGTTGTTCATTATATTACACAATTGAGTGAGATCATGTGACATTTATCTTTCTCTGGCTGGCTTATTTCACTTAGCATAAATATCATGAGTTTTCCATTGTTAACAAAGAAAGGCCTATGCCATGTTTCAAAGATGATAGTAAGGGTTTTATACATAAGTTTTATTGAAGGAAAAGATATAAACCAATTATAAAACTTATTTTTTTGGAGAGGCTATAGAACGTTAAGGTTTTGGAATAATACATATTAAAATTTAAGTCCCAGCCCCACCACCAAACAAAAGTGAGATATTAAGCATGCTATCTAGCTTCTTTTAAAACCTATTTTTCTATCTGTAAATCTGGGATAAAAGTTATTTCCTGTAGTACTGCTGTACAGGCAAAATGAGATATGTTTGGAAAGCAGGTCTGTGCATGCAAAGTTCCAAATAAATTTT
This sequence comes from Plecotus auritus, assembly GCF_963455305.1. Taxonomy (NCBI): domain Eukaryota; kingdom Metazoa; phylum Chordata; class Mammalia; order Chiroptera; family Vespertilionidae; genus Plecotus; species Plecotus auritus. The sequence continues at coordinate 142,902,018 of NC_137772.1, forward strand.
ATTTATTATGTTTATTATTATTATTGCCATGAAAACATTAACTATTAATAAATTAATAGTATTAAAAGGAAACATCTCAGTAAAATTTTTGGCTAATCTAGGTCATCTTTATGCAAATAATCTTTTTATGTGGTATAATCAGAGCTGCTGAAAGGTAACATCTCTCCTTACTAGGAATTTTAATCAAAATTTTTAGTTATATACTCATTCTTTGGGTTAATGGTTGTTTTATAAAAATACAAACCTCTGAAAAAGATGAATCAAGCCATTATTATCAACATTTTTGCTCAAATAGGACTATCAGATTAGTTTCTCTAGCAAGCAGCAGGTGAGGGAAAGAGGCTCCTGCATATGTGAGGAGATTTAGAAAAAAATGTGATTAAAGAGATCTTTCAGTGAGTGGCAGGAGGGTGGGCTGGGTCAGAGGTTCCCAGCACAGAGCTGCAAGGTTACAGTGTTCTATGGCCAAAGAGAATCAATACAGAATATGTAGAAGGTTTTCCAAAAGCTAGCTTCCCTCAGCATATTGTGATTTTATGTTCTTGCTACTTTATGGAAATAGAAATGTTATTTTTTAAATTAGAGTAGATAGTTTTGTTTTGAAATTTATTACTCATTGAATATAGAATATTGAGCATTTTAAGAGAGGTGACCACTGAGTTTCTTCTAATTTTCAGGTACTTGATGCAAATCAAAGATGTACAAGATGTTGACACAGTAGTGAGCTTTCTAGGAAACTAATAAAACATTCATTCACTTACTAAATAAAAACATTTATTCATTCACTCACTTAAACACACACGCACACACACACACACACACACACACAGTTCATTAGGTGCTAGTAATAGAGCAAAGAATAAGAAAAAAAAATCCCTATCATTAAATGTATTTTATAATGGAAAAAGTTAAAACAACAAAAAGCCTTACCATTTGCAATTGCAACTGTACTAAGAGATTTAATGAATAGCTAAAGGACATGAGCTATGGGAAAAACCATTTTATAGAGGAATCAAAAAACACTTCTCTAAAGAAATAATATTTGAGCTTACATCTAAATAAGATGAAAGAATCATCATCCACTGCCTCTCTGAGAGACTAAGTGGAAAATGTTGGCGGGTTGTTGGGTGAATATGAGAGTTTAGAATTATTTGCAATATTAAGAAATTCAATAGTGATGGATGGAGACTTGACTTGGGGTGGTAAACACAGAATACAGTGTACAGATGATGTGTTGTAAAACTGTTCACCAGAAACCTGTATAATTTTTTAACTAATATCACCCCAATAAATTCAATAAAAAGGGAAAAAATAAATTTACTAACAGCTATATATCAGGCTGATGACTATAGGAAATAAAGTTAAAGATATAATCTGGGACATATTAAGAATAGCATCATATCCCATGCTAAATGGGCTAAATCTTTTTTATTTTATCTTAAGAGCAATGGGAAGACATTATGAAGCAGAAATGTACAATCCAAATGTGGTGAGTGATTTGGTATTTGGAGGAGATGAAAGACCATAAAGGGGTCTATTGTAATAAGTTCTTCCTTGCTAGATATCTGTACGAGCTTCAGTGGGAGCACAAACAGTAATAAGTTATGTCTGTGATGGAGAAAAAATGCTTTCTTACAGAAAATATTTAACCTGAGTTTCATAGGATTTGTTGCATCATGAAAAATGGGTCAGGTGATAGAAGTTGAATTCTCAGGCAAAATGGGAAAAGTATATGGAAAACATGTCTTGATCACTAACTCTTTATGACTAAGGTGTAAGACCACAGGGGTAAATGTCAGAGGTAAAAATGGCAGTCTCATTTCTTGAGATTGATAAACAACAGCATAAATACCATTTATAGCAGAAACCTGGAGTGATTCTGAATAATGAATGTAAAGTGGAAGTTTGCAGCACTTATGAAGAAGATATGCTATCAGGATGTGGGTGGATGCTAGGAGGATTTGTATTGTTTTATATCTTAATATATAAAAAGCCAGGGACAATCACGACCTAAATTACCAAACGGACGACTGAACAGGAGGCTGCATGGGGCGACCAGGCTGGCAGGGGGAGCAGTGAGGGATGACCAAATGACTAGGCCATGGGCCCTAGCCGGGGTGTGGTAGTGGAAGGGAGTTCTGGGCCCCAGCCAGGGCATGGCGGAACTCTGGGTCTCCCACAATCAGGGGCATGGCCAACCTTCAACCCGGGGCCCAGAGCTCTTTGTTGCTGCTGTACCCCAGCTGGGGCTCAGAGCTCCCTTTCAATGCCACAACCCAGTAGGGGGGTCCGTTAGGGGCAACTCAGCCAGCAGGGGGGCAGTTGGGAATGACCAGGCCGGAAGGGGGGGCAGTAAGGAGTGACCAGGCCAGTGGGCGGGGGAGGGCAGTGAGGGGCAACCAAGATGGCAGGGGGGCCAGTGAGGGGAGATCAGGCTGTCAGGCAGGTGAGTAGTTAGGAGCTAGTGGTCCAGGATTGTGAGAGGGATGTCCGACTGCCGGTTTAGGCCTGGGATCGGGCCTATACCAGCAGTCAGACATCCCCTGTGGGGTCCCGGATTGGAGAGGGTACCAGCTGGGCTGAGGGGACCCCCCGTGCACAAATTTCATGCACCAGGCCTCTAGTCTATACTAATAAAAGAGAAAGATTCAAATTGACCATCCCTCAACGATGCCCACAAGCCACACCCACCAACCAATCAGGAGTGAGTATGCAAATTAACCCAACAAAGATGGAGGTTTAATTTGCATACGCAGGTGTCAAGTGCCCTGGGAGGCAATGGCAGAAGTAGCCTAGGAGGCACAGCCACCCCGTCTAGCCACACCCACGGGGCCCCGGGAACATTGCTGCCCTGGGGAGGCACGGCCAGGCCCGCCAAGCCACTCCCACGGGACCCCAGGAACATAGCAGGCATGGGGTTGCTGAGACCCAGGCTGGGCCTCTGGCTACAGATCCACAGCTTCGCGGAGACCGACTCTACCAGGCCACCCAGAGGCTATGTGGCTGGGCCACAGGGTGCCCGATCATAATGTGACACAGGGAGGAGGTGCGGGAGGAAATCCAGAGAATGGGATGTGGGGGTTCAAGACTCACTTCCTTTTGGCTTTGTCCTTTTTGGTCTTGGTCCTTTTCTTTCGGGCCTGGAGCCCAAGCACTGCAGGAGAGAGGGGTGGATGAAGGCCGAATGTGGAAGAAAGGAGGTGACCCAGGTAAGGATGGAGTCCTAGCAGAGGCATGAGGCCCGACTGCGGGGCCGCCTGAGGGGCGGCTCCAGAGCAAGTGCCAAGGCTTTGGCGAAGCGGCCGGCCAGGATGCGGGTGTTCCAAGGGGCGCCGAGCAGCGCCTCACCATCCCTCTATGAGGACACCCCACACAGGTGCTGCCTTCGCCAGCAGGCTCTGGGCGACATCTACAAATGCTACTGCAACCTCTAACATTCTGGGCAAAGAACTGACCCTGTGCCCCTCTGGGTACCAGGCTTGCTAGGAGTGTGCTGTCACCAATGCCATAGATCAAAAACCTGGTGAGGCAGGGTGCATTGGAGGGGGCTCGGGCTGGGGCAGGGGACCGGCGGGCAGGGATCTGCCTTGCCTGCAGAGAAAGCGGTTCTGCAGTGGCCCCAAGACGCAGTAGGCCCAGCCAGGGATCAAGGAGCATGGAAGGACACCCTGGCAGAGGGGCAAGGACCCCCAGCCCTGAGGCGGGGGTTGAGGGGCAGGGCCACCTCAGTGGAAGGGTGCCGCACTGCAGGGTACCGGACTGACTGACGCAATTCAGAGATGTTCCCAGCGCTGACCCGCTAACTAGGCCTCGCCCAGGCGGCCTTCCCAATTCAGAGACGGCGACTTCTTCTCCCGCCTTGGCCCAAAAGCAAGCCTGAGCCTGCCCTGCCCCACAGCAGCACACGCCTGCACAGTGAGTGCGAAGCCTACCACCTGCTCCGGAGAAGGGGGCGCAGTAAAGAATGGGGGTGGCGGACCAGGGAGAGGAAAGAATGTGAGGCATCTGTGATGAAGAGGTGCTTGAGAAAGAGGCTGGGAAGCCTGACGGGAAGGTTTGTTCTGTTTGCCCGGCGGCAGCCCCTTAGGAAGGGCGGAGAGCGTGGCTCTGAGGGCTCCCTGTGTGCTGAGTCCAGTTCCACAGCCAACTGGAATTGGCCTCAGTTTCCTGGTCTGTGAAATGGATTAAGCATGTCCCAGTGCCTTCACTGAGCTTTGAGGGCCAGTTGAGATACTATGTAAGGAAAATGAGGGAAGAAGTGAGAAAGAAAAGGAAATGCGAACAACACAAAAGAAAGACTGGAAGGAACCTGTAAACCCATTGTCACTTAAATAAGGAATATAGTCAATAGTGTTGTAATGATAGTATGATGCCAGGTGGGTACTGGAAATATCGGGGAACACTTTGTAAAGTATATGATTGTCTAACCACTATTCTGTAACTAATATAAAACCTGAAACTAATACAAAATAATATTGAATGTAAAGAAATGAAAATAGGAGTGAAATTTTTATAAATTTCTAAGTTTAAATACAGGCTGTAAAGGAAGGAAGGGGGAGAATAAAAAACAGTGTTTTTCATTTTACCACTTTATTGTCTTTTCAGCACATGAAAAAGACAGTTATCTTTACATGGTGCTTTTATACTTTTCTAAGTCATTATCTCATTTGATGTTCAGGGCAACTTAAAGACAAGATAATTATTCCCTCCACTATTCAAAGAAAGGAAATCTTGGTGTCTGGCCCCACTGATTCAATCGTCAAGCCCTTATTGTAAAGCAGGGTTAGGAAAATTTTCTGTGAAGGGTCATATCTATACTAATAAAAGCCTTGGGGGTGATCAGGCCAGCAGGGGAGGGTAGTTGGGGGAAATCAGGCAGGCAGGTGAGCAGTTAGGAACCAGCGGTCCCGGATTGTGAGAGGGATGTCTGACTGCCAGTTTAGGCCCCATCCCTTGCCAGTTTAGAGCCAATCCCATAGGCAGTCAGACATCCACCGAGGAGCCCCAGATTGGAGAGGGTGTAGACCAGGCTGAGGGACATGCCCCCTCTGTGCACAAATTTTGTGCACCGGGCCACTAGTATAATATAATAGTCAATGATTTTTTTTGTTGTTGGTGGTGGTGGTATTGGCTTAAATCTGAAAATTCTTTCCTAATCCAACTATATAGTAAATACCATAAATGTGAAAGGAAATTTATATACATAATTTGCATATTGGAATCAATATGAAGAAGCATGATTCAACAATTACAGTTGTGGAATAATAAAATGGGTTGGCACCATCCCTTCCAGAGGGCCACCATGCATTCTAGATGTTGTTAGACATCAGGGGAAGTCATGGGTCACCCAAATGTACTATGCCTGCTCCCTTAAGCATAGGCAGTGCTGTTTAGTACTATTATTCCAGTTCTATAAAAAGTGTTGGGGGAAAATTTTAGGCTAATCAGAAAGAATCAACTGTGTCTCTTTCTCTGAGGTGTAAATTTGAACTGAGCACGGATGACAAGAAAATCCTCATAAAATACATTATGTATCTTATATTATCCAGAAAAAAATAAACCAAATAAATCTATCCTCACAGAACCAATTTCTCCTTTCTAACTTGTTTATTTATATCTAGTTTCTTTTTCCTTTGATTTCTTGAAGTTTTCAGCTACACTATCTACAGAGAAATTTAATATAAGGCTTTATTTTGCCTTGAGTTAAGTTAGATTTGTTGTTTTATTCAAAAAGCTGAAGTGATTTTAACATAATATGTACATGGAGAAGGAAGAAGAGAATTGTGAGATATCTCATGACAAAATGAACTTAAACATTATTATTTTAAAATAATTTAGTCTTGGCATCTAATAACAGTTCTTTGAAAATCTTTCTGGTGAAGGCATATTAAACCATAGAACATCAAACTTCGCAAAGCATTATTTTTTATTCTTCTCCCTTTCTGTTAGATGATAGATGGCTGGATGTTATCCCATAGGTCAATGTATATTGTTTTATTTTAACTATTTTTTTCAGCTGAGATCATTTCAAGTTTTAGGTATTTTTGTGCACTTATTTTCTCATATCCAGTGTCAAATCTTATTTGAAAGCCATCCGGTTAATATAATTTATAGAATGTTAAATCTCTTATTCCTGTCATTTTGCGCTCTGGCTCTAATAACTGATTTTTCTTCTGTTTTGAGTCATATTTTCCTGATTCTTCTAAATTACATGCTTGCTTGATACACATTGCGAATCTCTGCCTTTTGTTTTCCTTTTAAAAGTTGTTGAAATTTGTTTTGTCACGCAGTTATTTCTAAATAATTTTAAGCCTTGTTTTTAATAATTGCTAGTTATACCATAGCCTATATTTTAAGGCTAGTATAATCCTTTTCTTAAGGTTTAATCTTTCTGATATCTTTATTGAATGTTCTCATAATCAGGAAATCTTTCTCCCAGGTTTATTTGCACACCAAGACTCTACGAGTCCTGTGTCACCCAAGAGAGGTATCCCATTTATTGCCCTAGTTGTAACTCTTTCTGCAATAGTTGTACTTTACCTCTTCTTGTGATGTCACACCCTGTGCTTCTGCCACTCTGTTCTTATGCAGACTCAAGTGCGCATTTCTTTCTTGCGCTCTTTAACCATATTGATCTTTTTATATGATGATCTATCTTCAGCTTTTCTGAATTCTGATTTCCATTTTCTCAAAATAGCATGGCTCTTATACTTCACTTTTGACCTCTTTTCCTTATGTTCAATCTTTGCTTGACGTCCAGGCAGAAATCCTCAACATGCATAGGAGTCAGCTAATTAAGCCAATCATTCTTGAGGGATCACAGTCATGAATATCCTTTGTCTAACAGCTCATTCTTTATTGCTTAGTAATATTTGATTGCATGGGTATAATGCATTTTGATCATCTATTCGCCTCTTGGTGGACACTGGGGTTATTTGAAGTCATCGGCTATTTTAAATAAAGATATATACATTGATGTACCTATCTTTGTACAGATATATACTTTCATTTCTCTTACATAAACTTCTAGGAATAGAATGGCTGGATTAAAAAACAGGTATAGTTTTACATTTTTAAGAAACTTCAGATTAGTTGTACAAACTGTTTAGCTCTTATAGTTTCTCCACATCCTCGCCAGAAACCTGGGATGATCTTTCTTTTCTTTACTTTTCTTTTCCATTTTTATTTTTGTGTCATTAAAAAACACATACAATGAGGTTGACCCCTTTAACACATTTTTAAGTGAATGATACAGTATTGTAAACTATAAACACAATGTCATACAGCAGTCTTTCAATATGGTCTTTCTTTTCAAATTTAGATGTTTGAATAACTATGAAATTGCTGTGTCCCCTCAAAATTCCTATGTTGAAACCCTAACCTCTAATGTATGTTATTTGGAGATGGGACCTTTGGGAAATAATTAGTTTTAGATGAGCTCTCCTGATGGCATTATATCAGAGAGCTTTCACTCTTTTTTTTTTTTTTCCCCGTGAGGACACAGAAAAAAGGAGGCCATCTACAAGCTAGAAAGAATTCCCACATGGAGCCAACCATACTAGCACCTTGATATTGAACATCTTGCCTCTAGAAATGTGAAAAAAGACATTTCTATTGGTTAAACCACCTAGTCCAAGGTATTTTGTTATGGAAGTCCAAGGTGACTAATACAGTAATGGTATCTTATTGTGGTTTAAATTTGCATTTCTCTAATTTTTATATCATATTTTCGTGTTCAATGAAATGGTTGTATTTGATTGGAATTGCATGAACTCTATAAATCAAATTCAGATGAATAGACATCTTTGTAAATTGTATCTTTCTAATCATGTGAAAATGGGATTTTAAAATTTGTATTTAGATCTTTTATAATTCCTTTCAGTAATATTTAATAATCATCTGCACACAAGTCTTACCTCTCTTTGTTAATTAATTCATGGATTCTTTATAACTTTATTGTTGCTATTGCAAATGGAGTCTGGTAAATGGTGTCATAATTTTTAAATTTTATTTTATTTATTTTTAGAGAGAGAGAGAGGGATGAAGGGAGAGAAAGTGAAACATTGACTTGTTGTTCCACTTATTTATGCATTGACTGCTTGCTTTTTGTATGTGCCATAACCTGAGATGGAACCCTCAACCTTGGTGTGTCAGAATGACACTCTAACCAACTGAGTTACCCAGCCAGGTCAAATTTTTTAAAATGTATCTTTTTTTTAAAAAAATATATTTTATTGATTTCTTACAGAGAGGAAGGGAGAGGGATAGCAAGTTAGAAACATTGATGAGAGAGAAACATCCATCAGCTGCCTCCTGCACACCTCCCACTGGGGATGTGCCCGCAACCAAGGTACATGCCCTTGACCGGAATCGAACCCAGGACCCTTCAGTCCGCAGGCCGACGCTCTATCCACTGAGCCAAACCTGTTTTGGCTAAAATGTATCTTTTAATGTCAACTCAAAAATGTTTAAGAGTTTCCAGTCCTCTTTATTAATTGCTTTTTAAGAAGTGCTATCAATAATTATCATGCTTAGTCCTAGTCGGTTTGGCTCAGTGGATTGAGGGTCGACCTGCGGACTAAAGGGTCCCAGGTTTGATTCCGGTCAAGGGCACATGCCCAGGTTTCAGGCTTGATCCCCAGTGGGGAGCGTGTAGGAAGCAGCTAATCAATGATTCTCTCTCATCATTGGGGTTTCTATCTCTCTCTCTCTCTCTCTCTCCCTTCCTCTCTGAAATTAATAAAAATATTTAAAAAAATAATTATCATTCTTACATTTTTATTGGGATGTTTAAAAATTGCCTTCTTAAATAGGATTTTTAAGCTGCCTCTTCTTAACTAGAATGGATTCTAGAAAACACACTTTATCTTTCTCAAACATCCCAAAGTAAATCTCATCATATCTCTGTTGAATATTTACTTTATAATTCCCGAAGATATCACATCATTATTGAATAGCACATGTTGCAGATGGGAGAAAAGAGAGCAAAGAAAAAAACTTTTTGTTAAGGGCTTCATTAATCCTCTTTACCAAAGACCTGAAAAGGAAGTAAAATAACTATACTTTTTCTTATTTTTTGAATCAAACAGATCTTAGAAGATTTTGTGAATTCAAACACAATGGGCTTCACATAATAGAGATCAAATAACTTTTAGATTCAGTATTTTTCATTGATATGTAATTTTCAATGGTATTTCTTACTCTATTTCTGATCTCCCTCTCTCTATCTTCCTATTTTTACCTACTCCATTCTATGCTGGTAAAACATCCTACAAACTTCATTCTATAGTGCTAAGCTTTTAATGAGCTATATAAGACGGTGCAGAGTGAATGGGACCAAAAGATAGAAAATATATAAGAAAGCTGAGGGTGAGTTTATTGCTCTCCTGAAATAATAACAGAAATATTTGCCATTTCCATTGAACAGAGAATAAAAAAATATAGGTCTAAATTAGAGCAAATGTGGTTTGGTTTAATTCATTGAAGCAGAAGCGATTCATTTAGTTATTTCAGCCGGAATTAATTCCAACTACTACTTTGGTGCCTACAATTTCAACAACGATTTAAACTTGTTTCACATTTGTGCATTTCATTTCACGGTGTTAACTCTCTTTCCATAGATACTGTAGATCATTTGGAAAATGTTTTCATAAATTCATAAACTTTTACCATTTATTTCTAGTTTTTCACCAACCAAATAATTATTTCTAATAATTTTGGTAATCAAAACCTAGTTATCTTTATCATATTAATTTCTTTGCTAAGATGTAATTTAGTTAATGTAGTCACAGGCAAATACTGAATATATTAAAGCCATTTTGGCCATCTTTCCAAATTAAGCTCTGTTCTCTATTTATTGCATAGTTTTTCACAAGTTCATGAGAAAGTAATTAAAAGTTTTCTCTTGGCTTTTCTTGTTTCTAAGACTGTGATTTGTTCTGTGTTTTAGTTAGCTGTCTTAGAGGTCTTTTGGTGCCTATACTTTATCTGTCTATAATTTCAGTAGGTGAATATACTGCACTGCACTTATTATCAATTGACTTACAAGATATCTCTTAGTAAGTAGAATAGGTGTTATTTAAGCCTAAGATGCCGATTTCATTATCTTGAAAGGAGGATCACAAAATTTTAATACAAGTAAAATTAGTCTCTGCACAAATTGTTTTTTCACAACTCTGACCTAAGTTGTAAATTTCTATTATAAGGCCAAACAAATTAGTTGCTGGATCTCTCAATACCCTCCATAATTTTTCAGAGTCGATGTAAAGGAATTTAATAAGAAATAAATTCCAACCTTATTTGGAATTTAATTTTATTCTATTTTAAACTGTGTAATTTCTCAAATATTTTAACACTTATTAGAAGTGAAAAAATATCTAGGTTCATACTTTTGCTAATTGTGCATCATAACAGATATTAGTCACTACTCATACTATTAAAGAACCACACTCTCATATATCAAAGCAATTAAGAAAATTTCTCAATATCTAAGAAAAAAATACTTGGCATATGAAAGACTGGACACTTTGCTTGGTGCTCAGGGGTTCCGAAGCCATTAAATTAACTTTAGGCTTGCCAATGAAAAGCATCTTTGCCATCTCTTATACATATACGGTAACAGTTGGTGGGTACATCCGGAATGAGTGGACACAGCCTTAGAAACACTTTTTTAATGACTTCTGGTTATTTCAACTATAATTATGGATTCTTTGTATTTTTTATTTGTTGATATTAGAGAGAGAAAAGAAGAGAGAGAGAGAGAGAGAGATAAAACCATTGATTTATTGTGCCACTTATTTATGCATCCATTGGTGGATTCTTGTATATGTCCTGTTAAGGAATCGAACCCACAACCTTGATGTATTGGGATGATGCTCTAACCAACTGAGCTACCTAGCCAGGGCTTAGCTGTTTTCTTTTGTTTTGTTTTTTGTTTTTGTTTTTTTGTATTTGATGCAAAATGAGTTTGCCCTGTATGCATTAAAATATTAAAAATATAAAGTATTTTAAAATTGTATATGCATGTTTTTATGAGTGTGTCTGTTTGGTAGGCATTATATTATGTATTTGTTTCATGTTACACCATTTAACCTGAACAACTCTGCAAGTCCCTTGTTACAATTGTTTTATAGAAGAGTGAAATTGGCTGAGAAGCCTTAAGTAACTTGCCCAAGGCCCCCTTTTAGCAAGTGGCAGAAATGGAATTTGAATGAGGTTTGTCTGAGTACTTTACGGGCTCTACCTTAGACACACTGTTTGTATGAAGACACTAAAGTGAGCTAGCAGATGTGGTTATAAACAAATGTGAAAGCTATTATGCAAGCATTTGCTTTTCACACTTTCAGAACTGAAGCACAGAGTAACACTGGCTTCTCAAAGGAAATGCCTTCCGTTCCTCTTAACTGACCTTTGGAAACTCACAGGTTTCCCTGGATTTTCAGTTTGATATTGAGGACTTTAGGCAGAGAGAAGAGGAGTGTGGGTGCAAGGGACAGTGTGGCTCAGCAGAAATAAAGTACTCTGGAAACAGCTTGGAGCCTAGTATAAAATAAAACTGGGATTCGGTGTTCAAATGGCAAAAAAAAAAAAAAAGTCTATTTTTCTTCTTCTGTGGTCTCTGCTTAATTGTCATGGTGCTTTTTATTTTTTATTTAATGTCATGCTCCTCGAGCATAGGGATACCATCAGGTTGAGCACAGTGCATCACAGGTGCCTGGGCCGGCCCCAGACTCCACCCTTGTGGTCCACATACCTCATCCTGTGCCTGTGCCAGGAGTGGGACAGTGCCAGCCAAGAGCCCCATGTGGAGAGTGTGGGGATGCTGGGAGGCTGCTAGGAGGTGGTATGTGTGCAGGGTCCCTAAGTTCCTGGCTCAGGATCAATTGATCTCTCAAACTTCACTTACAAAGCACATGTTAAATATAAAACTATTAATGATTTTAAGACAGCAGCCACAGGAAGTCAGTTAAACGCCAGGACTCCTGAGTGCGGGACCCTCTCACCTCTGGTGATCCCATAGCTGTGAAGCCAGCCCTGCTGGCAGGACATTGCCTTGGAAATCGGCTCTAGTTGCCTGGTTCCCTCCGTTCACTTGTGTGGTCCTAGATAATAGATGACAAGTAAGCTAGAGTTGGACACTCTGAAGTTCCCATTAAAAAATTACTGGAGACCAAATAAAAAATAATAAACACTTTAAAAAAAGAATTGATAGAAGCAGAACATGGGTGAGAACACAGAGGTGCCTTATAGATCATGCATAGAGAAGTACGCACTAAACTCACGGATAGGAAAGTCATCTAGCGAAGAACGCAGCCATCAGCAGGGTCCATTGGGCCTTTAGAATAGATAAGTGTAGAGTTAGGAACACTGTCTCCCCTTCCCCTTAACTTTTTAATAGTAGCGTATAATCAGGTGGCCCCTGGGCCAAAGCCACAGCCTGTGGCTGTGGCAGTGGAAAGGGGGTAATAAGAGTATTCACATAGGTTTAATTATTTTTAAATAAGTTGTCAGTATTTCATATTTATTATAAAATTTGGATTTCAGCTTCTGTTTAAAAATCAGGTTGTTTTTTTTTCAATATTGGCCAGAGCTGAATGGTGCCTGCATCTCCTCCTCTTCTAGTGCCAGCATGAGGACAGGTTGGCCACACCATTCCCTGAGCTGAGAATGAACTTTCTCTGCTTCTATTTTTTTTTAAGAGAAATGTTTACTTTCATTTATCTATTGAATGTGGGCAGAAGAAAGTTATAAAAAGAGAATGATGTTTGTATTTATTTATTTATTTATTTGTTTGTTTATTTATTTTACTGCACTCCCATTTACATACGTGCATTACCTCTCTGGCCTCAGAACAGAAAGTTGAATTTGAGACACTGGCTTGGTACTGCACTCACCTCATTTTATCCTTAGCTTATTGGTTTCTCTATTTTATATTGCTCTTTTTTCTTTCTTTCTTTCTTTTTCTGCTCTTTTCCCATTATATTTATTTTTTCTAATTGAGCTTTCTTCTTCCTCTTCCTGTCCATTTATCTTTCTCCCATTCTCCTTCTGGTTTCCCCAACTCCTCTTCCCTGAGGATCTTATATTTCTATACATGTAGATGTAAGCCATGTGAGAAAAAGCATGAGAAGGATAAAATTATTTTAAAATTTGAATTGGGTCAATTTAATGAAGAACAATAAAATCATCCAAAAAGAAAAGAACACCACCATTTCTTACTATTTTTGCCCCTAGGTTTTATTGTTTTAGAGGAAGTTTCAAATACCAGAGCCACCAATTTAGAAAATGCAGTCTGTTCTTTCACTAACTTGTATGTAGAGGTTGAGCTGCTGAGAGGAGTGAACAATATGAGAGTGCTTGGCTGGGTCCCGGCTGTTGTTTAGTTCTGCACCCATTAGTAGATCCAGGCCATGTAGAGATTTATAAGTAAATCAAAATACTTAATTAGATTTGATTTTGGATCAGCAGGCAATTTAAAGATTACAGGATTGAGATAATGTGGTAGTTGTCTAAATACTGTGCTAGCAGCTGACTAAATGAGAATTCTTTGATAGAGCCAGGTCAAATAGTATTATGGAAGCACAATTGGTTTTAGTATAGCATAGCTGTTGTTTTTTATTATTAAATTATATACCAACAGCAAACAGTCCCTAAAATGAATATAGTATTCTTGTTAGGGATGATCAGTTCAAAATTCCACTCAGATTTTAGTTATGTTCTTTCCCCTTGAAGGCCTCTATAAAATTTTTTAAAACAATATAACAATATAATATTATAAACCTACTATCAAATAAGATATTGACTATAAAAAAAAACTTAGCATGGTGCATCTACAGTATCAGGTGCATATTAAACATTAATACAAAGTAAAAAAAGTCATTATCCATCAAGGGCTTCCATATTTGAATGAGGCAGGAAAAATGCCTTTTTCTGTATTTATCTCTCAGATTTTTATTTTTATTTTGCCATTCTTCTTCTTTTTTCCTAATGGTCTATTTACTGAAATCACTACCATCATCTCAGGCTTTTATATGACCGAGCAAGCAATTTTAATCTTCTCTTAAAACAATACATATTTGCCTAAGTTCTTATGTGATTTTTCTTTTTGCCAAGAAATGTTTTTTCTCTCCTCCAGAATTCTTTTTAGTGAAAGTAAATTTGCTGTTGGTCTCTTAGCTTTTAGAGATGTATATAAATTCAAAGTTTTCAGTAATTACATTTGGAGAAATTAGATATGAAAACTTTGTACACACTAGGATTGATGTTTTATTTATATATTTTTCTCTAATATGTTGTGCCTGGTTCAAAATAGGCATATGGGAACTTTTAAAATGATTCACATAGACATAACAAAAGGTATCATTAAAAAAAAAGATATTATTCCAATAAGATGTATGTTCCAAGGGCCTGAATATGCATTATGTGTGTGTGTGTGTGTGTGTGTACATACACATATTTTACTTTTTAAGTATCTTTATAAGTATCACACATTTTTAAAAAGATCAATAACATTCAAACAATTAGCTAAAAATATGGCCTTTAAAATATCTCAAAACAAGTGTAGGCAAGATTATCCTGCACAAAAAAGAAAACCATGCTCCCTTTATATAATGTACATGTTTTGCTGAAAAGCAGCTGATCAGCCATAGGCATCATTCTCCATCCCTATTTGCATCTGGGTGGAAAATGTTTAACTAGCTCTAGCTGATAGCTAGATAGCAATCGTTGTTATTATCATTTTTAATGGAATGCATTTATGCAATCTCTTCTTATTCAAATATTTATTAAAAATCCACTATATGCATACATCTTTGCAAATACATGTTTTCAAATTTTTCAGGTACATACTCAGAAGAGGGATGGCTGGATCATATGGTAACTCTATTCTTAATATTTTGAGGAACCCCCATTTTGTTTTCCATAGTGGCTGTACTAGATTACATTCCAAACAGGCATGTATGAGAATTCCTTTTCTGCACTGCTGAGAACCAATTCCAACATGTAATAATTACAAGAGTTTTACCAAAAGGTTGGTGAAGCCTGGGGAGCTCAACAGGGTTGAGTCACATGTAATTTACCTGTTGGAAATGGCTAAAAGGCACTCCCCGAAAACCTGAATAGGATTAACTCCCAGACAGCTCAGGGCATTTTATTACCTCCTGTTGGCCAAACACCTGAACAGCTGTAGGCTATTCCCCAAACTGACAATGTTTCTGTATACCCTTTGATACAGTACCCTTTGAAGTGTATATTTCCACCTTGCCTTGGGACAAATTGTACTAATAAAAGCAGGTTTCTTGGTCAAGGTGAGAGTCTTCTAGCTCCTTCAGCTGGAAGCTCTCTGACCCCCAATGCCTTTCAAAAATATCTTTCGTCCACGGACTCCTTCTTAATCATCTACGCGCAGCCCCTTTCTCCAGAATGCTGAACCCTTTGTAAGGCTGGGAAAAAGAACCCCAGCAATTGACGCACGAACGAGGGGTTCCAATACTGCACAACACTTAAAAACTTGTAATTCCTTGTCTTGTTGATAATAGCCATTCTAACAAGTATGAGGTGGTATCTCATTGTGGTTTAGATTTGCACTTTCCCAATAACTAGTGAAGTTTAGTATCTTTTCATATCTCCATTGGCTTATTGTATGTCTTCTTGGGAAAAATGTCTGTTCAGGTCATCTGCCCAGCTTTTAATTGGATTATTTGTTTTTTGTTGTTGTTGAGTTGTATGAGTTATTTATATATTTTGCATATTAACCTCTTCTCAGAGCTGTTGTTTGCAAATATCTTCTCCCATTCAGTTGGTTGCTTTTTTGTTGTTGTTGTTGACAGTTTCTTTTGCATTTTAGTTTGAAATAGTCCCATTCATTTATTTTTGCATTTTACCTCCCTTGCCTTTAATGTAAAATTCACAAAATCCTCTGTAAGACCAAGGTCCAAAACTCTAGTACCTATGTTTTTTTTTTCTATGAATTTTATTATTCCAGTCTTATATTTAGGTCTTTTATCCATTTTTAGTTAATTTTTGTATATGGGGACAAGCAGCAGTCTAGTTTCATTCTTTTGCGTGTGGCTTTCCAATTTTCTCAGCACCATTTATTGCAGAATTATTCACGGTGACATGGAAACAACCAAAGTGTCCCTCAATAGATAACAATATATGCAATGAAATACTAGTCAGCCATAAAAAAAGATGAAATACTACTCTTTTTAATAACATAGATGAATCTTGAGAATATCTTGCTAAGTGAAGTCTGTCAGACAGAAAAAGTAGAAACCATATGATTTCACTCAGGTGTAAAATATAAAACTAAAATCAACAAGTAAAGAAAAAGGAGAAGCAAACAAACAAAAATTCATAAACACAGACAGCAGTATGGTGGTTACCAGATTAGGAGGCTGGAGGGGCGGGTGGTAAACGATAAAAGGGCTCAAAAACATGGTGATGAAAGGAGATTTGACTTTGGGTGATAAACACACAATGAAATATACAGATTACATATTATAAAAATGTATACTTGAAACCTATATGACATTATTAACCAATATCACCCCAATAAGTTTAATTACAAAAAAAGTTAAGAAAAAAACCTGCAAGTGGAAAAAAAAAATTGGTCTGTTCACTGGAAAATATCACATAAATACAATGAATAGTATATTTGGCTTGACAAGGAAGTTCTTTTTTAGATTAGTGACACATAACAGAAAGCAAACCTCTAAAAAAAAAGAAAATCAATAAATCAAAAAAATTAACATGTTTTCCACTAGATTGTTTGTATTTTTCAAGTAATATTTTGTAAGGACAAAATAAGTCACATTATCTCTCAGACCCATTTTCAATCACCTAATTTTGCTTTACAGATATCTATATTAAAATATAATCCAAATAAACACACACTATAGGATAACTAGTATACTAAATACAATTATGGTATTACCAAGGTGGGATCCCTCAGGATGGCCTGTGGGAATCAGGCTGAAACCAGCGTCCCAAGCCACCTGCCGCTCCTGCCTGCTGCTCCCGCTCATCCCAGCCCTGCTGCACTGCCAAGGGCTTGCACCCAGTCAGTCTCGATGTGGAGAGGCTCATGCTGCAGCAGCAGTGCTCGCCAGCCATGAGTCCTGCATTTTGTTGCCCCATCCTGAGGAAGTTGGAGGGGCGGAGGTGATCAGCCCTCCAAGCAGGTCGTGGGCCACCCTTGTCAGCCCGGGATCTGAATCCATCTTGCTGACATTTGCGCTGGTTGTCAGGAGCCACCTGGCAGCTGCTTTTATATTATTTCCTCCTTGGGGAGCATCTAGGGAAGGGAAGCAGCCATGGTACCGGAAGTCGACTTCCAGGAGGCCTGTGGAGCTGTTGGGATCGTGCCAGTGGCACCAGTCCATTGGTTCCTGGCCTGTTCTCCAGAGATTGGACCTACAGGACTACTGAGGGAGTGAGTGGCTGCCACCCGGCTGGTGGGCTGCCGGGATGGATTGGTCAGCTGAGCGGTGCTCCCACTGTGGGAGCACACTGATCACCAGTAGGCAGCTCCTGTGTTGAGCGTCTGCCCCCTGGTAGTCAGTACCTGCCATAGCGACCAGTTGACTGGTCGTTTGGATTATTCGGTTGTTGAGTCGCTTAGGCATATATATACTAGAGGCCCAGTGCACAAAATTCATGCACAGGGGGTGGGGGAGGGTGTTCCTTAGCCCGGCCTGGACCCTCTTCAATCTGGGACCCCTCAGGGGATGTCTGACTGCCAATTTAGGCCCAATCCCACAGGGGATCACCTAAACTGGCAGTCGGACATCCCTCTCACAATCCGGGACCGCTGGCTCCTAACAGCTCACCTGCCTGCCTGATTGCCCCTAACCACCTCTGCCAGCCAACCTGATCGCCCCCTAACCACTTCCCTGCCAGCCTGATCGCCCCCAACTGCCCTCCCCTGCTGGCCTGATCACTCACAACTGCCCTCTCCTGCCACGACCCAACTCCTCTGCCGGGACCTCCCTCCTCCATGCGAGGTGGCAGAGACGTTGGGACTGGCCTCCTCTGCACCTCGTAGAGCCACGGGACCCCCAGGCCTCACTGCGCAGAGCGGCCACTGGGTCCTGCCTTCACTGTGCGCACGACCATCTTGTGGCTGCCATCTAGTGGCAGCCATCTTGTGTTGGCCATCTTGTGACAATGTCCCTCTCGAGGGCACAAGGACCACCTAGACTTTTATTAGTATACAAAGATTAGCCTATGGTAAAATTGTTTTCATTATATGTTGTTTTGCTTAAAGTTGAAGTTTCCAAGAACCTACCCATAATGATGAGTGAGGACTTACTCTTCTTAAATTCCATGAAGAAATAGAACTATTTTACCTTGTGTCATTTGAAGACATTTACCTATCAGTAACCCACGTTTTATTTGCAATACCTACTATCTATTCTTGTAGGTACCAGTAGAAGAAACATGACTGAGATAGAGATCTAGAAAGTAAGAGTGAGGTATCTTTCACTCATATAGCAAAGTAAAACACTGCAAAATTCTCAAATTTAATCCTTTGAAAATTAATACAAAAGTAAAAGAAAATATTAATTATAGCTAAAATCTTGGACAGCATTATAAATTTAAGACTGTATGTTCTATATAAAGAAGGTAATAATGTAATAACTTACATTACAATATGCAGAAAATGAGGGTTGGAGTTATCCAAGGCTACATACTATATGAGGTTAGAGAACAGAATTGGATTCATTTTTTAAAACTCTGGCATCTAGCAATTTTATTTGTCTTTTAAAAATATCTTAATTTAACAATTTTATGGGGTTTAATCTATAAAACTTTGATTTAAGTCCCAGCTGTTTAAGAGACTGATTCAAGGTAGAAAGAGATATTAGAAACATCTTCAAATGCTTTCATAGGATGCTGGTTTATCTATTCCTATGGGCACAGTTCAGCCAATGATCTCACTTAAAAATGTAAAGGCCTATAAGTGTGCATAAATAATTCTGTTAGGTCTTAAATCTTGTATTTTAATTAGAAAATTCAAATAAGTTAGCCTGGTTTGGAGGCTGAAAGGGCAGAATAGAGGTATAATCAATAGAAAACAGTTTAAAAGATTCACCTTAAAGGAATAGGTATGTAAGATAAATCAAATTACAAATTTTCCTGCTTTCATTATTTATTAAGACAATATAACCGAAATTAGTTCCACAAAAGAAAGGGATTAAAATGTTAGGAGTTACAATCAACGAGAGTGCTAGAAAAAGTTGTGAGAAAGAAATGAAAGTAAAATTAATATTAGAAAAAGGAAAAATAAATATTTGAAGTTCTGCTCTATGAGCTGGTGGCAAAATCTTGCATTTTCACAAATTGTGAAGAGAGAGTTAAGTCCTCAGTTTCTTTTCTCAGGGTAAAACTTGTCACTACTTCTTCAAATCTTGGTTCATTAGCTTTCATTTCTCATCATCCAAGGTAGCAAAAGTGTGTCAACTTTTGAAATCCCTGGCTGGCTAATAGTCTGTTTTCTGATCTTCTTAAGGCCAGAAAATGGACCAGTTTAGAGAAATAAATAAAAAGCTAAATACACAAATAAAAGAGACTGCAGCTGTTGATTTATCTCATTGTCAATTTCCTACAGAATATAGATCCTTATACAGCAGAGGCAATGAAGTTCTCCTAAGGTTTAGTTACAACTTGAAGTTTTCTGTTTTTCCCCTTTTCAACTGTTCATTTAATCAAAATTCAAAGCTTAGATTTATTTGAAAGATTTCAGAAAATATGCATACATACACTTATTTCTATTACTGGAAGTTTGAATCTATGTGTGTTTATACATTGGGACATGATATTGATTTAGTAAAGAATAAATTCAATGACTGAATATTAATGCTACATTGTGATTGAGACATGAAACATTTTATTTAGTTATGGATTTATTCTAAAGCTTCATTAAGTGACTAAAATAGATTAATAAAATATTATAGTAATACAGAGCAGAAATCATTTTCTCTTTAGGAGGTGATAGGAGTTGGTATTTATTTTTAACCTAACTATAAATAGGTAACTATTACGTTTTTATGAATGCTATATTTTATCAATTCTGAGAGTCAATCAATCAGGAGATATATGATAATCTTGTGAAAAGGAATAAAAACTGATTCATTTTAAAATGGTGCCTTAGCTGCCATCCAGAGGACCTGACCTGCACTTCTTATTCCTCAACACGTTAAAACTGGACAGAATAGCTTTGGTCCTGGCCTAAAGTAGCATTGTGTTCAAAACAACTGTTTACAAAGATACGGAGAAAGCAAACATTATGACTACTAGACTTAAAATTAAAGATATTCTTTAGAATTACCATCACTTAATTAGCTTACTGAAACTATAAAAAATTATTTCTTAGCTTGTTAACACCTGTAGAAATTCCAGTAATTATTTCCCTTCTTTTTCTCATAATACCCATTGCCTTTACCTCCTACTGGGAAGGCTATCTGGGTTTTTGTTTGAATCAGTACCTCACTTATAATCATTCTTTTGGATCTCAAATAAACACTTGTGGCTTCTCACTTTAGCCATTTTTAAATTTAACCCTGATTGTCCTTTTTATGTGGAAATTTGTATCAATGCACACAATGTAGGCTCTTAATTTTAGAAATATGAATATGAGAAAAAATATTTTGAGAAGTAAAAAGGACGGTGTGATATTTTAGAATATTTTTTTTTAATTTGTTGAAATAGAAACACTTTACAGAATGGCCTAGTTTATCCTGCTGTATAGCACATCATCCATAGATATAGAAGGATCAGATGAAATTAGAGGATACTATGTCATTCAAAAAATAAAATAAATATTAAAGAAAATACTGAGCCATATAGTTTGGTGAGAGAGCACATAAATGTAAAACCATAAAACTTTTTGTACTGAGAAATATCACTCATTAACTACAATGCATGTTAAATTGGTACTAATTTGTAATTAATAATAATCACAGTATGCTGGAGGCAAAATTTAATTTCTGAGTTCTAAAAACTAAAAATAAAAAGATTTTCAAGCAAGTTGATAATATGAACACGGAAATTATTTATCCTACTTAAGAGTGAAGGTCAGCAAATTTTCAAGGCTTGAAAGCAGTACCTATCTCTAAAAACCAAATGAGATCATGATATATGGGTCCTATTTTTATAAGTACTTACAAGACTCCCTGAGGTACAAAGTCCAGGGCAATAGTATCTATTTCCTTCAGTGATGTTTTGATATGGTCTGTATGTCAGACTTGCCACTCTTAGTGAGCCCTTGAGTGTGGCTGAGTTATTGAGAACTTAACATTGCACTGCTGCTTGGTAACATGTAAAGGAATGAGGAGTAGAATTAGAGTTAATTGGAGCATCTTTTCATACATCTGTTGGCCATCTGAATTTCTTCTTGGGAGAAGTGTCTGTTCAGGTCCTCTGCTCATTTATTTTTTAATTTTTTTTTTTTTTTTTTTTTTTTTACTTAGAAAGCATGTTTTTGTTTTTGTTTTTTGTTGAGTTATATTAATTCTTTATAAAATTTACATATTAACCACTTATCAGAGCTGTTGTTTGTTAATATCTTCTCCCATTAGGTTGGGTGCCTTTTTGTTTTGTTGATAGTTTCTTTTCCTGTACAGAAGCTTTTTAGTTTGAAAACGTCCCATTCATTTTTGTTTGCTTTTACTTCCCTTGTTTAAGGTCAAATTCATAAAATCCTCTGTAAGACTAATGTCCATGAGTTTAACACCTATGTTTTGTTCTATGTATTTTGTTATTTAAGGTCTTATATTTAAGTCTTTGACCTATTAGTTTTTGTATATGCGGACAAAAGGCAGTCTAGTTTCATTCTTTTGCCTGTGGCTTTCCAATTTTCCCAGCACCATTTATTGAAGAGGCCTTCTTTTCTTCATTGTATGTTTTGGCTCATACACAAATATATATATATACAAATATATATATATTTGTATACACTCACACACACACAGACACACACACATGGGTTTATTTCTGAGCTCTCAATTCCATTAATAGGTATGTGTGTCTGTAGTTCTGCCAATACCATGCTATTTTGATAATTGTCACTTTGTAATATAATTAAAAGTCAGGGAGTGTGATACCTCTGGCTTTGTACTTTTTCTCAGGATTGAATTTGTTATTTGGGGTCTTTTGTGATTCCATACAAGTTTGATGATTTTTTTTGTTCTATTTCATTTCAAAATGCCATGGGGATTTTGATGGAGATTATATTCAATCTGTATAGGGTAATATGGCCATTTTAACTATGTCAATTTTTCTATTCCATGAAAATGGAATCTTTTTCCATATTTCTGTGTCTTCTTCAATTTTTTAATATTGTATTGTAGTTTTCAATGTACAGTTCCTTCATGCCCCTTGTTAAGTTTATTTCTAGGTATTTTATTCTTTTTGTTAGAATTAAATGCAATTCAAAACCACAATTAGATACTACCTCACACCTATTAAAATGGATATTATCCATAAGACAAGAAATAACAAGTGATGAAGAGATTATGGAGATAAAGGAATCCATATACACTGCTACTGGGAATGTAAATTGGTACAGTCACTATGAAAAACAGTAAGAAAGTTCCTCAAAAATTTAAGAATAGAAAATACTATATTACCTCAATCCCTCTTCTGGGTATCTTCCCCAAATTTTTAAAAACACTTATTTGTAGAGATTTATGTACCTCTATGTTTATTGCTGCAATATTCATAGTAGCCAAAATATGGAAAAAAAACTAAATGCCTTTTGATGGATGATTGGATAAAGAAGATGTGGTGCACATATACAATAGAATACTACTGAGATATTAGAAAATATAAAATACTGACATTTGCAACAACATGGATGGATCTTGAGATTATCATACTAAGTGAAATACATCACATGGAAAAAAAAGAACCATATGATTTCACTCATACTAGCATATGGGATATAAAGCAGAAAGCAACAAACAAATAAAACAAGCAAATAGCAAAACAAACAACGACAAAGGCACGGACAATAGTATGATGATTACCAAAGAAGAAAGGAGATTGAAGGAGTAGAAGAAAGTAAAAAGGGGTCAAATACATGGTGATGGAAGGAGATTTGACTCTGGGTGGTGAACACACAATGTATTATAGAATTGTTCATTAAAATTTACATATTTTATAACAAATGTCACCCCAATAAATTTAATAAAATTAAAAACAAAAAGAGTTAATGTCTCTCAATATACCTCGTGGTTCACCAAATTAGATTTAGTTTCTCTCCTCTAAGTACTGATAGCACAGAGCAAATATTTTATTTAGAGCAATTGGCACACTGTTTTGAATTAATTTGATTGTTCTTAGATCTCACTCCTTAGGCTGTAACATATATATGTTAAGATCATATCTAACATACTATTTATCTAAAAAAATAGTAACTAGAATATTGTAGGTGTTAAAATGTGTTGAAATGACTTAAATGTTATTTTGGATTCTTTATGAAAGGATGCATGCTTAAGGTGAATTTTGGGTGGTTTTGGCAAAAAATAAAGAAAAGTGACTTTCACTTGTAGTTAATGATCATACTAGTTAATATTGACATTAAAGTAAATTAAAATCTTGGAAAAAATAACAAAGAATAATAGTGTTTTTAAAGGTTAATTTTTTTATATATTTGAAAGAGTACATTCAACTTTCTATCATTAAAACCATATATATGTTTGAAAGGACTACAAAATTTGGGTCAACTAAATTGATGTCTTTCTCACATGGAAACAGATAACAGCTCTATTTCATCCTGCACATGAAGAGAAGTGATTTCCTCTGCATCCTGTAAATATATCCCTCTGGCTAAAATTTCCAGCATTTGCCTAGACTCTAGAGGGACCTCAAATATCATTTGTTTCAAGGTTATGGATGGAGACAGTAGAATCTCCCACTTGACTTGATTTTATGGTGTTACGCAGTGCAACTTTATTTTCTACTCAGTCCATGAAATGCAAGTGAAACTGAGTTTTCACAGACATTCAGAAAGAGGGAGAAGGCTGTTACTACATCTCAGTTTATACTAAATAAAACTGTAAAAATCAAGCTAATGCTTTTCAATGACAGAATGTTGACAAGCTGACTCCATGTGGAATTTGGAGTTGCTCAGTAGTGCTATTACTTCTTGGATAAAACAATCACTTCAAATCTGTTCTTGTCAGAAGAGAACAGTTCTTCTCTGTCTTTCTCACTCCATTTCCAAATACATTCTCTATACATATGCAGGCTTCTGGTTAACTGGTTTGAATAGCTATGTTCAATTTTATTATTTTAATTTAAGAGATGATAGAGTTTCTGAAATAAATATAGAATCTCAGGACCATGGCTTGATGGTCTGGAGCAGACAACTAGTTTCTGCTATAATTTACTTTTTAGTAGAATAAAGTATGTTTTATTTCTGTTATAGGTATTCTTGATGACTTGCATCAGTGTGAAGCTCCTGTGTAAATTCCTAACTCACAACAAAGGAACAGAATAGAAAAAAAAAAAAAAAAAAAGAAGAATGCACAGGGAGTAAAATGCCATTTCACACTGGGTGCTTTATAAATGTAAGCCAACTCACACAAATCCTTTAGGCATCAGTAGAAATGGAGCTGAGCCATAGGAGAAGAAAACATGTCCAAACAGAGAAAGTTTGCTCAGCAAATTGAAATTCAAGCCTGAAATTGAAAAGTTCGAGTTAAATCTACTGCAAAGGGCACACTTAATCCTTTTAGGAAAAATCCTAAAATGCAGTTTATTAAATATTGATTTTTATTGCAGATTATTTGCATATTTCCAGTCTCTCCTTCAACTTAATCTCTTGACATAGTAATTATCACTCAGTAAATGAGAATAAAAACATAATGTTAAACAATTTCTTCTGTTTGCTCACAGAAGAAGTAAAATATACTCTACTATGCCATTATAACTCAATAGGAAAAATATAATTTGACATTATTGTTTCAAAGCAAATACCTTTTATATTATTATATAATATGTTTAATAAAATATAATTGAGCTGTAAATTGGAATTGTTTTTTTCTTTTTCAGTTAAATGTTTTAGGGTGACAGTGCTTAATAAGGTTATATTAAGTTTCAACTGTACAAGTCTTTGATACATCATCTATATATTGCCTTGTGTATTGTGTGCCCGCCACCCAAGGTCAAATCTTCTTCCAAAAATGTTAAATTAGCCCGGGCCGTTTTGGCTCAGTGGATAGAGCGTCAGCCTGTGGACTGAAGGGTCCCAGGATTGATTCTGGTGAAGGGCATGTACCTTGGTTGCGGGCACATCCCCAGTGGGGGGTGTACAGGAGGCAGCTGATTGATGTTTCTCTCTCATCGATGTTTCTAACTCTCTATTCCTCTCCCTTACTCTCTTTAAAAAATCAATACAATATTTTTTAAAAATGTTAAATTAAATATGATGTAAAATCATCATTTGAGCTGAGTATCAAACTTATGAATGTAAAAGTATCTTGTAATCTAAAAATAAAATTTAATATAGGAGGGATAAAATTTGACAAAATCAAAAGAAAAACTGAAGTTAATAATATATAAACCTTAAAGAAGGTTTCAACAGACATATATTTTTAAAATATTATTTATGTTATGACTATAAGAACAATAAACACCCATTTTATAAATTACATAAAAGTGTAAGAAAATCAAATAAATTAATTAAATTAAAGTTTATTCTCTTAGCAACTGTTTATTGAGTGCCTAGTATGTAACATGTACTGGACTTAGAGGTAAGCATTCAGAGGTAAATAAAGTACAGTATTTTCGTGTCTTGCCAGCAAAGATACTGTATATCGAATTTTATATATATAACTAGAGGCCTGTTGCATGAAGAGATTTGTGCAATGGGCCTTCCTTCCCTTGGCTTCCAGCACCGGTTTTCCTCCAGCACCCGGGACCCAGGCCTTCGCTACAGCTGGAGTCTGCCATCTTCATCTTGGCTGCGGCTGGAGTGCTGCTCCTGTAGATCCCTTCGCGCCCCCTCCTGAACCCTCCCTCTCATAGCAGATGTCCTGCCCCACCCAGCCACTCCACACCTGGAGCAGCTGGGCGGCCGCCATCTTTGGCCTTCTAATTTGCATATTCCCTCATGATTGGCTGGTGGGCATGGTTTGGCATAGCAGAGTGATGGTTCATTTGTATGTTTCTCTTTTATTAGTATAGATATTTATTTATTTTATTTCTTTTCAATGCAGTAGAATTTCGCATTATGCTTTTTCCCAATAATAATATAAGAATTATCTTAATTCATTTAAATTTCTCCAATACATAATTTTTTATGGCTGCATATGATACAGAAAAGCAGGTCTAATTAAGCAAGTTTATTCTATATCTATAAAAGGCTAAGTTGACTCACACATGTGCAATACATAGAAAGCTCTTGCTGGCACCAATCACACATGTGTGATTTGATCTGTCATTGTTGATTGTGAATTTGGTTGACACTTCTATTATAGAGAAAGAGTGAATAACGATATTAAAATATTTATTCTAATTAATTTCCTTTCAATGTGCATGAATCCATGCACCGGGCCACTAGTTATATCATAATGCATTGTATGTATATAGATATACTATTGAAAAGCAGGGGAGCAGATGAAATGGTGTAACTCCTATTCCTAGGGCTAGAACAGCCGTGGGCAAACTATGGCCCGCGGGCCGGATCCGGCCCGTTTGGCTGTTCTATCCGGCCCGCAGAGCCCAAAGAGCGGGAGGGTTCTCTTGCTCTCCCCTCCACTCCTTTACTTTGAATTTATATTAGTTCACACAAACACTCCATCCATGCTTTTGTTCCGGCCCTCCGGTCCAGTTTAAGAACCCATTGTGGCCCTCGAGTCAAAAAGTTTGCCCACCCCTGGGCTAGAAAGATTAGATGAGATTTCCCAGTTTAATCATGAGCCAAGAAAACAAGGAGCAAGTTAATTCTTTTTCATCCTTTTGATCTCCTCAGGTCCTCAAATTATTGAATACTGCATATATTGGGGAGGGGCATCTCCTGTACAGAATCATTCATTCAAATGCTCATCTCATCTGGAAATACTCTCAAAGACACACCCCATTATAATCTTTAATGTGGACCACTCTGGCAAGTCAAAATGACACATAAGGTTAACCATCATACCTATAAACATTTTAAAACTTCTGATGCAATGCACAATGTCAAATTGATTTTCAGAAAGATTCCAGCAAATATATATGACTTCTAATGTTATATGCAAGTTTTCTTTCATCAAACATTTCAAAATGTATAATACTAGAGGCCCAGTGCATGAAATTAGTGCACGGGGGAGGGGGTGTCGCTCAGCCCAGCCTGTATCCTCTCCAGTCTGGGACCCCCTCACAATCCAAGACTGCTGGCTCCCAACCGTGCACCTGCCTGCCTGCTTGATTGCCCCTAACCACTTCTGCCTGCCAACCTGATCACCACCTAACCACTCCCCTGCCAGCATGATCAATGCCTAACTGCTCCCCTGCTGGCCTGGTCATCCCTAACTGTCCTCCCCTGCAGGCCTGGTACCCCCAACTGCCCTCCCCTGCAGGCCTGGGCCCCCCAACTGCTCTCCCCTGCTGGCATGATCACCCACAACTGCCTTTTCCTGCTGGCCATGTTTTGGTGGCCATCTTGTGTCCACATGGGGGCGGCCATCTTGTGTGTTGGAGTGATGGTCAATTTGCATATTACCTCTTCATTATATAAGATTATCCTATATATATATAATAATAAAAACATAATATGCTAATTAGACCGGACAGCCAGACGTCCTTGCAGATGAAGCAGCAGTGGTGGGGGCTGAGGCAGAGGTGGTTAGGGGTGATTGGGGAGGGAGGCGAGCAGTTAGGGGCAATCAGGCAGGCAGGTGAGTTGTTAGGGGCAATCAGGCAAGTAGGCAGGTGAGCTGTTAGTGGTCCCGGATTGTGAGAGAAATGGCTGACTGCCAGTTTAGGATGATCCCACAAGATCGAGCCTAAACAGGCAGTTGGACATCTCCTGAGGGGTCCCAGATTGCGAGAGGGTGAATGACAGGCTGAGGGACCCCCCCCCTATCCCCCGTGCACAAATTTCATGCATCGGGCCTCTAGTTTTATAATATTTGATGATATAACACATTTTTATTCTTTATGACTAAGTAGAATATTTTATTGTTATTAACCATTTAGACTTCAACTCCTGTGACTTGTCTATGACTGAAAATAAGACATAATGTACTGATTTTAGACAGCATTTTGAAACCAAATCTAGAATGCATGAGAATTTCCATTTTTTCAGATCCTCACAATTTTTTATTCTATTAAACTTTTAAACTATTTTTTATGATTAGTAGTGAGTTTGCCCTCTAAGTTACTTCTGTGTTTTCATTTGATAGCCTTTGTCCACTCATTAGTTTTGCCTTCTCCACTTAATTTATTTGAGATAGTCTAATATTCCAAATATTAGATGGCTGCCAGTCTTTTTGTTGCAAATATCTTTTTATATAATTTTGCCTCTCTTTGAATAGAAATTATTGTCTTAATTTAGTTAAGCCTATTTCATTGTTTGCTTGTTTCTAACTTATTGGAGTAACACTGGTCAATAGCATCATATCAGTTTCAAGTGTTTTTTTTTTTTTCTTTAATATTTGTTTTTTTATTCTTTTGGGCTTTATAAAGCTTTTTTCCAAACCAGGACCTTGAATATACTGCTCTATATTCTCTTCCACAAGTTGTATTTTTGTACTTATGCATGTATGTATCTATTTACTATATAGCACTTACATCATTTTTTCAATCTGCATACACCCCTGCTTCTTCTTTTTTACAAGGATACCTCTCCAGAACATAGTCATCATCCTTGTTACATATTCACAAGCTAATGTCATCATTCATGCATATTGATAATTCAGAGCTTTTGTGAAGTATTTAAAAGCCCAGGTCACCTTGTCAAATGGTGAAAATACAGTATTATTTTGTCTCCCTGTGGATGTCTTTCTTATTCATTTCATTTGGGTTAAATTTTCTACAATGTTTTTCACTATAGGTTTAAGCTTTCTTTTGTTTACTTGAGAAATGTTTTCTTTTACAAAGGAAATGGAAATCTACAATTTTATTTTGTCTCTTCATCTGGTTCCTTTAAAAGAAAATATTTTTATCTCTGACTGTTACTTTTATGAAATGGTGCAAAATAAAAGTTATCAAAAATATTTTTACAATTTTAGAGATTTAGTTTTTAAGAATAGTAAAATCAAATTAAAACAAAATATCCATGTATAGTAGTGAAATTTGTATATATAATAAATTATTTACTTATATATTATAAATGATATAAATATAGATATAGATATAGATATAGATATAGATATAGA
Organism: Plecotus auritus; assembly: GCF_963455305.1. Classification (NCBI taxonomy): domain Eukaryota; kingdom Metazoa; phylum Chordata; class Mammalia; order Chiroptera; family Vespertilionidae; genus Plecotus; species Plecotus auritus. Next base: position 142,931,384 of record NC_137772.1, read on the forward strand.
TATAGATATAGATATAAATATGTATTTAAATAAATTATTTATTTTTCAGGGAACTGTAATATGTTTTAGGGAACCTTAATATGGCTAGATCTTTGAAATCAAAGAATAGAGTGACAAGCAGATAAAAGCATGCTTAGGAAGTAGTTAAAGGATTTTAAGCAAAGTTATAAAATCATACTGTGTTTTAAAAGGATCATTGTCCTAAGAACATGGTGACTTGGTTGAAAGTGAGCAAGAAAAATTGAGAACTTTTGAAATGCCTGAAGAAATTTGACAACTATTGCAATGATTGTAAGAGTGACCCAGTGGGTGAAGATATATAGAAAGCATCATTGATAACACTTATAGTTGATGTAGTGTTGGGAGGGATGAATAAGAAAAAGTAGGAGTAATGAACTCAGGTTTGTGGCTTAGGCAGAAAAGTGCTTTGAGAACTATGATCTAAGACAGGAAAGAGGAAAAGCAGCATTTTTAGGGGTTAAAACGATGCACTCAGTTTCCGACTGTTGGTGTTCATCTAAATACTACCCAAATGAGACAGCCACGAAGCAGTTGGAAATAGGAGCCAGAAGTATGTCTAGCAAAAGCTAGAATAGTTGGAAGTAAAATCACCATTATTTCTCTTGTTTTTTACCTAGAGATTAAAATTCTACATTAGCCTTCCCAATGATCTAACCCTTGTCTAGACCTCTGACATCATCTCATACTGTTCTTACTTTTTGTCTTACTAATACTCTAGGGTTTTCTCCATCTTAGAATAAACCAAACTTTTATCTTGGTGTTTTTGCCCTAGCTGTTCTTTCAGTATTGATTGTCCTTAGAGGATATAATTTTGCTTCCCTTCCTATGCATTTAACTACCTATATTTACAATAGTTTGTTCACTCTATATCACTGGTTATTAAAATAGCACCAAGACTCAATAGCCATTTGTTGAATGAAAAAAATCTATGTCTGGATATAAGAAAGGACAAGATAATCAGGGAGCGCTGAGAGAGGAAAGAGAAGGGCCTGTGATAACACTGTCTCTAGGTAGGTAAGCAGAAGGAAAGCCTATAAAAGATTGAAAAAAGAACCTTAAATGTAGGAGAAAACCCATGAATAGGAAAGTGAAAATCCATTTGAGAGAGTGGAAGTGAGGAAGTGGTGACAGTGAGTATATATTCATCTTGCACTAATTTATCATATGAGAGGGGATAAAAGATGAAAATGTGATATCTGAGGAGAAGTTTTTGTTTTTATTACTTATTTTTGTTTCTAATACAGTACAGGCTACATTTATTAAAATCCTGCCAAGAATGAACTGGAAGAGTAGGAGAGGGTAAAACACACCTATAGGTATAGTCATCCTATATAATAAAGGGGTAATATGCAAATTGACCCTCACACCCTCATGGCCATACCTACGTTGTCACAAGATGGCCTCCCCCATGTCATCACAAGATGGCCACCCCACATCATCATAAGATGGCTGCCACAAGATGGCTACCCCTACATTGTCACAAGTTGGCCGGCAGGGGAGTGCAGTTGGGGGGACCAGGCCTGCAGGGGAGGGCAGGCAGGGGAGCAGTTAGGTGTCAATCAGGCCAGCAGGCAAGTGGTTAGGAGCCAGCAGTCCTGGATTATGAGAGGGATGTCCCACAGGGATCAGGCTTAAACCTCCAGTCAGACATCTCCCAAGGGGTCCCAGATTGGAGAATATGTAGGCTGGGCTGAGGGACAACGCCCCCACCCCCAGTGCATGAATTTCATTCACCAGGCCTCTAGTGAAGAAATAAATTTATATGTTCCATCCTATCTAATAAAGAGGGAATATGCTAATTGACTATCACACCCTCATAAGGATGGCAGCGCCCACAGCCACAAGATGGCGGTGCCCAGTCCCCTTAGCCCCGCCGAGGCAGCAGGCGTGAGGCATAGCTGGGCCCAGCCCCAGTCGGGTCCAACTGGTACGCGCACCTGCCTCCAGAGTCCCCTTATTCCCTCAGGCCCCCAGCCACCCAGGGCTGGCCCAAGGCATACGCAAGCCTCGGATGGCAGCTGCCAGGTGCCCAGGGCCGCCCAAGTCTCAGGTAACCAGGGCCAGCCGAGGCTTGCACTGCCAGCAGTTGCAGCAGCAGAGGTGTGATGGGGGCATCACCTTCCCCTGAGGGCTCCCAGACTGTGAGAGGGGGCAGGCCAGGCTGAGGGACACCCCCCTCCAGGGCATGAATTTTCATGCACTGGGCCTCTATTTGTAATATAAAAGACAGATAAAAGAATGGGAGTAGATGCAGGTGAATTTGAAATTTTTGATGTGATAAGTTACAGGACTTCTTGTAAATAAGTATTGTTTGTCTGTAAAATGGAAATTAAAATGATTGCTTAGATTGAGTCAAGAGATGAAAGAGTTGTAGGACTGAGAAAAATGGAGAATAGAAAGTATTAGCCATTTATTTGATGTGATTAGCTATAAACCAGATATAAAACTTTACTGAAGATTTCCCTTTGTTTTACAAAGAATAATAAATCAGATTATCGCATTGTCCTTCTGAAGCCACTTTTTGTACAAAAAGCTATTTATATCAATTTTCAGAGGTAGAGACTGTCTTCAGGTTTTGCTTTCAGCCTCAAATAGGACCTGTTTCTCAGTTATCCCTAATCCAACAGAAATATTTCAAGTAGAAATTTGAGAATTTATCATCTTGCCCAACACAGTAAAGAAATGAATGAGCTAAAACACTTCTGAGTCTGGGAAACAATTAACATAATGGTGTAAATAAGTGTGAGGGGAATATTATATCTATGTTTTAGAAATGTGTCATCTAAAGAAAGGAAAGTTCAATTAGAAATTAAGAACATGGATCTGGAGTTCTGATGAGAGAACAGGAATAATGATAAATGTTTAGAGTATACCTAATTGAAATCAGAGTAATCAGAATAATTGGTGAACTCTTGAGAGCAAGAATATAAATGACAAGTGTAATAGCAAAAGACCAAAACAGTGCTTTTTGAGATCAAAGTGAAATGGAGGAAAGAAGAGCCAGCATAAGAGGACCTTGAAAAAAAAGTTAAGAGAATGGTAATGAATTGAATTGTCAACATAAAAATGTCCAAACCTGTAGAGAATTTTTATAAAAAACTAGGGGCCCAGTGCAAAAATTTGTGCACCTTGAAAGGAACTGTGGGCTGTGAGTCTGCGGTGGGTACTGGGGTGGGTCTTGGTCCATCTTCCACGCCCCCACTTGGCCCCTCCTGCCACAGCCCCTGGTCCCCTGTATGCTGGCAGCCATGCTTCCACCACTGCTCCTATGCACTGATGGTGCTGGCCCCGCTCGCACCCACTGATGGTGCGTAGTGATCGGGACGTGTGCCAAGCACCAGCAATGGGTGCAAGCAGCAGCTCTGGAGCCAGCTGCCAGTGGGGCCAGCACCAGCAGTGGGTGTAAGCAGCAGCTCCAGCACCGTCAGCAGGTACGAGCGGAGCCATTGCCGGCAGTAGGTGTGAGTGGCGGCTGCCGGCACCAATCCCCCCTCAGGAGCAGGGGGAAGTGGAGAATCCCTAGGGGCGATCGGGGCTGGCAGCCACCGCTCACACCTGCTGACAGTGCCGAGCGATCGGGGCCTGTGCCGGACGCCGGCCAGCAGGTGTGAGTAGAGGCTCCAGATCCAGCAGCGGGTGCGAGTGGGACCAGCACCAGCAGTAGGTGTGAGCACCAGGTGGGACCATGGTACACAGAAGCAAAGAAATTACACAGAGGCTTGCCCCAACGACAGCGACCAGCGCCCTGCCTCGGTCTGGCACCCCCACGCACCTGCTCCACCATACCACTGTGGCCGATGCCCACCTTGTTCTGTGCTCTGCTGCCTGCTGTGGATGCCGCCATGTTCCGTGTGCGCCCCCTGGCTGTCAGTGCACGTCGTAGCGACTGGTTGGTTGGTTGTTCCGCTGTTTGGTCTATTTGCATATTAGGGTTTTATATATATACTAGAGGCCCAGTGCACATGAAATCGTGCACAGTTAGGGTCCCTAGGCCTAGCCTGGCCTCTGTTGCTGGCCTCTGCCACCCTGCGATGCTACATGAAGCTCCCCACCCTGGGACTCTCTTCAATGCTTGTGGCCCCTCGACTGCTCTGCGAAGCTCCCCCTGCCCCCTGACTGCTCTGCAAAACTCCTCCGCCCCATGACTGCTCTGCAAAACTTGCTGCCACCCAGTGACTGCTCCACTAAGCTCGCTGTCGCCCTGCGAAGCAGCCCAGCACTGCTGCCACCACCGCTCAACAGTCCCCAGTCCCATCCACCGCCACACCCCGCCCCTCATGGTGAGCGACTCGGGGGCTGGGGGAGGGACTGGTTGTCATTTGGTCGTGATGGCACCTACCTCTTTTATATATTAGGATAGATTATTTGAGCCAAACAGAGGATACACCTGGAAACAAGATCTCAAAAGACTGAAAAAAAATGCTTTGGGGAACAACAATTTGTGTTTCTTTTATGCATTTGAAATTAAGGAGGAAATGTAAAGAAGATTATGTAAAGGTGAGAGAAAGTAAGAAGGGGGGTTGAAAGGTAGTTGATGATTAGAAGGAGAGGTCTGAAATGGGGCATTTTAAGGTGTGCTAACCTAGATGCATAGACACTATGGAAAGGTTTTCTTTTTTAAGGCAAAGATAAAACTTTATTAAAGAAGCTATAAGCCGAGGGCATGACTACCCAGGTAGGAATTTATGATAAGATCACTCTATGAGGTTACTTTCTATAGGACTTTATTTTTTTTCCCCACAGAATAGAGTGGATTTCAATAAGTAGGTGAAGATTAAGAAAACAGCAAATAGAATAGTAGGAGCCCTTAAAAATAAGAATACAGAAATGAAAAAGGACATGCAAATAGGCAACAGACATATGAAAAGATACTCAACATCACTAATCATCAGATAAATGCAAATTAAAACCACAATGAGATATTACTTCACACTGTCAGAATGGCTATCATCAATGAGACAACAAACAGCAAGTGTTGGTGAGGATGTGGAGAAAGGGGAATCCTAGTGTACTGTTGGTGGAAATGCAGACTGGTGTAGCCACTGTGGAAAGCGGTATGGAATTACCTCACAAAATTCAAAATGGAACTGCTTTATGACCCAGTGATTCCAAAGAATATGTCCAAAGAAACTGGAAACACTCTTTTGAATGAATATATTTACCTTTGTTTATTGTAGCACTATTTACAATAGCCAATATTTGGGAGCAGCCCAAGTGTCCATCAATAGATGAATGAATAAAAAAAGCTGTGAGACAGCATAGATGGAACTGGAGATTATTATGCTAAGAAAATTAAGCCAGTCAGAGAAAAACCAGTACCATATGATTTCAAGTATATGTGGAAACTAATGAATAAAATTAACCAACAAACAAAATAGAAATAGACTCATAGTTACAGAGAACAGACTGACAGCTGTCAAAGTTGAGAGGTTTGAGGGACTGGGTTAAAAAGGTGAAGGGATTAAGAAAACAAAACAAAACACATGTGGGGGTTCTTGTCCCAGCATTAAGAAGGGTTCAGCAATCTGGAGAAAGGCTGTGTGTAGATTCAATAAGGAGTCCAAAGACAAAAGATAATTTTGAGAGGAATTGGGGGTCAGAGGAGCTTCAGCTAAAGGAGCTAAAGACTTCTCCTTGTCTCTGGACCCTTGCTTTTTATTAACACAATTTGCCCTAAGGCAAGGTGGAGATAATACACTTCAAAGTGTAGGGTTTACAGAAGTATTGTCAGATTGGGGAATAGCCTACAGCTGTTCAGGTGTTTGGCCAACAGGAGGCAATAATATATAGATTAAGATGCCCTGAGCTGTCTAGCAGCAGACAATAATCCTATTCAGGTTTGGGGGAAGTGCCCTTTAGCCACTCCAACAGGTAATTACATATGTGACTAAGTCCTTGTTGAGCCCCCAAGTTTCATCAAACTTTTGATAAAACTCTTGTAATTATGATATGCTGGAATTGGCTCCCGGCAAACACAAATCTCATAGACATAGAAAACAGTATGCTGATTACCAGAGGGAAAGGGATGTGAGGGGAGGTAGAAGAGGGTATAGGAGGGATAAATGATGATGGAAGGAGACTTGACTTGGGGTGGTGAACATACAATATACAGATGATGTTTTATAGAATCGAACACCTGAAACGTATATAATTTTATTAACCAATGTCACTCCAATAAATTCAATTTACAAAAATAGTAAATGACAATGAAATTTTATAATTAGGAGATCACTGGACACTGAGAGGGCAATTTCATTTGTGTGATTGGCTTTGTAGTCAGTTTATGTAAGTGTGTATAGTTAAGAAAGTGGTAGACTTAACATGACTATGGTATGGTTGCGAATTAGTCATTGTAAAGGTTTTGCAGCAATGCACGAAGGAGAAAAACAGATTGGGACTAAGTATGATGGAATTAAGTGCTTTTTGTTCCTTTCTTGTTTGCTTTTCATTTTCACTGACTTCAGAGAGGAAGAGAGAGAGAGACAGAAACACAATGATGAGAAAGAACCATCCATCAGCTGCCTCCTGTATGCCACTCACTGAGACTGAGCCCACAGTCTAGGCATGTGCCCTGACCAGGAATTGAACCTCATTCGACCGGTACATATGTCAATGCTAAACAACCAGCACGGCTTGTTTTGTTTTTCAGAGTAGTCAAGCCCTTTGTGTATTTGCAGGCTTGGAGAACGAATGCAATTGAAGAGGCAAGTGGTGCTAGACAGGAAGAGAATAAATTTGGCAGCAAAGTTCTGGAATGAGAATGTGATAAAAAGGATTTGGTAAGAACAAGCAGCTTTAATGAGTGTGAATAACACATTTCCCCAGTATGTTAAAGAAAAAGATAGGAGAGTGGAGATAAAGCTAAGCAGACTTGAATTAGAGGTAAGCCAAATGAGAGGTAATGATTTGACTAGTTGATAGTTAGCTAAGTACAAGAGTTTCCAGAAAAGTCTGACTGTTTTTTTTTTTTTTTTGTTTTTTTTTTAACTCTGAAGTGCCAAATGTCAAGCACATTCCTTGGCCCTAGAGTGTCTGTCATGGTCTCTGTCTACCTTGGGAGAGTTAACACTGTGATAACTGGAACCCTGAGCCTAGGTGTTTTCCCAGGGTCATGTCTCGCAATACGGAAGAATGAGCTCCATGGACCAGAAGATTTAAGCAAAAGTGTGAGAAATTCATTACAAGCAGATTCAGACTCCCCTCATGGGGTGGGGGAACCAATAATGGGCTGCCCCTCCCAAGCCTTGTAGTCCAGGGGTACATATTTGTTACAAGCCTGCTTCTATATCTATCCATGTCATCTCTGATTGATTCCCTTGATTGTTCTTGCCCAGCAAGGGACCTGAACTTCCCATTTCTATGTGTTCTTTCTCTGTTCCCATGCTGAACTTTCTCAGTTTTATGCATTCATACACCTTGTTGCTGCAGGCCCTCCCTTGTTTTCCCATGCCTCCCCCTCTGAGTCTTTATTATTTCTGCTTGGTTGGTTCCTGTGGTCAGGATGGCTCAAATGGCCGAGTCGGCCCCTACTTATGTTCCACCTGTCTTTGTTTCCACTGGACCCCTGCCCTATCTACCTGCATTTCAAGTTAACCCTCTCTACTGCATGATGGGAAATGTTGTTTCCTGGAATTAGAACAGAAGAACTAAAGAAAAGTGAGACCATATTGGAGGTATGAATTACTAAATCTTTTATGCACCAAACTACAAATAAATCATAAACAAAAGACACCTAATGGTTAAACATTTTGTTTAGAGAGTAAGACTGTTTCTCAATTAAAAATAAACAAAAAATAGAAAATGCTACCCCAGAATCCAAAATTCAGAATTTATCAATGAGATGATAGAGTAAACAGTCTTTGATCACCAAAGAAAATTAAAACCTTGAGTCCCTAGAATTTCTATAATTGAAATAAATGTTTTCTTATTATTATTTAAGAAAGAGTGAAAAGGAACATACTAAACAATGGTTTTGAAGGTGAGAGGCACAATGTTTTGTTTTTCTTTTGGGGGAATACCAGCTTATATCTCATAATAACTAAACAATATTAAATATTAAATTAGGAATATCTATCCATTTTCTTTCCAGCATCCAACCCCCACATACACCATACATTGAACAACCCATTCAAATTAGTGAGAATGGAAGTAGTCACATTTATAACCAAGATAATTTTCAGTCATAAAAATCTTGTTTACTAGGTTTTGCACTAATGTTTAAAACATTTTCAAGCACGCACTTCTTTTTTAATTATTGTGTATATCTCTAACCTGTATCCAACTAATTTTCTCATTTTTTCCTTCATGTTAAATTATACATCATCTAGCTTTCATTAATTGTTTACAGATTAGCACAAATGCTTTAAAACTATTAAATCATAAATTGGCATTTGTGATCTAGAAATCTCGAAGTCTCAAGTTAAAATAACAAGCAGTCACTTTTTTTAGCTTTCTGTCTTCCTGCTAATAATAGATAACTCACAGCAGCTATTTTATTTTCTTGTGTCAGGAAAGCTGTTCCTACATGATTAAAATGGAACTCCAAGTTCTGTTATCAATTATACCAATTAAGGTCAAATAGAATGGAACAGCAGTCTTTGTGGAAACAATCTGTGCAATATAAATTGTTATTAACTTAAAGTCATCATATGTACCTATGACAGCTTCTTCAGAAGTTATTAATTATTTCTAGACAATCCCCACATGACAAAAATTCATCTTATCGTGGGAAAAATCAGCCCCTATTGAAAATCAGTGTTTTCCAAATAAAATAGCACTCCTGATATCTTTGCTGAAAAAGCAGTTATAGTTGTTCAATTTCCTATTAAGTAATAGACTTTGAAAAATGGTGAATGTTAATGTTTTAGCAAAAACAAAGTTATCAAGGTTCAACCTCTTCATAATAATAGTTATGTTAACATAAGGACATTCAAACCTGTAAAGAATTTTTGTGAGTTTATTTGAGCCAATCTGTCTACAATTTTGAGGAAGCAGAATCTCAACTGCTTGGGATAATGCTCTGGAGAATGGCAGTTTTTCACCTTGTTTTATACATTACAATCAAAGGAGGACACCTAAGTGGGTGACATGAAATCCATTGGTGATAAATAGATTAGGGAGGCGGGAGAAAGCAAAGTGGAGAAACATCTGGGATTGGATAAAAAGTAAAATGATAGACACATACTTCCTTTACTTAGGTAGGTACAGCATAGTTAACAGTCAAAAATTAACATGGTAACAACAACAATGAAGGGATTTATGGTCTCTGTCCTGGTGCCCAGGTGCATTTGGTTGTGCCCTGAGGGGTTTGGAAAAAGGAAGTCGAAAGCTACCCTGACATTTCACTAGGATGCTTGTTATCTTAGATGCAAAAAGATAATAGGCTTAGTTAAGGTAAAGAGTTACCTTTATCAGGGAAGATATTGGCCTAGGACACCACTATACATTATAAACTGTTTTTAGTTAAAGTTTTAATTTCAGACCATGCTTATGGTTACTTTAGGTCTTTGAATTTGCAAAACTTCCATGTAGGCCTTCCCCGAGCTAGTCAAGTTAGCATGTGGCTTTTTTTGTGTGTGTGTCCATAGTTAAAATGCTTATATTTATATATCTAAAACATATATTTGTATATCTAAAATATACTATGTATTTTTCTTTAAAATAATACTTGTAAACAGTTCCATGTTTAATTTTTTGAGGAAACTCCATATTGTTTTTCATAATGGCTGCACCAGTCTGCATTCCCACCAGCAGGGTACTAGGGTTCCCTTTTCTCCACATCCTCACTAGCACTTGCCATTTGTTGATTTGTTGATGATAGCCATTCTGATATGTGTGAGGTGATACCTCATTGTGGTTTTGATTTGCATCTCTCTGATGATCAGTGACTAAACATTTTTTCATATGTCTCTTGGCCATCTGTATGACCACTTTGGGGAAGTGTCTATTTAGGTCTTTTGCCCATTTTTTAATTGGATTGTCTTTCTTTTGTTAAGTTGTATGAGTTCCTTATATATTTTGGATATTAACTCTTCATCAGATCTATCATTAGCAAATATGTTCTCCCATACAGTGGGCTCCCTTTTTATTTTGCTGATGGTTTCTTTTGCTGTGTGGAGCTTTTTATTTTGATGTAGTCCCATTTGTTTATTTTCTCCTTAATTTCCCTTATCCTAGTAGATATATCGGCAAACATATTGCTATGTCAGATGTCTGAGATTTTGCTGTCTATGATTTCTCCTAGGATTTTTATGGTTTCAAGACTTACATTTAAGTTCTTTATCCATTTTGAGTTTATTTTTGTGTACGATGTAAGTTGGTGGTCTAGTTTCATTCTTTTGCATGTATCTGTCCAATTTTCCCAACATTATTTATTATTAATTCTTACCCAAGGACATTTGTCCCCCCTTGATTTTCAGAGAGTTGAATGGAGGGGGAGAGATAGACTCATCCATGTGAGAGAGACACAACAATTGGTTGGCTCCCACATGTGCTCCAACCAAGCAGGAATTGAGCCTGCAATCAAGGTATATGTCCTTGACTGGAATTGAACCCAGAACCCTTCAGTCATCAGGCTGATGCTCTATCCACTGAGCCTAACTGGCTAGTACCACAAAACCATTTATTAAAGAGACTGTCCTTACTCTATTGTATGTTCTTGCCTCCTTTGTCAAATATTAATTGAGCATAATGGCTTGGGTGAATTTCTGGGTTCTCCATTCTGTTCCATTGATCTATATGCCTACTAGAGGCCCGGTGCATGAAATTCATGCACAGGTATGGCCCCTAGGCCTGGCCGATGATCAGAGCCAATCTGTGGAGTGACCGGTAGAGTGATCAGAGCCCCTGCTGGCACCTGTCTTGGCCGGCCTTTCGCTCCCCACTTACTGGCCTTGCCCCCCACTGCTGCTGCCAGTCACCTCCCTCTGTGGTGCAACCAACAGGGTAATCAGGGGGCCCCCGATGGCACCCACCTTGGAGGTGACTGGCAGGGCGATTGGAGGGCCCCCGCTGGCACTCACCTTGGCTGGCCTGGGGCCTGCAGGCTGTTGGCAGCTCCTGAGTTGAGCATCTGCCCCCTGGTGGCCACTGCGCATCATAGTGACTGGTCATTCCACTGGTCATTCTTCTATTCAGTCGATTTGCATGTTAGGCTTTTATTATATAGGATTCTTGTGCCAGTACCAGTTTTGTTTTGATTGCAGTGGTTTTGTTAGTTTACTAGTAACTTGATATCTGTTATTGTGATCCATCCAACTTTGTTTTTCTTTCTCAAGATTGCTGTAGCTATTTGTAGTCTTTTTTGGTTCCATATAAATTTTTGAAGTATTTGTTTTAGATGTCTGAAATATGCTATTGGTATTTTAATAGGGATTGCATTGAATTTATAGACTGCTTTGAGTAGTATAGACATTTTAATGATGTTAATTCTACCAATCCATGAACATGGTATAGTCTTCCACTTGTTTATATCTTTATCTCCTTTTTCAACTTCCTTTAGTTTCCCGAGTATAAGTCTTTTACCTCCTTGGTTAAATTTATTCCTAGCCATTTGACCCAGTGATCCCCTTCTAGGATTACATCCTAAGAAACCTGGAATACCAATCAGAAAGAATATATGCAACCTATGTTCATAGCAGAGCCATTACAATAGCTAAGGTCTGGAATCAGCCCAAATGCCCATCAGTAGATAAGTGAAATAAAAAGCTGCGGTTCATTTACACAGTGGATTACTATGCAACAGTAAAAAAGAAGGATCATTTACCATTTGAGACAGCATAGAGGGACCTGAAGAGTATTATGCTAAGCAAAATAAGCCAGCCAGAGAAAGACAAGTATCACATGACTCACTCATATGTGGAATCTAAAAAACAAAATAAACTGATGAACAAAATATATCCAGTGACATAGAAGCATGAGACAGACTATCAAATCTCAGACAGAAAGCAGGCATGGGTGGGTGGGTGGGTGGGAAGGGGTAAACTAAAGAACTTGTATGCATATATACATAACCAATGGACACAGACAATAGTGTGGTAAAAACTTGGGGAGTCGGGCAGGTGCAGGCTAGAAAGGGTCAATGGCGGGGTGGGGGGGAGGTGAGGACACCTGTAATACTTTCAATAATAAGGATAAAAAAATACAGTCTGGGTTAATGCTAATTCATGCAGCAGCAACAACAGAAATCTCCATACCTTAAATACAATTAAAGGTTTGCTGTTGCTCATCCCTTCCTTTGTAGTTTGCCTCCAAACAAATCCCAGGCTCATACCATCCTCTAATGCCTCCATCTTCATTTTAAAGAAATAAATAACAGAAGAATCAGGCAGGAGATCTTATAGATAAAAATTAGTTATATTTTCTAAAAGTAATTTAAATGGGGCTGAAAAGTACGGTATTAGCTATGCATCAAGGAGAAAATATAAATGGTTTGATAATTATATGATAGTATCATTTTTACAGTCTACCCTTCTGGTCACCAAATAGTCCTTTCACATTGACTGTCATATTCTCAACTTCTCAGAATGAACAGCTTAAAATCCAACCCAGTCACAGCATCTGGTTTCTGTTCTTGGATCTTTGGTCAATGACAGTTGTCTTCATCAGGTTCATGTATGGAACCATATTCATAAATATGAAAACTAAAAATCATCTTTTCTGTCCCCTGATCCTCTATATATACATACTAACAGACAGACACAGAATAATCTCAACAGCCAGTCTTCTTTGGAAAATGGAAAAACAGGAGGCATACAGAAGTCTTGGCATTTATAAAATAAGACACTTATAGAATACAGTTAGGCAGATATTATAAAGCCATATTTTCTGAAGAAAAAAAGAAAGATACTCAATTAGGCTTGATTATTTTCCTTGGGAAAAATTTCTTTGTTAAGAAAACCAAATTCAAAGAAGTGGTTCTTACCCTCCATGGCCACATCTAAAGTACTTATTGATGGATATGTCTTTCTTGGCTACCCAACCTACAAAACCCATCTTAGGCTCATGGAAATATGGGTATCCAACAGTTGTTTTTAAAATAGCAGAGTCAAAGACTTTTTAATGGACATGTGGCTTTATTTCAGTATAATTATTTTAAAAACTTGGCTAACTATTTGCTTGCCCTCAGTTCTAGTACAAGTAGTCACAAATACCAGACTTCGTTCTCAAATGTGTTTCAATTATTTGCTACCTTGCTGTCAAGCTTCTCTCTATCTCAACTTAAAGTCAGATAATTTTGAGGCTGTCAAGCGTGAGTTGGCAGTATGTTATTCATTTGATCTATGGCATAAATCTAAGTTACCCTGTGCGGCTGAGAAATCTCACTGGGTCTTGTTCAAAGTCTTCCAAATACCCTCTCCAGTTTTTTTATTTTTAAAACTTCTCTGTTCCTTTTCAATTTTTCTTTAACTTGACAATTATTTGTTGAGCTTATCTCTTTCTTGTAAGATTTTGCTAAAATTATCAATAAAAGAAAATACCTATGACTAATAATTATTCTCTAAGCATTTCTAGAGCTACAAACTTAGTCATCTCTGGACTGCCTTCCAAGCTACCAAAGTGTCTTTTCTTGGCAATGACCAACTGACCATCCTGCTTCATCCATGTTTTTACCATCTGTTGCCCTACTACTAAAATAATGTCACATATTGTATTTTTTGTTATGTCAGCATCTCACTTCAAAGTACTGGTTTTGAAAAAAAGAAAGATACTCAATTAGGCTTGATTATTTTCCTTGGGAAAAATTTCTTTGTTAAGAAAAATTTCTTTGTATAATCAGTATAGTTATGCTAGATCCGGCAATAAAGAATCTCAAAGCCTTTGTGCTATTCTCACTCATGCACAGTCCAGTGTAGATGTTTCTGTTTGCACAGCTTTCCTGAGAAGTTCTCAAACAAAAAACTGATTAAGAGATTCACCATTCTTGCATCTCATAATCCTATCATCTTTAAATATAACCTATAATGATTCTTTTTATGGAGAAAAGAAAGAATGAAGGAATTGTTACAAAGTACTTATAAGTGAACCCTGGAAGCCTACATTTCATTTCCAATCTTATGTTCTCAATGTAAATACAAAGGAGACTATGAAAAATAGGTTAGCTATTAACCAAGGAAAAGAAGTGCCTTAACAGTAAATAACTCAAATAAAAAACATAACAATGCAAAGTGAAACTTTAATAACCAAGTGAAAATGTGTTTTTTTATTATTTTATTTGTTGACAATTTCACTTTCTTTGAAAAAATACATTTTCACTTTGGAAACTATTGTCAAACTATCATGAATAGTCAATTTGTAAAGTGTTCATGCCTAATAAATATTCAGTTTATTGCCACATTGTAAAATGTAAATGCTTGTCAGAGTAAAGAATATTAGCCCATTAGTTGTATTATTTTCTACATCCCAGTTCTTATTTCCCAAATAAGTACAAGTACGTGCCAATTTTGAAACACATTTTCGTGGAAAGCTTCATGTGGAAATAGTGCACGGCCACTTACTGCTAGAGATGGAGGTTTAATTAGGGCATCTCTAATGTTCTTTTTACTGCTAACATTTTATCAAATGTGACACCCTCGAATTTAAGCAAAAGTCATGCTAGGCTAGCATTTTAATGTGTACAAAACTTCACACCCTTTCTCCAACTCACTAAATATCATAATCAAGATTAGTTTCTCATGATATTTTGAAAGAACAAAAAATTGATATAAGAATTAAAATTAAAAGGCTTTCAGATAATTTCAGTCCTGATTTGTAAATAATATGCTCATTTTAGAAGAAATGAGAACTAAAAGGAAGAAAAAAAGGGGAAAAATTTCTCCAAAGACCATATCACTTCAAAATAGATAATCTGTTTTCTATTTTGTTATTTCTTTGTGTATATGGATGCTTTATAATTAATGTGATTTTCCAAATATACAGTTTTCCATGTTATTAGTCTAGGAATATGTGATTTAAATGCCCGCATAATATTTAATCATACAGATGTCACAATATTTACTTTATCCATCTACTGCTAGATATTTCGACAATTTGCAATTTTTTACTGACATGAATATATTTGTAAAAAATATCTTGACACATAAGTGTGTGTGTGTGTGTGTGTGTGTGTGTGTGTGTGTGTGTATCTGAAGAATGTTTTTGAGGCTTTTGAAGCACAAACTATAAAACTGTATCCTGAGTTAATGTATCAATTTACACTTTTTCCAACAAAGTACAAGTGTGCTTTTTCCATCATTTTTGTTTTAATAATTATTATTTTCTAAATATTATCAATTTCATTTTGGATAGGTCTTAAAATAGTTATTTGATTATCTGTGATGATGGATAATTTTCTAAGCTAACTTCATTCTCTCTGTGTGTCTGTGTTATAAATGGCTTGAGCATGGCTTTTCTTCATTAAATATAGTTAATTTTTTTCTAGATACAATGCACAATGCTACACACTGAAGATGCACTGGAAAACGAAAACAGGGAAGATCCCTGCCCCTATAAAGCTTACAATTATCAGGATAAGTTACATTGAGTATGCATCATAGAAACTCTCTTAACATACCTCCACATAAATGAATCTCAGACTTAATCAATAGCCTCCATCCCTACAGCAAAATATAGCAACTCTAATTTGTAAATATAGGAGGTGGATCTCTTGTGGCTAGGAGGCTAGTATCTGGCAAGATGAACATTTCTGCTCCCTTCACTTGGGTTATATATAACCTTACCAATACTCAAATAAGTGTGATAAATTAATTTTTCCCAGATTTCTTTTATGGTTATATTATAATTTCATGAATACATATAGACTAAGATAAAATGATTACAAAATATTTATGGTTTTGTTTCTATCAAATTTTTGTCTAATATTTAGAAAAGCTTAAAGTTTACTTGCTACAGCTATCACTGTTATATTATGTGGAAATGATTGAAAAATAGTGAATGTTTAGAAGGTATATGCAGTCAGAATTTTCTAATTACATTTTTCTTCCATCTAAAATTAAAAGAAACTGGCTGAAACCGGTTTGGCTCAGTGGATAGAGCGTCGGCCTGTGGACTGAAAGGTCCCGGGTTCGATTCCAGTCAAGGGCATGTACCTTGGTTGCAGGCACATCCCCAGTGGGAGGTGTGCAGGAGGCAGCTGATCGATGTTTCTCTCTCATCGATGTTTCTAGCTCTCTATCCCTCTCCCTTCCTCTCTGTGAAATATCAATAAAATATATTTAAAAAAAATTAAATTAAATTAAAAGAAACTGGAAGTTAAATATACATATTCCCATGGATGTTTTTAGTTTGGTAAAAATTGCATGGGACTCTAATCAGCAGACTGTTGCCAAAAGAAAAACCTTTAGCTATAAATTGAAAAAAAGTCATGTACATATATATGATTTATATAAAAACAAATACCTAATACCTGCATAAATTATTATTCATGGTTTCCTGACTTATTCTACTATTTACTTTTAATCAATCAAAGTATTTGATAATCAGAGGGTTTTGATTGCAAATAAATGATGACAAGTTTGAGGGAGAATGGTGATTTATAAAATACTTTCCCCTAGAAAGTATTTTGTTTTTTGGTATGAATTTGGCATGTTTTTACACACTAGTTTAAGCTTCAGCCTCTACTAAATAGGAAGATTCTAGGCTAGATCTTAGAAATAGTTGAAATCACCTTTACTTAAAGTAATGCCTCTAGAGAAGGTTTGCAAGGACCAAATTAATTACTTTTTATATTCTTAAAGATAATATATATATATATATATATATATATATATATATATGATTATATCCTAATATATATAAAGAGCTAGGTGGCGTCACGATCGAATGGGCAACAGGTCACCATGAAGTGCATGGAGCACCTCTTGGTCCCCTTTCTCCCCCAGCCCCCTCTCCCCTAACCATGAGGGGGGCTGGCGGTGGGGCAGGACTGTGAAATGTTGAGCAGCAGTGGTGGGCTGCTTCACGGGGTAGCTGTGAGCTTAGCGGTGCAGTCACGCAAGCGGCAGCAAGTTTTGCAAAGCAGTCGCGGAGCGGAGAGTTTCATGGAGCAGTTGTGAGGTCAGGGAGCCTTGCGAAGCAGTGGCAGGGCAGGGGGAGTTTCGCAGAGCGTCCACCGGCAAGCTTCGTGGGGTGTCAGCAAGCTTTGCGGAGCAGTTGAGGGGTGGGGGGAGCCTTGTGGAGCAGTCGAGGGGCCGTGAGCGCAGAGCATCCAGGGGTGGGGAGCTTCACATAGCATTGCAGGGCGACAGAGGCCATGAGACAGAGGCCAGGCTAGGCCTAGGGACACTAACCACACATGATTTCGTGCTCAAGGGGCCTCTAGTAGGTACATCATTCTATTACACATATGATTCAAATATGTATATGATTCCAAATATGAAAACTAAACTAATGGGCATATTTATTTTAAACTATTATTATTTAAGTGTCCCTCTCTAGTCTATATTTGAAAAATCTATACTAATAAAAAGGTAATATGCTAATTAGACTGGGAGACCTTCTGGGAGACCTTCCGGACATCATCCTTCTAGACATAGCCATGGTGGCGGGGCCAAGGCAAAGGGGGTTGGGTGCGATCAGGCCAGGAGGGGAGTGCAGTTGGGGGGATCAGGCCAGCAGGGAGGTGCAGTTGGGGGTGAGCATGCCAGTGGGGGGCAGTTGGGGATGATCAGGTCATTGGGGGGCAGTTGGGGGTGATCAGGCTGTTGCGGGGGGCAGTTAGGGGTGATCAGGCTGGAAGGGCAGTGCAGTTGGGGGCAATCAGGCCGGCAGGCAGAGTGGTTAGGGGCTATCAGGCGGGCAGGCAGGTGAGCAGTTAGGAGCCAGCAGTCCCAGATTGTGAGAGGTGTCCCAGATTGGAGAGGGTGCAGGCTGGGCTGAGGGACAACCCCCCCATGCATGAATTTCGTGCACCGGGCCACTAGTTGTTTTTATAAAGAGCAATCTATTACAAAATTAATTATTGGTTCATTTCCCAACCCTGGATAATGTATGTGTGTAAATACATTGTATTTTACTTTATTCACATAAACATATTTTTTGACTTACTAGTCAGTGCATTTTGCTTAATGATACAAATACACTTATGGTTGAGCCCAATTAAGTCTTCTGAAAACTTTGTGTTTACCTTTCATTCAGCCATACAGTTCATGCAATATGAAATGTTGATTATAGAAAATTCAACAGGTGCAGAGATCAAATTATAAACATTTTGAAGTTGCATTGCCTTAGCACAGTGATTTTCAATTAGTGTGTTGCAGCAGGCACACTGGTCTGATGGAAGAATTTTTAAAACATGCAATACCTGACTATTTAATCAGGGGCACTGTCTGCTTTTCCCATAGATTTGTTTTTAAAAAAAAAATGACAATAGCCAATAGAACAATAGCCATCCAGTGTAAATTAATCAAAATTATACTTATTTTTGTCAGATTGGCAAAAATATATTTCTTGGCATGCCAACAGAAATTTAGTAATTAATTTATGTGTGCCATGAGATGAAAAAGGTTGAACATCATTACCTTAGCACAAAGTGTTGAACATGCTTTGGATTCTGTATAGTGATATACTGTATCTCTATAGAACTGTCAGAGTGAAGAAAAGGAGTGTTGCAACAGTGGTAAACATATCACATACAGACATTTATTCAGACAAATAGAGATGTAGCTAGGTGTCATTTTAAAGCTCAACTATTTATGCTCTGGGCATATAGTTGAAAACACCATGCATTGGTAACTCAGAATATCAAAACTGTAAAAACAACAATCTAACAGTACATTGCCAATGGTCAGTATATCAGGATTATCACAAGCATGTGAAATAATAATAGTTATTATTCTTTAATTTCACATTAATAATTATTAATAAAAGATAAATCAATAAAAAGAAACTAAGCTTATTCCAAGATGAGGAGGTTTTAAAATATTTTTGTTCTCCCATTTCCTGTATTATCCTTATGGAAGATATAATCATTGTTTTAAGTAGTGCAAAATTCATACAATATTTCAGAGAAGAAAGATAAATCTCTAAAAAAGATAATGTAAATATATGTTTCTGTCCATAAAAGAAAAGCTATTGGATAGCTCTCCCACTGTCAGAGCAGCTAAGACAAATGAAGCAACAGTGTTCAGAATTTGAAAAAAAGACAGCTTAAGACCCTGAAAAAATAAGATATGAACCTCAAAATTGCACCTGTTTTCTGCCTACAAGTACTTTCCTGATTATAGCAGAGGACAGAGGGGGAGTTCAAGTGAAGCATGGTGGCTTCACAATGCTGAAGAAGCAGAAGCAAGAGCTTGATGATGATGAAGTGGTTGAAACTGGCCATGCAGGGTACAAAAGGGAAAAGCTCCAGAGCTTTGCACAGCGGTCCTTTCATGTTTTTTGCTAAAACACGAGCTGCACATGCTCTGGGTGGTATTCTGCAAGGTGTTGCTTAGGAAAAATACTGAGCAGCTAGAAATCACACCAGGTATAACAAAGTAGATTTCATTTGAACGCCCTAGTCATTTTCTTGTGTAATTTCAGAAAAGACACACAATTCAGAAAAGCCTCTATAGAAAGGCTTCTAAAGTCCTAGAATAAAGATTACTCTACAACCACAATAAAAAAAAAAAGTTGAAAAACAAGACTGGAGATAACCAAGATAATGTGTCTGTAGGTGAACTGCTTGACAGAAAAAAAACAAACAAATAAAACAACTCAATACTTTAAAGGAACAGAAAAATTCAGACAATCAATATTATAATATCTACAATGCATCATATACAATAAATACTAACACCTGAAGAAATAGAAAAATATGATTCTAAACCAAAGAAGAAAAACAAATCATTAGAAACAACATGGAGATAATATCTCAGAATTAGCTGCTTCAGTATCTTAATTTGCTATTATGAATGAGAATGTGGTGAAAATTTTAGATGTAATGAATCAATAGAAGGGAAATCTCAGTAGATAAATGCTAACTATAAAGATACAAAATAAAAATTCTAGAACTAAAAACTTCAATATATCCAAAATGAAAAATAAATAAATAATTAAAGGACTGTATGGGCTTAACAGAAAATAGGACATTGTAAAATATATTTATCAGTCATCTTAAATATAGGAAAATAGAAATCATTGAAACCAATGCACACAGAAAACAAGTAAAAGAAAATTAAAAGACACCCAAGGTTCAGGAATCTGTGGAACAATATCAAGCATCTAATATATATGTATCATTGGACCCCAGAAGGGAAAGAAAATGTATGGGCAAATAAATAAATAGTGCTGAGCCTGCTTTTTAAGTTATGAAAAAATATCAACCTGTAGATTAAAGAAGCACATCAAACCCAAAGCAAGATAAAGT
Source organism: Plecotus auritus (assembly GCF_963455305.1). Lineage (NCBI taxonomy): Eukaryota > Metazoa > Chordata > Mammalia > Chiroptera > Vespertilionidae > Plecotus > Plecotus auritus. The sequence goes on from NC_137772.1 coordinate 142,951,752, forward strand.
AAAAAAAAAAAAGCCACACATAAGCACAACATAGGGGCAAACTACTGAAAGCCAAATATAAAGAACATTTTAAAAACAAAGTCAGGCGTAACATACTATCTACATGAGACACAATGATAATTATGTTCTCATACTTCTCATACTTTTCACACCAAGAACCCACAAATAATGAAGTAGATTCATTAAAGACTAAAGGGAAAAATGTTAAAATAGAATTTAAAGTCCATAAATAAGTATCTTACAAATAACATTCAAAAACAACAAAAATATTTTCTTATGAACAAAAGCTCAGAGAATCTATTACCAGTAGTAGTGCACTATATGATTGCTGAAGCAGGTTAGCAGGGCTAACTGGTAAAATAATAGATGAAAGTTAGAATCTATAAAAAAATGAAGAGGGTTAAATATGGTAAATATGTGTTTTTAAAATAAAAACTTGATGCATCTGGAACATCAGATCTGGAACAGTTGCTGTCCGCAGCTAAAGTTCCAGTGCAGATGCAACAAAAAGGGGTCCTCACATTTTAGGTGTGTCTGATTGTGGCAGCCAAGATTGAATGGGGGAACACAAAAAAATAAAAAATAAATAAAATCAAAATTTGAATTTATTCCAAAGACGACAATGTATTGTGTTAAATAATGTATTCTTAGAGAGAGAGAAAAGTGTGTGTGGGGGGGGAGGTGGTGAATTGTATGACAACAATTACATACAGAACTAGAAGGAAAATGGAAATATACCAATGTAAGTTCCCTAATTTTTGCATGGAATAGTCTTGAAGACTGACTACTGTGATAAAGAGGGGATGCATATTGATTGTAATTTCTTATAGAAACCACTAAAGGCAAGGAGGGACAGAGTAAAGACACCAATAGAAAAGATAAAATGGAATAATAAAATGTTTCCAACCAAAAGGAAGAAAAAAAATAAGTAGCAAGATAAGTGGATATACAACAATGTCAATAACTATCTTATCCAATAAAATAGTAATATGCAAATTAACCATTACTCCGCTACACCCACAAGCCATGCCCACCAGCCAATCAGGAGTGGGTATGCAAATTAACCCAACCAAGATGGCTGCAGCCATGGAGCGAGAAGGAGGCTTGGGTTTCCCTGGTTAAGGAGGAAGTCAAGCTTTCTGCACACCCGGGCCGGCCTAGGCCTCCACTCAAGGCTACAAAGTTTCAATGATAGAAGATACATAAACCCCAGATACTAGGGCCTCTGCTTGGGTCGCCAGGGGGCGTGGCCAGCTTGCAAACCACCACAGGACCCTCACCCAGGCCGCCCCACATGCCAAGGGAACCCCTACCCTGATCCGGGACACCCTTCAGGGAAAACCAGCTGGCCCCCACCCGTGTACCAGGCCTCTATCCTATCTAATAAAAGAGTAATATGCAGATTGACCATCACTCCAACACACAAGATGGCTGCCCCCATGTGGACACAAGATGGCTGCCCCCATGTGGACACAAGATGGCTGCCCCCATGTGGACACAAGATGGCCACCACAAGATGGACCAGGCCTGAAAGGGAAGGCAGTTGTGGGCGATCAGGCCAGCATGGGAGGGCAGTTAGGGGTGACCAGGCTGTCAGAGGAGGGAAGTTGGGGGCGACTGGACCTGCCGGGAAGAGCAGTTGGGGGGGACCCAAGCCTGCAGGGGAGGGCAGTTGGGGGTGGGGACCAAGCCTGCAGGGGAGGGAAGTTAGGAGTGACCAGGCCTGTAGGGGAGAGCAGTTGGAAGGGCCCAGGGCTGCAGGGGAGGGCAGTTAGGGGTGACCAGGCTGGCAGGGGAGCAGTTAGGCATCAATCAGGCTGGCAGGGGAGTGGTTAGGGGGTGATCAGGCTGGCAGGCAGAAGCGGTTAGGGGCAATCAGGCAGGCAGGCAGGTGAGCAGTTGGGAGCCAGCAGTTGGGAGCCAGTGGTCCCAGATTGGAGAGGGTGCAGGCTGGGCTGAGGGACACACACCCCCGTGCACGAATTTTGTGCATCTGGCCTCTAGTCTCTAATAATAAAAGTGTAATATGCTAATTAGACAGGGCAGCCAAACTACCTTCCGGACAAAGCTGACGCTGCGAGAGCTGAGGCAAGCCGCTGTGGCTGCAAAGGCCAAGCCCCTTTGCACGAATTTCGTGCATCAGGCCTCTAGTGTTAAATATAAATGGACTACGTAGTCTAATTAAAAGACAAATATTTCCAATGATTAAACAAGGAATGACCTAACCATATGCTGTTTACACTAAATATAACAGAATAGAAAGGCTAAAAGTGGTAAGATGGAAAAAGACATTTTTTAATCAAAAACTATAACAAAGCAGAAGTGGCCTTAATAATTTAGACAAGGTCTACTCAAGTATAAGAATATTAACAAAGATTTTTAAATATAATTTCACAATGATAAAGGGTCAATTTATCAAAAAGCCTCAGAAATCCCAAATGTTTAAACCAGTAACAGAGGTTTAAAATGTAAGTAGCAATGATGACAAAATAAGAGAGACAGAACAACAAAATCCAAAAGCCATAAATCAGGGAAAAAAAATATTCACATGGTCCTAAATATTCACATGGGAATATCTTTGAAAGGATACACAAAAATCTGTTAACAAAGTTATTGCTGGAATAGCAGGCTATGGGTCCTGAATGGAAAGGAGAATTTAACTTTTATTATATATAGTTGTATAATTTTAAAATATTTTACCATGTACAGGTCTCATTTTATAATATAAAGATAGTTAAAAGTAAAAATAATTTATTCCCTTAAAAAATAGATCCCTCATCTTATGTAGCACTGACCATGTTGTTTGTTTATTTTCTTTTTTCAACAATATCAGCTAATATTTATTATGGAATTATTGTGTGCTAGTGTATTATTGTCATATTGCTGTTATACCAAATTAACACAAACTTAGTGACTGAAATCAAGACAAATTTATTTGTCAGAAGTTTAAAATGGGTCAGCACAGCTGTGTTCCTTCTGGAGATTCTCTGGGAGAATCCTTGCTTTTCCAGATTCTATAGGTTGTCTGCATGGCCTGGCCTCTGATTCTATCTTGGCTCTTCTTTCTTGATCCCAATCCTTCTGCATCCCTCTTCTCAGCACCTTGTCATTCCATTGGGCCCACCAAAATAACCCAGAATAATCTCTTCATTTCAAGTACATTGATTTAGCCACATTTGTAAAATTATTTTTGCCAAGTAAGATGACATTCATAGGTTCCAGAGATTAGGGCATAGATATTTTTGGGTGCCATTATCTGAATATATATTGTACTAGTTGCTTTTCATTCAGTATTCTATTTAATCCTCATAAAATTTTAATGAGCTGGGCTCTATTCAATAGAGGAAACAAGTTTAGAGAACTGAGAACTTTCATGGGGTTGCACAGAGATTGAGTTGCAAAACTAGGAAATGGAAATTTCATCTGAATGACTCCAGAATCTTTACTTTTAATCACTATACTGCATACTCTCATTAGTATTAGTACATCGCTTTCAGGCATAGATAAATTTGTGATATTACATATTGACTTTCATTTTAATTAAAAAATGTTTTAATGATATCTTTATTGTTGAAAGTATTACATATGTCCCTCTTTACCTGCCCTCCCCCCCCACCATTAACCACTTCTAGCCTGCCCCTGTCCCTGAACCCAGGCCTTCACCACCCTATTGTCTGTGTCTATGAGTTATGCATGTATGCATACAAGTTCTTTGGTTGATCTCTCCTCACCCACCCACCCACCCACCTCTGCCTTTTAAAGTGAAACTTTTGCTTGTTCTGAATAGTACATAGGCATCATATTAAATTAAATCAAGATGGATGAACTATTGACTATAGTTTAGCATTGTTTTTCTTGAACAACCTCATCAACTCTTTGAAACAACTTCAGTTATCCAAGATCCAAGTGGCCATATCAAAATGTCTATGCATCGCCTACCACATTAGGATACACTTTAGCCAATCTTTGCTATCTGATGACCTGAGGGTTTTCTACTAAGAAGGTGTTTTTTTTTGTGTGTGTATGTGTTTTTTTGTGGGTTTTTTTTTTATATAATTCTGTAACTGTTCACTATTCTCACATTCTTCTTTTCACAGAATGGTGCTAACTCAGGCAGAAATTGATTTTCAAGCCCACTCATATTCTGCCCTGGCAAGTTTGGAGGCAAACAACTCGCCTCAATGCCACAAGTAGATTGTATACCTCAGTGAGACCTGCAGTAGAAAAACAGTACAGCAGCCCTAGTTAGTGTGGATCAGTTGGTTGGAGCATCATTCTGTGCATTGGAAGCTCATGGGTTTGAGTCCCAGTAGGGGCACATGCTACGTTGTTGGTTTGATCCCTGTTGGGGTGAGTACAGGAGGCAATCAATCAATGTATTTCCCTCACATTGATGCCTCTCTCTCTGTCTCTTTCTCTGTCTCTCTATCTGTCTCTCTGTCTCCTTCTCTAAATTCAATACAAAACAGTGCAACACATTTTTAGTCATGTGTCTATTTTCAGCATCTTCTTAATTGATTCTGAACTCAGAATGGTAGAGAGATGGAAACATCTCCCTTCTAACCTATAGGCAGCTCTGATATTCTATTTGTCAGGGCCAAAAGCAGATAGACTAGGAGCAGGAAACATTTCTTGCAAAAAAAATAAAACACAAAAAACTTTTATCTCCTATATTTTTGCATTGTCCACTTAGTGATTTTTTTTAATGATTTAACCTGGAAAGAACTAATATATTTTGTATATGAAAATACACAAAATGTACATGAAAACAAAAGAGGTTATTAAACAAAGTGTGACAAAACAAGTTTAAAGAAAGTTATTCTAGTCCTACATTGCTGAAGACAAGGAAGCCATGGAAAAAGGTTGAAATAATGTCATACTCAAGTGAGTAATGGCATTTCAGAGGGAAGTGAGAAAGGGTGGGAGGGAAGTGAGGAGGGGTGGGAGGGAAGTGACTGACAAAAGAACTTATATGCATACTAGAGGCCTGATGCACAAAATTAATGCAAGGGGCTCGGCTCTCGCAGCCCCAAGGTCATCTGGAAGGACGTCTGGAAAAATATTTTAGCTGTTTGGTTTAACTAACGTATTACGCTTTTATTATTATAGACTAGAGGCACAGTGCCCAAATCCGTGCACCTTGAAAGGAACTGTGGGCCACGAGGCTGCAGTGGGCACAGGAGTGGGTCTCGGCCCATCCTCTGCATCCCTGACTGGCCCCTCCTGCCGCAGCCCCCGGTCCCGTGTCTGCTGGCAGCCCTGCTCCCACTCCCACTGCCACTGCTCCCATGCACTGACAGCACCAACCCCACTCGCACCCGCTGACAACAATGATTGGGGCCGGTGCTGTCAGCAGATGCAAGCAGTGGCTGCTTCCCAGATCGCTGCTCAAGAGCAGGGGGAGGTAGAAAAGCCCTCAGGGGCAATCGGGGCTGGCAGGAGCTGCTCACACCTGCTGATGGCGCAGAGTGATTGGGACCAGCGCCAGGTGCTGGCAGTGGGTGAGAGCGGGGCTGGTGCTGGCAGCTGGTGCAAGCGCCAGGCAGGACCACGGCATGCGGGAGCAAAGAATTTTCAGTCACCACCAGAGGCTTGCCCCGATGACAGAGACCGGTGCCCCCACTCACCTGCTCTACCACCCCACCGTGGCCGACGCCCGCCATGTTCCACACTCTGCCTCCTGCTGCCGAGGCCCACCATGTTCCGCACGCACCCCCTGGTGGTCAGCGCACGTCATAGTGACTGGTTGTTCAGTTGTTCTGCCGTTTGGTCTATTTGCATATTAAAGTTTTATATGTATATAGATATATAGATATGTATAACCTATGGACACAGACAATAGTGTGGTGAAGGCCTGGGGTGGGGAGGATGGGGATAGGTCAAAGGGACATCTGTAATACTTTCAACAATAAAGATACATTTTAAAAAAAAGAAAAACAATGGCTTCTGACAGATCATCATGAAATAAAGATAAGGCACTTGATGTTAAAGTATATATATTGTAATAACTTCAAGAGTAAGGAAAAAGAAACTGATTATATATGTTACAGGTATAGTACTAAAGTAGACATTTAAACCAATTAGAATTCTTTAGCATATCTCTAAGTAGTTTCCTACTAATTGTCAAAAAATTACTTAAAACTTTTTATTATAATCATATAATTATTAACACAGAGATAAATGAATGCACATCATTATAGTAATGATAACAAAGGATTCTATTCTTACTTATATTTTCATAAATGCATTGTAACCCATCTTCATCACAAATGATGATTAATGATTAATTCTGAAGATATGAGTTCTGCTATACATTTGAGCAAGTACAATTAAAATAATTCGTATCTCAAGCAAAAAGCTTGGTTTATGTATATATTTCTATGAAATCATAGTGATCTATACAAAATTAGTCTATTATTTCTGCCTTAGGGTTGTTTTTTATAGGGCATATATCCAACTGAATACAGATACTGGGTCCTTTCTATCATACACAGCTACCATCCATTTAGTAGCTTTCTCTGAGTTGGTGGGCTTGTTTGCATCCTGGATCTTTGAAACAGAATATTGATATAGGGCCTTTAGGGTGAGGTTCTGTATTGCCTTGTGACAAGAAAGGGATTTGCTTTTGCCAGATTGTGTACAGCAGAAATCTTTTATCACAAGTGGCCCTATAGATAGGTGCTGTCTTAGCAGATCAAAGTACTCAAGAGCTAGCACCCAATGTGGCTGGCAATCTCTGACTGCTGAAGACTGCTCTTCACATGGTTCCCCTACTTCTGCTCCTCTGTCTTCCTCCGCCCCCACAGGGCATGCTCCATCACACTTTCATCCTTAGACCTACCAGGCAGGTAATGTTCATCACTTTTCCTTGGTGACACCAAGTAATCTGCATTCTCCTTTGTTCATCTTCTGTTTTACTTTCTCTTTCAAAATAAAGGTAGATGTATGTAACAGAGGAAACAGGATAAGAAACTGCTGCCAGGGGCAAACATTTTCCAAAGTAGCGTTTGACCTACAAAGTACGTTCTGCTTTGTTGACAGACTTTAGATTTTTTTGTTGAAAACTTTTTACTTGTTTCAGTGAAATTAATGATGGTCATTAAAACCTTTATCTCACATATCCAAAGGTTTTGGCAGTGATTTGTAAACCTGGCTACACAATCATTTTGGGAGGAATGTACAACCGGTTCCCTCTCACCTCCCCCCCGCCCCCCCCCCCGCCCCTTTCCCCATATTCAGAGATGCTCATGCAAGTAGTTTGATTGGTGTCTGCCTGAGTTTGTTTGGGCTGCTATAACAAAAACACCATAAACTAATAAACAATAGAAATTTATTTCTCATAGTTCTGGAGGCTAGAAAGTCCAAGATCAAGACACTCACTAATTTAGTGTCTACTGACAAGAGCTAACTTCCTGGTTCACAGACAACTATGTTTTCATTGTAACCTCACCTGGTGGAAGAGGCTAGGTAGTTCTCTGGGGTCTCTCTCATTATAAGGACACTAATAGGAATCCCAAAGGGCCTACCTCCTAATATCATCACACTGGTCATTAGCGTATGAATCAGAGGGGGATGGCACAAAAAGATTCAGTCTATAGCAGGACTTTATATCCTCGAATTTCCCAATAGAGATAAAAATAAACAGCTATGATTGAAAATTACTGGCTTATAGTGTAAATGTAAGAGCCCTTTTGAAAGTCTTAACATTGACCTATCTTGGAGGCCTGTTGTTAAAAAAAAAAAGAAAGAAAGAAAGAAAGAAAGAAGCCTGGTTGGCAAGGTTCAGTGATTGAGTATCGGCCTATGAACCAGGAGGTCACAGTTTGATTACTGGTCAGGGCACATGTCCAGGTTGTGGGCTCAATTCCCTGTGTGGGGCATGCAGGAGGCAGCCAATCAGCGATTCTCTCTCATCATTGATGTTTCTATCTCTTTCAATCTCTCCCTCTCCCTTCCCTTCTCTGAAATCAATAAAAATACATTTAATTAATTAATTAGTTAATTAATTAATTTAGATAATCAATGTAAAATGTTTAGTGTGGGGCCTAGTACAAAATAAACCCTCAAATCAGTGAGATGATAATATTTTTTTCTCTTACTATTATAATAATCCTAATTCTCCTTGTGATAATATGGATTTTTCTGAATGATTTGAAGAGTCTTCAGCTACAAAGTTATAGCACCATGGTAAGTACTATGCAATGACTAATAATCTGTTTCTCTATCTTTCATATGTAAATACCATATGTGTAAAGCAGTATTTTGAGTATAGTAGGTTTTACATAAATGACATCTTTCTCTTGTCAGATATACAGTGGTTGTGTTCAAATGTTTCTCAACAAAACTAAATTCAATTCTAAGTTTCTATGAAATTAATGTTGTTCCATATTTGTCAAGATGGGGATGGTAGGCCTTGATTTGATCTAATTTGTATCAACATGACACAAAAGGCAAGGAAATTGAGGTGAAAGAAAATAAGTCACGCCCTACCCGGTTTGGCTCAGTGGATAGAGCATTGGCCTGTGGACTGAAAGGTCCCGGTTCAATTCTGGTCAAGGGCACATGCCTGGATTTCGGGCTCCATTCCCAGTAGGGGGTGTGGAGGAGGCAGTCAATCATTGATTCTCATCATTGATGTTTCTTTCTCTCTCACCCTCTCCATTCCTCTCTGAAATCAATAAAAGAATAAAATAAAATAAGTCACAAGTGAAGTAAAACTTTATAGCAGGCACAAATCAAAATATTTGTATGAGAAAGCAAGTGAAGTATCCTTAATTTAGGATTTAGTTTAAAAACAGAAAATACAGCTGTTCAGAGAACATGGTGAAAAACAAATTCATTTGCCCACTGGCTGTTAGGTCTCTTACAGAAATTAATCATGATGTTCAAAGGGAACCTTTTAGAATATATATTAAATCAAGATATCTTCCATGATAAACTAATGTTTTCCATGTGCAGTTAAAAACAGCATGCTGAATCCCTAAATTGGCCTGAGTTTTTTTACTTTCATGTCTGAGAATTTATACTTCTTTCACATACAATAGGAGAGACCTTGATTCACCCTTATTTAATCATTTTATTCTTTCTCTAGAATAAAAATTACTGACACATAAACATAGTTTGGTTATAACTGGAATTTAGTGGATGAAAAATATAACACTCAGCTATCTCTTACTGTACCAGTGTGTTATCATTGATTCTGTCACAGTTATTTTGAACACTGTTTGCATTTTTTAAAAAGCAATATAAAAGTCTTTATGAAACAAAATAAAACCATTTCTTATAAATCAATGAACCTTTATGCTAGGTTGTGGATGAAGCTTTTGAACATTGTGTTAAGATGATTTTAAGATTATTTAAATAATTTCTGCTTTTCAACAGGATTTAATAAATACCCTTAACCACTTACTCTTCTTAAACTGAAAAGGTACCTAATATGAGCATTCACACATATAAGTTCCTTATATACTTTACATATTATATCTCTTTAAATAATACTAGAAGGATAAAATAGTGTATAAGAGAGTTAGCTACATAAACAGAGCTGCCATCTTGTGGATAGTTCAACAATGGACCAGTTATTGATGCTGCAAGTATAGCAAAATGTTATATTCTACTATTTCTAACTCCGTAGATTTAAGTAATAATATTCAGAGTTTAAAACCTGTTTAAATTCCTAAATGCTGTCTATTAAATTACCACCTGAAAGGCATGTTCATTTCCTCTGAAGTTAATAAATAAATATGGCATTTACTTAATACCATAACCTAACTTATTGATGTGTTCGTTTGGAAACATTCCAGGCCGTTTTCTCTAGTTTATTTAGCTTTAGTGCTGATTAGTTTTGATAATATAAATAGTTTAACCACAAAATTTATGGAATAGAAATAATTGTCGAGTTCTGAAAACAATGGCGGCCAAATAGGCAGATGTGCCCTGCACCTTGTCCTAGGGCAGATGGAAGGAGCAACTAAATCACATAACATCCAACCGGAACTGGTGAATTAAACACAGCTGGTGAGGCAATTCACAGCTAGGAAGGGCAGAGGATGCCTGGAGAAAGATAGGATCAGGGATCCGGGCTGGAGAGAGACACACAACCACTGGGCTGAGAGGGTCAGGAGAAAGCTGCACTGCACCAAGCCTGTGTTCCTAGGGCATGGACATAGCATGTGATTGTGGAAAGGAAGTCCACAGGGCTGCTGGAGGCTGGGAAATCCAGATTTAAGTCCATGGCCATGAGAGGCTGCACCCAGAAAAAGCAGTCTGAAGAGTTGCCTGAGCCTCGCCATGCTGAGGGGAGAGAAACTCACCGTCATGTGCTTGTTTTGCCTGTTTTATCTTTGCTTTTATTCGCTAAACCCAGTTCATAGGACCTTTCAATCACAAACACTCACTTGAGGCTATGGTGCAGATAGAGGTGAAGATTTGTGAAGTCTGGGGAGAGGCTGTGGAGGGGGGCAGGATGGGGAGAGGTGACCAGGAATCCAGCACGGAGACATTCCTGACCCTCCAAACCTAAACAGCCATTTTTTCCTGAAGAGCCAACTTCTCCCAGCAGCCCCAGGCAGCTAATACAGCCACACCCAGCCAACACCTAGAACTTTTCAAAGGAAACACTGAATACCCCAAAGAGCCCTCATGGACTGGGTTGAAGAGGGGCAGTTCAGTCCCGAAAAGTGATACAGCACCACCACCACCTAAAGCCCTGTCAGAAACAGGCTCTTGAGTGATTAAGATTGACAGCAGGCAGACAGGCAAAGCAGGCAGATTGATCCTGCCTGCTTGCAGCCAAAGCTGTGGAGACAGACACAAACAGAGGAGTGGGGCATCAGTTGGTACTTCAACACGTTGCTGACTACTTAACAGGAAACTGAGAAGTGACAGACAGAACAGAAGAGTGAGGTCTTAAACCAGCCCCCATGGGGCATTAAAACTCAGTTGAAGCAAAGGACACTTGTATTTTTAATTTTTTTATCTATATTTTTAAGTTTTTTCTTTATTATTTATCTTTTATTTTTTTGTATTACTTTTTCTTCATTCTATATTTACTTTTTATTGTTATTTTATTTTATCTAATGTTTTTTTCCCACCCTTTTCTTCCTCACTTCTCCCTTTTTAATCCTATTTTCTCTTCTCCTAACCCTGCTGTAGTTTTTTCTCTTTTCTTTCCCACTAGAGGCCCAGTGCACGAAATTTGTGCATGGCGGGTGGTGTCCTTCAGTCCAGCCTGCACCCTCTCCAATCTGGGACCCCTTGAGGGATATCCAACTGCCTATTTAGGCCCAATCCCAGTGGGATCGGGCCTGAATGGGCAGTCCGACAACCCTATCACAATCCAGGACTGCTGGCTCCCAACTGCTCTCCTGCCTGCCTTCCTGATTGCCCCTAACTGCTTCTGCCTGCCAGCCTGATCACCCCCTAACCACTCCCCTGCCAGCCTGATTGATACCTAACTGCTTTCCTGCCAGCCTCTTTGCCCCTAACTGCCCTCCCCTGCAGGCCTGGTCACCCCTAACTGCCCTCCCCTGCAGGCCTGGTCTCCCCCAACTGCCCTCCCTTGCAGGCCTGGTCCCTCCTAACTGCCCTCCCTTGCTGGCCATCTTGTGGTGGCCATATTGTGTCCACATGGGGGCAGGATCTTTGACCACATGGGGGCAGCTATCTTGTGTGTTGGAGTAATGGTCAATCTGCATATTACTCTTTTATTCGATAGGATAGAGGCTGGTGCACGGGTAGGGGCCAGCTGGTTTGCCCTGAAGGGTGTCCAGAATCAGGGTGGGTGTTCCCTTGGGGCATTGGGCAGCCTGGGTGAGGGGCCTGTGGTGGTTTGCAGACCAGCCATGGCCCCTGGTGACCCAAGCGGAGGCCCTGGTATCTGGGGTTTATTTATGTTCTACAATTGAAACTTTGTAGCCTGAAGCAGAGCCAAGCCTTTTGCTTGCTCCGTGGCAGCAGCCATTTCTGTTGGGATTTATGTATCTTCTATCATTGAAACTTTGTAGCCTTAAGCAGAGGCCTGGGCCAGCCAGGGTGTGCGGAAAGCTTGGCTTCCTCCATCGCCGTGGGCAACCCTAGCCTCCTGCTCTTTCCAACTCCGTGGCTGCCACCATTTCTGTTTGGGTTTATGTATCTTCTATCATTGAAACTTTGTAGCATTGAGTGGAGGCCGGGGCCGGCAAGGGCAGGCGGAAAGCTTGGCTTCCTCCATTGTTGGGGAAACCCAAGCCTCCCTCCTGCTCTCTGTGGCTGTAGCCATCTTGGTTGGGTTTATTTGCATATTCGCTCCTGATTGGCTGGTGGGCATGGCTTGTGGGCATGGCTGGTGGGTGTAGCAGAGGTATGGTCAATCTGCATAGTACTCTTTTATTAGATAGGATTAACCCTTGTTAAAAATTGATCTTTATCTTCTGTATCTGCTTTATTAACATGTTATTATTATTGTAGTCTCTGTTGGCTTACTCATATATTTAATTTCCTCTCCCCTGCTCCAAGTCCATAAATCCTCCTCCTTCTTTGGTAGTCAATTTTTTTATGCTTTTGTTTTTCGTCTCTCTTGCTCTCTTCTTATCCTGTTTAATTAGTTTCACTCACTAAACTCAAGCCTATCTGCTCTCTCTGCTATTCTTCTTTTCCAAAAACCAATGAATAAAAGAATATATACATTTAAATTTTTTTTGTTTTATCTTTTTACTTATTATTTTTCTTTTCTTCTTATGCACTAATTCTCTTTCTACATCCTCTATACTATTCATTCAATTCTTCAACCTTACTTTCTGTATAAAAGTTCTGCCTCTACAGATTCTGTCCCTCCACCCCTTTTTTTCTGGGTATCTGTTTGTTTGCATTTTTTGGTTTATTTGTCTGTTTTGTGGTGTTTTCTCCCCATTTAGATTTTTTCTTCTTTTCTTTTCTCTCTTACCTTTTTTCTATTTTCTTGATATCATTATTGCTCTCTTTCTCTCTCCTAATTCTCCATTCTCTGGTGGTCAATTTTATTGGGTTTATTGGTGTCATGAGTACATTCATGTTTCCTTCCCTTTGTGTTGTGTCTTATTGAGTTGTTTTTTCTGCTGTTCGGTCATCATGGTAAAGAGCGAGCCACATAACCAGACACCCTGATAGGAGACTCCATCCACTAACAGGACAATAACACTCAAGACCCAACTACACCAAGAGAACCCAAATATCCCAAGTAGGAGGCATCTCTAGATTACCCAACACAGAAGATCTGAAAGGTTGCACCACTGGCTCCTACAAAACATCTACCATATAAGACAAACTTAAAAAAATCTGGATGGCATAGCAGTTTGATCTAATGCAATCACAAAGGAACTGCAAATATGGTGAGACAAAGAAACAACCTCCATACAAAAGAAAAGGAAGAATGACCAGATAAGGATATAAACAAAATAGAGAAAGCAATTTGTCAGAGAACGAATTCAAAGCAAAGGTTATAAGGACAATGGAAAGGATGGAAGACAAATTCAACAAGATGTGTAAGGATCAAGAGGAAATGAAGAAGAATCAAGAGGGAATGAAGAATGACATAGCTTTAATAAAAATACAATAGAAAGTTTTAACAGTAGACTAGAAGAAGCTGAGAACCACATCAGCATGTTAGAAGACAAGGTAGGTAGAAAAAACACCCAATCAGAGCAGCAACTGGAAAAAAAAAAAAAAAAAAAAAAACACCTTAAAAAGCAGAAGAGCCTAAGGGAGCCTTGGTACAACATGAAATGAAACAACATCCACTTAATAGGGGTACCAGTACGATAGGAAGCTGAGCAAGGAATAGAAAACCTGTTTAAAAAAATAATGACAGAAAACTTTCCTGGTTTTGGGAAAAAAGACACACAAGTCCAAGAAGCACACAGAGTCCCAAACAAGATGAACCCACAAAGACTGACACCAAGACACATAATTAAATTGGCAACCATTAATGACAAAGTAAGAAACTTAAAGGCTGCCAGAGAGACACAGAAAGTTACCTATAAGGGATCTCCCATTATACTATCAACTGATTTCTAACAGAAATACATCAGGCCAGAAGGGAATAGAATGAAGTATACAAAGTGATGCAAAGCAAGGGACTGAATCCAAGAATACTATACCCAGCAAGGCTATCATTCAAAGTTGAAGGTAAAATCAGGAGCTTCACATGCCCTAGCTGGTTTGGCTCAGTGGATAGACTGTTAGTTGGCCTGTGGACTCAAGGGTCCTGGGTTAGATTCTGGTCAAGGGCATATGCTGGGGTTGCGGGCTTGATCCCCACTAGGGGGTATGCAGGAGGTAGCCAAAAAATGATTATCGCTCATCATTGATGTTTCTATCTCTCTCTCCCTCTCCCTTCCTCTCTGAAATCAATAAAAATATATTTTAAAAAATCAAGAGCTTCATAGACAAAAGGGAGGCTAAGGGAGTTTATTACCACCAAGGCAGCAATGCAAGAAATGCTAAAGAAACTGCTGTAAAAAGAAGAAATAGAAAGGGAAGGAGGAACACAGGAATAAAGAATAAAAATGACAACAAACAAGTACCTATTAATAATAACCTTAAATGTAAATGGATTCAATGCTTCAATCAAAAGACATAGGGTAGCTGAATGGATAAGAAAACATGACCCATATATATGCTGTCTACATGAGACCCACCTCAGCACAAAGGACTCACACAGACTGATAGTGAAGATATGGGAAAAGATTTTTCACACAAATGAAAAAAAAAGCTGTGTTAGCAATAATATCTGACAAAATAGAACTCAAAGTGAAGGGCACGGGACATTTTCAAAGATAAAACAAATATTGGGACACAGACAAGTTATCCTCAAATTCAAGAAAATAGAAATCATATTAAGCATCTTCTCAGATCACAATGGCATAAAATTAGAAATCAACTACAATAAAAACAATGGGAAAAATCAAACACTTGGAAGCTAAATATCATGCAATTAAACAATGACTGGATTACTAAAGAGATAAAAGAAGAAATAAAAAGGATGCTGGAAACAAATTACAATGAAAACACAACAATCCAAAATCTATGGGACACAGTGAAAGCAGTCCTGAGAGGGAAGTTCATAGCTCTACAGGCCTACTTCAAAAAACAAGAAAAATAATAATAAAGCATCTAACCCTACAACTTAAAGAATTCGAAAAAGAGCAACAAGCAAAGCCCAGAGTAAGCAGAAAGAAGGAAATAATAAAGATCTGGAAGGGCATAAATGACAAAGATACCAAAAAGCAATACAAAAGATCAATAAAACCAAGAGCTGGTTCTTTGAAAGAATAAACAAGATTGATGAACCTCTAGCCAGGCTCCCCAAGAAACAAAGAGAGAGGACCCAAATAAAAAAAAGATCAGAAATGAAAGAGCTGAAGTAACAACTGACCCCACAGTTATACAAAGGATTGTAAAAAAATACTATGGCCCTAGCTGATTTGGCTCAGTGGATAGAGCATCGACCTGAGGACTGAAGCATCCTGAGTTCAATTCCAGTCTACAGCACATGCTTGGGTTGCATATTCAGTCCCCAGTATGGGATGTGCAGGAGGCAGCAGATCAGTGATTCTCTCTCCCTTCCTCTCTGAAATCAATAAAAATATATTTAAAAAATACTATGGACAAGTCTTCTCCAACAAACTGGACAACCTAGATGAAATGGACATATTCCTAGAAAAATACAATATTCCAAAACTCAATCAGGAAGTATAAAAACACCTGGATAGACCAATAACTACCAATGAAATTGAAGCAGTAATCAAAAAACTTCCAGCACAAAAGCCCTGATCTGGATAGCTTCACAGGAGAGTTTTAACAAACATTCAAAGAAGAACTGAAACCTATCCTCCTCAGATTATTCCAAAAAATTCAAGATGAAGGCACACTTCCAAGTTCTTTCTATGAAGCCAGCATTACCCTAATCCCAAAACCAGATAAAGGCACTACAAAGAAAGAGAAGTACAGGCCAATGTCTCTGATGAACATAGATGCTAAAATCCTCAACAAATTATAGCAAATCAGATCCAGCATTACATTAGAAAGACCATATACCATAGTCAAGTAGGATTTATTCCGGGCATGCAAAGCTGGAACAATATCCACAAATCAATAAACGTGATACATCACATAAACAAATTGAGAGACAAAAATAAAACAATCATATCAATTAATCCAGAAAAAGCTTTTGACAAAATCCAACACCCTTTCTTGACAAAAACGTTTAGCAAAGTGGGAATAGAGGGAGCATATCTCAACATACTAAAGGTCTTATATGACAATCCTATAGCCAACATCATATTAAATGGGCAAAAACTAAAACCATTTCTCCTAAGAACAGGAACAAGACAGGAATACCTACTCTCACCACTACTGTTCATCATAGTATTGGAAGTGCTAGCCATAGCAATAAGACAAGAAGAAGAAATAAAAGGCATCCAAATTAGAAAAGAAGAAGTAAAATTATCATTAGTCACAGATTATATTGTACATAGAAAACCCTAAAGACTCCATCAAAAAATTACTAGACTTAATAAATGAATTTGGCAATGTAGCAGGAAACAAAATTAATACCCAGAAATCTATGTACTTTTTATACACCAATAATGAACTCGCAGAAAGAGAAACTGGAAAAATAATCCATTTACCATTGCAACAAAAAAAAATTAAGATACCTAGGAATAAACTTAACTAAGGAGGTAAAAGACTTGTACTAAGAAAACTACAGGATGTTGAAAAAAGAGATAGAGGGAGACATAAATAAATGGTAGAATATACCTTGCTCATAGATTTATAGAATCAACATTATTAAAATAACTACTACCCAAAGCAATCTATAGATTCAATGCAATCCCCAGTAAAATACCCACAGCATATTTCAAAGACCTAAAACAAACTCTTCAAAAATTCATATGGAACAAAAAAAGACCCCAGATACCCTCAGCAATACTGAGAAAGAAAAACAAAGTTGGAGGGATCACAATACCAGATATCAAGCTATGTTACAAAGCCACAGTTCTCAAAACTGCCTGTACTGGCACAAAAACAGATATATAGACCAAGGAAACAAAACAGAGAACCTAGAAATTGACCCAAGCCATTATGCTCAATTAATATTTGACAAAAGAGGCAAGAGCATACAATGGAATCAACACAGTCTCTTCAATAAATGATATTGGAAAAATTGGACAGATACATGTAAAAAAATGAAACTAGACCACCAATTTTTACCATACACAAACTCAAATTGATAAAGGACTTAAACATAAGATGGGAAACCATAAAAATTTTAGAAGAATCCATAGGCAGCAAAATATCAGATATATGTCATAGCAATACATTTACCAATACAGATCCTAGGGCAATGGAAACTAAGGAGAAAATAAACAAATGGGACTACAACAAAATAAAAAGCTTCTGAACAACAAAAGAAACCATCAACTAAACAACAAGAAAGCCCACTGGATAGGAGGACATATTTGCCAATGTTATATCCAATTAGGGCCTAATTTCCAAAATTTATAGGGAACTCAAACAATTTAACAAAAAGAAGATAAACAATCCAATAAAAAAAAAATGGGCAAAGGACCTAAATAGACACTTTTTCAAGAAGGACATAAAGAAGGCCCAAGAGACATATGAAAACATGCTCTAAGTCACTAATCATCTGAGAGATGCAAATCAAAACAATAAAGAAGTACCCTCTCACACCTGTCAGAATGGCTATCATCAACAAATCAACAAATGACAAGTGCTGGCTAGGATGTGGAGAAAAAGGAACCCTCGTGCACTGCAGGTAGGAATGCAGACTGGTGCAGCCACTGTGGATAACTGTATGGAGTTTCCTCAAAAAATTAAAAATGAAACACCCCTTTGACCCAGTAATCTCACTTCTAGGAACATATCCCAAGAAATCAGAAGCACCAATCAGAAAGGATATATGCACCCCTATGTTCATAGCAGCACAGTTTACAATAGCTAAGATTTAGAATCATCCTAGGAGCCCATCAGCAGATGAGTGGATTAAAAAGATTGGTACATCTACACAATGGAATACTATGCTGCTGTAAAAAACAAGAAACTCTTACCATTTGCAACATCATGGGTTGACATGGAGAGCATTATGCTAAGGGAAATAAGCCAGTTGGAGAAAGATAAATATCACATGATCCCACTCATTTGTGGAATATAATGAACAACATAAACTGATGAACAAAAATAGATCCAGAGACATAGAAGCATGGAACAGACTGTCCAACATCAGAGGGAATGCAGAGGAAGGGCGGGGGGTGGGGTAAGAGATCAACCAAAGGACTTGTATGCATGCATATAAGCATAATCCATGGACACAGACAGTAGGGAGGTGAGGGCATGTTCTGGGGGGTGGGAACAGCTGGGGGGAGGTCAATGGGGGAAAAAGGAGACATATGTAATCATACTTTAAACAATAAAGAATTTAAAAGAAGAAATAATTATCAGGAAATTAATACTGCAATAATTTCAACTACTGGAAAATATATAGTATGTAAATGCAGTAAAATTGATGTGTACTTGGATTGAACTACAAAATAACTTTTCCTTGATTTGTCAAAAATATTTTTATGGAATCAATGTTCTTCATATTGGAATACTTGCACGAACATAAATTTTGTCAGAATAAAGCCTAGATTAATCCCTGTAGTGTTTTTTTTTCTCCCTCTCTTATTTTAAGCTTGTATGTGGCTGTTATCGTTAAAATATTTGTCTATTTTCTGGAACTCACAAGTGTTTGCTGGCCATTTTAGTTGGAAAAAAGTAAAAAATAATGAGACAATGTTGACAAAATAGTTATAAAAATGGTGTTTGTTATTTTCCCTTTTAATAAAATTAGAGATATTTTAGAAATCTTGACAAAAATGTATCTTACTTTCTACATGGATGTAATAAACAGTATATTAGAAACTGACCCCATTCTTTCACTTTTTTTGCAGTCCTTTAATGTTTTAACATTTCTAAATTTAGGATTTTTGTTTTACATTATATAATCAGGTTGGATTTTTTACTATTGCAATTTTATTATAGTAGTGAGAATTTTCATCTAATCATCAATGTGATATTACACATTACATATTCGCTGTCTTATTTTTGGCTTTAACCCCAATGCATGTGCAGACTGACATTCAAGAATTATTAGACTTCCCAAAAAGACACACTGCAAATAAAGAACTGGAAGTTCCTGACCTTTAATATAGCTCTTCCTAAAGAAAAACTACCAAAGAATTACTAAAAGATTTATGACTTTCACTTATCATTGATTTCAGATGATTACTGCCCATATAAAGAAATACAACTTTCCTGTTGTTATGTACAAAGTAATAAAGTAATCACATTGTTCCTTTGTATATTATATGCTACTAGAGGCCTGTTGCACGATATTTGTGCAAGAATAGGCCTTCCTTCCCCTGGCTTCGCTCCTGGCCACCTGGGAGCCGCCAAGTCCCCGCTCCTTGGCCGCCAGCGAGTCGCCAAGTCCTTGCTCCCAGCCAGAGCACCACTCCTGTAGTTCTCTCGGCCTCCCCTCCTTCCCCCTCATAGCAGGCGTCCTGCCCCAGCCAGCGGCTCCCTGTCTGCATATGCAAATTAACCAGCCATCTTTGTTGGGTTAATTTGCATACTCACTCCTGATTGGCTATGGCATAGAGGAGGTACAGTCAATTTACATGTTTGTCTATTATTAGGTAAGATATTTATCAGACACTTTCTTGAGTGTATAGGTGTAATTATTTCAAACTAAAACATAAATTCTGTAAATAAAATATATATAAATTATTTCTAATACATTATAGTAAAATTGAAAATTGACAATGTATGGGGTAAAGATTCATTTATCATTATAAGCCAGAATTATTTAAACATTTTTCTACTATATCTCCTTTCTCCCCTATTCATTTTCCAAGAATTAAATCATATTCTATCAACTTGCCTATTTTGTACGCAATTCAAACGTTTGTTTTCATATTTTGTAAGTGAACTCCCTTAAAATTTTACTGCTGCCTTTATTAGACTTGACTTTTATACTATTTAAGCATTAAAATCTGTATTCTTAAAAAGTCTTATTTACATAGTATTAATAACACAAAACTGGGATCCTTTATCAAGGTATTCACTTATTAAGGAATCATGTGAAGGAAGTGGATATTTGCTATTGTCTGCCTGCAGAGTTCTAGGATATTCATATTTTCCAATTTTCATCATGTGTTGTGTCTATGTGACAGGGTACTAGCCAAATACAAAACAAGATAAGAAAGTTTAAAATCTGTTTATATTAAAAATTAACTGAATGGGACCATTCAGTTGGTTAGAGTGTCCGCCCTATGCACCAAATTTTGGGTTCAATCCCCAGTGAGGGTATATGCAAAAATTTAAAAATCAACTAAGAATGCAAAAATAAGTGAAACAACAAACTGTTCTCTCTCTTTCTCGCTCTCTCTCTCTCTTCCTCTCTCTCTCTCTCCCCTATCTCCCTTACTCTCTCTCTCTAAAATCAATAAAAACAATTAACTGAATGGCATATACATCAGCATACATTCTATGTGCAACAAGATAAAATCTAATTTTTCTAGTTATCTGTCTCTGCCATTAAATATTTATACCATTAAATTTTTATATAATGTATGACATGAAGGTGCATATTTTACTTTAAAAATAATTATTTTCTCATGACTTATCTTTTTAGCAATTACAATATCTTAGCTTTATCATTTGTCTACCAGGCATACAGTTGACATTCTCATTGTCCAAATTAATCTTTTCTGATCTGTAATTCAATTTTATGTCATTTTGCATGGCAATGAATCTTTTTTAATACACATTTCCATCTAAATTCCCATGTTTTTAGACAGAAATAAATGAACAGTGTCTTTTACATTGGCCCAAAGTACATTATGACAAATAGTCCTTTTGAGTCTAGATTCTTGCACTTGACTAATATGATTAAGTCACAAATAATACTGGGAGGGGCAACAACTTCAAAAAAACCACTAAATCAGTTAGTTTTATAAGTTAATTTGCAGCATTTTGTGTTGAAATTTTAAGACTTTAGGATACTATTTTTTCCTTCATTATTTTGAAAACACTGGATTGACTCTTCCCTTTAGATTATCCAAATGCTTTAAAAATGAACTCATTTGATCTTTAGCATAGCAATAATATTAACCATCTTATATTTACATAATACTTTTTTTTGCATATGTGATACATTATCTCATCTCATTTATTCCCTGTATCAACTTTTTTTCTGTAGGTAGCATTCTCATTCTATATATGAAAATTATTAATTTTCCAAAGTTCTTACAGATAGTAGGTGATACGGTGAGAATTAGAAACCGGATGTTTTGAACTCAAATCTAGAAATCTTGCTACTAAGCGTAATCAAATAATCAAATCCATGTTCATGAAAGTCAAACCTTGGAAGGAAATTTTGAACATATGGTCTATGAAAGTATATTTTTCATATATTTTCAATTTTTAGAACTCTAATTGAGCAGTGCAATAATAATAATTTTCTGTCATTGGAAATGTGGAGGTATTATAAGAACTATTTGCCCTGAATCCATTATTCTGAAGGATACACAAGGGCACTGTTGGTGACCTCCTTCCCTAAAGGTGGGGATGGATGAAGTGAATTTCTCTCCCTCTCTCTCCAGGTGGTTATACTGTTCGCATGCTGAGCTGCATAGCTTTGAAAGGGCTTGCCCTGGGATATGACTGAGCTGGATTTAGAAGAGGCTGGTCATTGAATAGCTCTGCTAATTTTTGCATCTCACAGTTAGCAGCTGACAGCTCCTTTTGGTGGGGAAAACTTGGATATATTTCAAGGTGATAGCAGTTTTGTCCCTCTGGCAGCAAGCTGCTGCAACCAGCTTAGTCCATTATCTTCCTCTCCCACTGGATTTAATCCTGAGCAGAAGTCTTGGGCTTTTGTCAGAATAGAGGGTAAGGGATGAATAATTATTTCCCATTTGTGCTCAAAGAAAACAGAACTATACTACATAGTAGTCTTCAATTACTGAACTGGGTTTTTCTAAAGTTCCAGTGACTTATAAATTACTCTTTGTAAAAACCACTGTTTAACATTATTATTTTAGTAATTTTATTCTTTTAATATCTCATACTTTAAGCTTTATGACACAAAACTTCAGCCATACTATTTAATATTCAGAGAGTAAAATGCAATTTTATTTTTTTTTAATTTGTATTAGAAGATTTAAAAATACAGCTGGCTGCTCTGACCAAAGTGATTGAAACACCACTGTACAACTGTGTACACTGTAATTTTTCTCAGCTCGACTTTCTTAATCTCATGGGGTGGTTCTGTAAAATCAATGAAAAGTAATTAGAAATTTAACATTCTGGATGTTGTAATTACATTAATCTTTTCTTTACTATTCATTCTGTGGAATACCTCTTATAAATACTGGTATTTAATAAGCATATTTGGGAAATAAAATTCCCACAGATCCTAATTAATTAATTATGTAAAATTGTCTTAGCATATTTGGGAGCAGCATTTTCAGTTTGCTTTCCTCCAGGAGCTCAACATCACTTTCACTTCCTTTCCAGACAAAAATTCTAGTCAGAGATGAGCATTTCAATTTGCAGCTGCCAGTTTAGGGTTAAGATGTGATTCCAGGTAACAGAAGCCAATGAGAGTACACCCAGTTGATGTTTGTGACATCATCCTCCAGCCGGAGTACACAGAACAGCTGAGGTAGCGTTCAGTTTCAGCCCCAGTGCCATTATGATGGATGTTTACATCTCTTCACTGAGAGCCAATTATCTCGCTTTTGTGTGAGGCCCAAGGATCACTCATGCTGCCAGGCTGCACAGAGCACTGTTGGATCTAGCTGAATGAATTGTTTTCCCTGTCTCTGGTAAGAGCCTCTTCTGTTTTACCTTCTCTTTAAAAATAAAGGTAGACGTATGTAACAGAGGAAACAGGATGAGAAACTGCTGTCAGGGGCAAACAAGATTACTATCCACTCAGATTTGAATCAGAGAAATGTTTAGCATTATTAAAAGGAAGTAGGGATTTAGCAAAATGAATTGAAGAAGAGCATGCTAACGTGTACCTGGCAACTAATTTGCAGTAGAAAATGAATGGCAGGCAAAATAGCTTTTCTTTAGAGAAAGGAAAGTAACTGCTATTACAGGAATGCTTTTTGAAGGTGTTTTCAAAATTATATATGGTTGTGTATACCATCTGATTAATTTCTTTTTGTTTTGCTATTAGTAGCAAAGGGTAGCGGTAGAAATGGTCAACCAAGTAGTATTGCTATAAATTTAAAATGATTCAAACTTTGTAATTGTTAAGTGATAGTTCTTTGGGACAGTTTTCCAAAGTTGTATCTATACAGGAAAACAAAATGTACCCAGTGAGCAAAGACTTTAGCTTCTGAAATAAAGTTGTAGCACTTTGTATTTATATTTCTTATTTTTAAATGATATTAGCAAATAGGTTTAAGGAACAGCGTGGGAGTTTTTTTCCCCCTAGAATTAAGAGATGTTAGAATCATGTATTGCACTAAATGCTTTCAAATACTTAACAAAATACTGTGTTTTATGTATCTGCAGATTATGTAAACCCCGAAAAGAGAGCTTTCAATTATTTAATCATTTATAATAAATAATATTTACATCTGAGGATCCTCACAGTATTGTAGCAAAACAAATATATTTACAGTTGTTGAATTGCTGTGACTATAGGTGACTGAACCTGACTGGGATCCTGAAAAATCAAATACAATGAAAGCTTTTACTTGGCAGGAGGTTTCATGCTCCCAAATGAAGAATTCAAAAACACTTTTAACTCCTCAGCTATTGTTTATTATCACAATAAATTAGCAGACAGCTGTTATTTTAAAGTTGAATGCAATTGTTTATTAGAGGAAGACACAGAGCATTGTAAGTAGCTGTTATTTAATATAACATGTACTCTTACTAGCATCTCCATCTTTTATAGGGTAATAAAACTTTTGAATGATGATGACTCGTCTATCAGGCTTCAATATGCTCATGCTTTTCAGATTTATTTTTACTCTGTTTTACCATCAAATATCACTGTCTGTGCAAACCAGTAATTTGGATAATTAGAAATCAGGGTTTGGAGGTGCTGAAGTTGTACTTAAAGACAACAGGCATTTCTCAGCTGTGCCACACTTCCCAATCTCCTACTAGCCCAGTCCTGTTTGGCAGCGCTTGACATAACTGTTGTTCGATTTGTCTCCTCAGTCAATTCAGATCTGAACAAAACTGAGTTTATAGAAAGTGTCAGGTATGTATTAATGGAATCTAAAGAACTGAGCTTTGTTGTCTCAGGCAAGACAGCACACGATCCACTAAATCTCCAAAGCTTACAAATGTGTATCTGGAGTTAATTTTTTACAGGGAGATTTATGTTGGTTATTCTGTGAATTTCAAAAATCTAAAAATGAGAATTCAAAAGTTTGATAATGTGAACTTGAAAGAATGAGTCACTGCTTTGAAATGATTTTTTTTTCCTTAAGTACTTTAAAGTGGAGTTGAATAATCCAAAGGTATTGACTCTGTCATTTTCACAGGGGATCAATCTTGACCAAGGGAAAGCATTTGTTTTCTAACAATTAATTCTGTAAAAACCTATTTCTATCATTCTATCAGCAATGAGGGAAATCACACCCAGGCAATGAACAGTCTAGACATTTAAAGTTGCATTTTCTGCAGTGTATGAATGCTTCTCTCAGTGTTAGAGTCTCTAATCATAAAAATGCACTGCTTTGAGAGTGATTGCAGTGGCAGAATTGCTTATCTCCTTGTTTTCCTTTGAAAAACTTTGTATAACAGGATTTGCATGATATGATCTACCTGGATGGGGGACTTCATTGACATAAAGTTTTTACTTTTTATTTCATATTTTTGAAGAGAGCACATCAATGGGATCATAGCAATTTCTCATGCTGCATACTCCCAGGGAAGAATTTGTAGTGCAGGAAGCCATAGGTAAAAGATTCCGGGTGCTACATGTATTTCTGTGTTGCTTGCCTCCTTTCTATCACATAGTCCTTTGTCTGAATTATGTGATTATCATTTTCTTCTTTTGCATTTTTCTCCTCTGCATTAACAAGTTCTCTGTATGTGGTACACCAAGCTAAATGTTACTAAGTGACAGGTTTTATAGGTCTTAAGAAGAGGTGGGAAAAGTGCACAGTGATAAAAAGATATATATTAACCCTTCTGAAGTTCTCTTCATTTTCCAGAGGCTGAAGGTAATATATTATTTTATTTTGAAAATTGTTCCTCAAATTATATCATCACTTATTCCAAAATAACATTTTTTTTTCCTCTAGTATGCCTTAATCCTCTCTGAGTACTTTATTTAGGTAAGCACCATCATTGGCTTCTTTTAATTATTGAATTCACGATACCACTTAGTTTTGTACTTTCTCTGTTGAAGTATTTGGATGTGTCTTTAATTCTATGCTTGTCTTAACAGTGTGAAATTCTGGACTTCGTGGCCAACTTTTTAGTTAAGTCAAGAATATAGTAGCTATGATGTCATCTTAGCAATTTTATGTGAATGCATAAATATTTATTTAGATGCATATCTTATGTACATAAACATAGTTATATTTACTTTAAAATTTAAAAGGTGTTTACAGACATAATATCTGTTATTCTTAATAACTGGTCTATAATAAAGTAATTGATATTATGCAGTTATTGAAGCAAAGACTCATAGTTATTAACTTGTTGCCAATGATGGCCCGATCAGTAAACCAGTAAATGAAGAAGTCAGAATTTAGAAACAGGCTTTCAAATTTCAATGCTCCCAATGAATCAATGAATCAATCAACCAAACAATCTCTCTTCTCTCTTTTCTCCCCCCCATCTTCCTTCATATGTGTGGCTATTTAACTAGTTATTAATATATTTTTTATTATCTACTCTGTGCCAAAAACTCATCTTGGTGCTTGAATTTATTTGTAACTGAACAATATAAAAGATCCATGCTCTTTTTCTATTTGTCACGCTCTTATCTTTAAATTATGAACAAAATAGAATGTATTTCAAGGTGTAGTTTAATAAAACAATAAACTTGCTAGGAAATGGGAAACAGGTTCAGAAATGGACTTACTTGTATTTCTTGTGTTTCTATGTATCAAGTTTATGTATGTTCTAACCTAAAATAGATTTGTAAGTACTTTACACTTAAGTATTGTGAAAAATATCTATCAATTAATTATAACTCATATTTGGTTCGGAATGTAATCACTGCAACTTTATAAAAATAAAATGCTTAAATTACAATGTATTCTAAAAAACATTTTTGGACAAAGCGATTTTGTATTTGTAGGGTACATTCAAGCAATCTTGGCATATAATTTATCCTACTTTATAAAAAAGGCATTGATAGTCATAAAACAATTTTACAGTTGTTTGGCTTTAGATGGGGTTTGGGTAGTATAAACGGGAGATTAAGAAATAGATGAATTTTATGTTTTCTTTTTAAATGATTAAAAATATCTTCCAAATGATAGCAGTTTGTATTTGAAAGAAGCAAACAAGAAATAATGTAAAGTTTAACACATTTTTTTTCAGTAGTTTGACATATATTAATAGTAGTGCTAGGAGAGTTGAACTGAAAATGATATTTACTACCCACTGAATTTATTTACAGATGTCCAGTGATTTTTTTAAAAGAGCCTGCAATCTAACCTCTTCAGAGAAAAATCAATCTGTACATAGAACCTATCGGTTGAAGATAAACCATTTTAGATGGTATCATTTAATTAGCTACTAACGAATCAATCTAGTGACCTACATATAAATTATAAAACAATTCAAAGTTGCCTGCACATAGTTAATTTAGCACAAATTTACTCTTATAATAGTATATAAAATTATATCCCTGATATTGAAAAATAATATTATATCTCTGAATTTATACCTTTTACTAATATGCATTTGAAATGTGCAGAATTAAGGACTGGAATTAGAATACAATAATAAAATGTCTGAATTAGCTAAATTCAAGGGATATAAAGCCATGGTTGTTTTGCAAAAAAAGTTTTACAAGACACTAGGCCTTGAATTTAGCTACTTTTACCTACCAGTATTCCAGAATTAATTTTGGTAATATTTGTGATTAATAAAATATAAACTGACATCACGTGATTTTCAAGTACAAAATCTGCTCAAAGCAGAAAACTGGTTGTTCTGCAATTCTGATTTTAAGTGCAAGGAACTGAGCACAGTGTAAAGACTGTCATGGTCACAGTTTTCATTCCGAAGTGACTACCATTTTGCCATCTCTCAGGGTGACCATAGCATTTGAATCAGTGTGAAAATGTATTTTTACTAAAACAGAGTGTACTTATTGGTACTGCAGTCAGTCCGATGAGATATTGAGCTGGATGAAATTTATAATGTGGGGCAGAGCATGATAAAATCTGTTGGATTGATAGGTATAGTGCAAAGTTAAGTGCCAGTAACTTTTCGCAATTTTAATTTAAGAACATCCAGACGATGATTGGACGAACAAACAGTCCTGTTCAGTAGAGCAATAAATATCAGATGCTCTCAAAGATGTTTTTTGCTTGTTTCTCTGCATGAACTGTGGTAAAAATATTGTTTCTGGGAACAGACTACCTGAGTATGATTTCCTGCCACACCGCATTCCAATCTTATTTATTCATATGAAAACTGGGGGAAATGAAAGTGGCACCTACCTCACAGGGTTGTTGCAAAGTTCTGTGAGCTCATCTTATCAGCACTGAGAGCAGTGTCTGACGTATACTATGAGCTTAACCAGTGCTGCCTCCTTTTAATGTTTTCACCATGCTGACTTATTTAGTATGGTGTGCATGTTTTAATTAATTTAGGTGTTTCATTAAAAATCAATATTTGCAAACA
Organism: Plecotus auritus; assembly: GCF_963455305.1. Classification (NCBI taxonomy): domain Eukaryota; kingdom Metazoa; phylum Chordata; class Mammalia; order Chiroptera; family Vespertilionidae; genus Plecotus; species Plecotus auritus. Next base: position 142,979,679 of record NC_137772.1, read on the forward strand.
CAAAACCTCTGGTATACAGCAAACACAAAACCGTTGGGCAATAATCATACTAATTGCTCTTTATAGCTTGCTACTGATTTCTGGAGTTTTTAGTACTAGACATAGACCTATCAGTTACTGCATATAAAATTTTTGATATGTCTTAGATTTCACATTTTAAATCTGAAAAATAGATTAAGTAAAAAATGGATTTAATAACTTTTAGGAGTGTTTCCCAGCTTTTAAATCATATAAATGTCAATAATATAAATGGAAAATTCTGTAGTTTTCTCCTTTATGTTTTTTTTTTCTATTTTACACTATTTGCCTTTATCTTTTACTAGAGGCCCAGTGCATGACATTCGTACACTGGGGGGCGGTCCCTCAGCCTGGTCTGCACCTTCTCACAGTGTGGGACCCCTCCGGGGATGTCCGCCTGCCAGAAGTCAGACATCCCTCTCACAGTTTGGGGTTCTCGCAGTCTGGGATCCCTCACTCCTTACCACCGCCTGCAGCAGAGGGGGGAGAGGCTTCCTCCACCACCGCTGCACTTATCAGCCGTGAGCCCAGCTTTTGGCTGAGCAGCCCCTGTGGTAACGCACTGTCCACCAGGGAGCAGCTCCTGTGTTGAGCTTCTGCCCCCTGGTGGTCAGTACGCATCATAGCTACCGCTCCTTCCGCAGTTTGGTCGATTTGCATATTAAGGTTTTATTAGGATACCATTATTTTTTGTCAGTTGATGAGAGCTTGAAATGTGTAGCTATAAAAGGTTTTACAGAAACCAACACTCCTGCTTTCCAACAACTCATTGTCTCTCATGGGTGATGAAATGGTGATAGAATTAGGCTAGAGTCCTTTTCTAACTCATACTGTTCTGTATCCCTAACATACTCTGAAAGGCAAAGTAAGAATGTTTTGATTTTTAAAACCTGCTTTGTTTTATTTCAGTGAAGTGTCTAACATGTCCTCAATCTTACATCAAGAGAGACGCAAAAGAAAAGTACAAAAAACACACACACAAAAACCCTCTAACCAACAGTTTATAATCTTGTAAAATCGAGGTGTTAATGTACTTGTAAAACATAAAATAAAAACCTTATAATTTCACTAACTTATTTTGTCTTCACTCCTAAATGTTCTGAGTCATTCCATAAATTATTTAAACTGCAGGCACACAGTTATTGAGCACCTATGACATGACCACAATGAACAAGTCACCACTGTTGCCCTCAAAGGCCCATGACCTAGAGGCCAACACAAAGTCAAACATAAATAATCATAATGTGTTGTGATAAGTTTCATGTTACAGGCATGGGCAGGATTCTGAGGGGCTTATTCTTACCTGTAAAAAAAAAAAAGAACATTTTTTTTTCCCAAATAATTTGTCATTTAGTAGAGTTTTTAAAAATGAATAGAGAATATTTCAAGACAGGACCAGAAATGGATATGTCAGGCACTGGGGCCTTCCTTACGTACCAAGTCAAAATGGGAGGAGAAAAAACAATGCATTCAGGTAAGTGCTATGACTGGAGGCAGGGATGAAGGGGGACTAAAAATTAGAACCAAAGTATCAGAGCAGATGCTGGCTGTAAAAAACCAGTAGGTACAACCTGATCATAACTATGGAAGGTTAAATTGAGTTCTTCTAAATTAAAATACTTTGGAAAGTCTGTGATGAGACAGCGTTGTGGATTTGAGTAAATGTGGAATGCTTCCTAAAAGAAACAAAACAAGATGAACCAAGACTATTTAAAGCAGTCTGACACATCAGAGGACTAAAAAGGCCCAGAGAACCACTTCATTAGATTTCAAATGGCATTATTAGATTCCCAAGTCTGCTAATTTATTTTAAATAATGGGTAATATTCAATGGGATAACCCATTTAGTAAGAATACAGGGAAGGGAAACACTTGACAGAATTGAGAATATCAGAGTTTACGAAAGAGTCCTTGAGTCAGCTATTTTTCACTCTTGCTGATTGTGACCAGATATTAGCCAAGGAGTGGAAATGTCTGATCCTGAATGACCCAACATTTCAATATTGGGCTAATTTCAGGTGGAAGATCCAGGGGAATGAACTCCCTTCTTATCACATAGCTCAATTCAGCGTAACTATTTTTAAAATTAATTAAATAGCATAATCTAAAAGATTTCTTAAAAATATATCTTAAGGGAAAAAATTAAATATCATCCTACTCCTTTCTTGTGATTCAGGTGGCATGTGACTTATGGTAAACACAAGTTAGTATTGAGGGAAGAGAGAAAGAGGTACTAAACATTAGTGAATAGCATACACTAATTATTTTCATAGTTATTTCTGAAGACTGTCCCCAAAACAGTTACTATAAATGTATTCATTTATGCAATAATGAGTCTCCAATATGGAGAGAAAGATGACATCCAATGAGGACATAATTAATTAGGCTTATCTACAGGCTCCCATATCTACAATGCTATGGGCACTCTGGCAGGTGGTAGAGATACAGAGATAGGTGGGGTGTTGATGTTACATCAGAAATATGGGTGTCATGGCAAGGCACTAGAGACAATAGGACAGGTCATCCCAAGAGACAAAAGACAGTTGCCTGCCTATTTCTAGTAGAACAAATTCCTGCTTGCCTTGGTTTTTAGTATTAACTCTCAGAGCAATGTCACATATGGGATGCTAGTGAATCCTTCAGGAAAGATAAATGATCTTGATGGTAAGAAATAGGCAAGAACTGTGAGGCATTAAAGATGTGGAGATTACCATCAGGAAAGTAAACATTTTAAGGAAAGGGAAAATATATAATCAAAAACTTAATTAGAATACAGGATTGTGATAGTTAAGCATAGGAAATATGATAACTAATTATAGAGAACTAGAGGCCTGGTGCATGAAATTCGTGCACTGGGGTGGGGGTGTCCCTCAGCCCAGCCTGTCCCCTCTCACAATCTGGGAGCCCTCAGGGGATGTCCTACTTAAAGCTTAGGCCCGCTCTCTGTGGGGAGTGGGAGCCCTAGTCTGGCCTCTCTCTGCGGGAGGTGACCAGGCTGATCAGGGGAAGGTGCCACCCCCACCACCCCACTACTGCTGCCATTGCCAACTGCCGCAGCCCCCAAGGTGTTTTCATCAACACGGACTTCAGTCCCTTCACCATGAAAAAATGACAACTTTTTAGGCATTTTCAAGATGTTTCTTCATAGGATATGACAGTTTCTTCCTTTCTTTCTTTCTTTCTTTCTTTCTTTCTTTCTTTCTTTCTTTCTTTCTTTCTTTCTTTCTTTCTTCTTTCTTTCTTTCTTTCTTTCTTTCTTTCTTTCTTTCTTTCTTTCTTTCTTTCTTTCTTTCTTTCTTTCTTTCTTCTTTTTCTTTCCTCACTTGATGATATTTTCCCATTGATTTTTAGAGAGTGTGGAAGAGGGAAAGACAGAAACATCAATGTGAGAGGGACACTTCGATTGGTTGCCTCCTGCATGAACCCTGACCTGGGCCCTGGCCAGGGAGGAGCCTGCTACCTAGGTACATGCCCTTGATCAGAATCAAACCCAGACCCTGTGATTGGCAGGCTGAGGCTCTATCCACTGAGCCAAACTGGCTAGGGTAGGATATGACATTTCTTAGCCCCTCCAGCAGCGGACCTTCATTTTTTCCTCCAGGAGTGAGGTGGAAAAAACCTTAGATCACCTTCTTGGATTCTTATTACCCAAGTTACCAAGAACACTGCAAGTGGCATACAGGGAGATTAGCCAATGAGCGGTCAGAAAAGGTGTTTCCTCTGCAGCTCACACGCAGAGACCCCCCTGTGTGTGTCCACTGGGGGCTTGCTCCCCGAGCCACGCCGCAGCCGCTGGGAGCAGGCCTCCACCCCTGTGTGTGTCCACTGGGGTGGGGGCTTGCTCCAAGCCGCGCCCTGGCCGCTGGGAGCAGGCCACCCCACCCCTGTGTATGTCTGCTGGAGTGGGGGCGTGCTCCGAACTGCGTTGGTCCTGACTGTTAAAGCTTGGAGCTGGTTGTGACTGTTAAGGCGTCCCAGACAAATTTGCATATTACCTCTTTATATATATATATATATATATATATATATATATATAGATAGATATTTTATTCCCTTGAAGTCCAGGACTCTGCTTAATTTTTCTTTGAATACCCATGGCCTGGAAAAGGATTCAGCAGATGTTTGTTAAATGAATGCTTGACTGACTGAGGAAGGAAGGATACAAACTCTTTTTTTTCCCTTGCCAATTTGACTCAGCAGATAGAGCATTGGCCTGTGAACTGAAGGGTCACAGGTTTGATTCCTGTCAAGGGCACGTACTTCAGGAGCAGGCTGCATATGGGAGGCAATCAATTGATGTTTCTCTTTCTGTGTCTGTCCCCCTCCCTTCCACTCTCTCTAAAAATCAAAGGAAAAGTATTCTCAAGTGAGAATTAACAAAAACAAACAAGCAAAAAACTGGTTTTCTTTGTTTGTATATATACATTGGATATGCTATTGAGATGCCCATTAAAGCACAAAAGATATATATTTTGTAGCTATTGGATATACAATACTGGAGTTGAGACACTTAATAACCAACTTCATATGGTTGACTGCAAAAACAATCACACCGAAGAACATCAACTAGAGAAAAAGCTATAGGGAGTTCCCCTATTTAAAGGTTGTGAAGAGGAGCCCCAACAAGCAAAGGATACTAAGAATGTGAGGCCTTTGATTCAGGAGGAGAACTAAAACGAAATCCTATCTTTAGATCCAGAAGGAAAAGGCATTGCGGAGGGGAGGAAATCCATTCGAACTTTCATACAGGAAAAGCAAACTTGAACATGACATTTCTTTTCCTCTCTCCCATAGCCTCTTTTCGTCCCCTTGTCTCTAAAACTCTTAAATAGCTTTCTATTCCTTACAGGACAATGACAAAACTAATATAGTTTGCAAGGTGCAAAATGGTGTGTGAATTCCAGCAACATTTGCATCTTTCTTACAATGTCTTCTCTGTCCCACCACTGAACTCAACTCATGCTGTTCCACTGGGTAGCAGGTTTCTCTCAATATTCTTCACAGATTTACTAGTAACTCCTACTCACCATTCAAATCTCAGTAAAAGAAGTGCATCCTTAAGGAAGTCCTCCATGACCTCCTTGACCAGACTAAATTTTCCAATTACAAGCTCTTAAAATAATAGTTTACACTTGCAAGAGTTGCAGCTTGATTAAATTTTCAATTTCAATCTTCACCACTCGCCTTTAAACTTTATTAAAGTAATGGCAGAGTCTGGTTTGAGTCAACCATTGAACCCCCAGCATCTAATAAAACACAGAGAGTAAAAAATAGCAGCTAAATAAATGGTATAGGCAAACAGAAACTGGCAAAAAAAAAGTATTTGCACCAGAGAAAAACAAAAGCATTTTTAATTATAGAAAGAAAAAGTGAATGAACTTTTCTAGAGTATTAAATGCTTCTTCATCTCTATAGCCACCTTGTCACTAATATGTGTATGACACCATTACTAATTATAGTACATTAGTATATCAAATAACATTATAGTTTGTGCACATTAAGTTACATGCCAAACAAAAAAAATACTGTCAATATCTATAGTTAACTTTTGATATAAATATAACAAGGGCCCTTTGCAACACAGGAATAGTTGAAGAATATGAAGAAGTGTAGACCCAGCAAGGGGTATAGCAACTAGTGAATCTATATAATAAAAGCCAAAGCGACCATTACGGCAGAACGACCAGAACAACTGGTCACTATGATGCACACTGACCACCAGGGGGAGACACTCAATGCAGGAGCTGTCCCCTGGTGGTCAGTGCGCTCCCACAGGGGGAGTGCTGCTCAGCCAGAAGCTGGGCTCATGGCTGGTGAGCACAGCGGCGGTGACAGGAGCTTCTCTCCCCTCCATGGCAGTGCTAAGGAGCAGCGAGCAGGTGGGTGGTAAGGAGAGAGGGGTCCCAGACTGCAAGAGGGCACAGGCCAGGCTGAGGGAATTGCTCCCCCCCCCCAGTGCACAAATTTTGCGCACCTGGTCTCTAGTATATCTATAACTTGTAGGAGGCAGCATAGATGTTTCTGAACTAGGAAGAGTGTAATTGAGAATATGGTGGCCAAACATATGAAAAACAACAGAAAGGCTCAAAGTACAGGAACAAAGAAAACTATACTTTCAATTGAAGGTAAGGTGACTGGTGGTTTAAAGAAAGGAGTTTGAGACGCTAGACTGCAAGTAGTCTGGCAGGAAATTGATTGTTAAGAATTGAAGTCATGTCCAAACAATTCAGAACTGAGAAGAAATATAGACCTGCTGGACAGAACTGTCCAATGTCGACTCCTTCATAAATGGGAAAACTTTACTTCATGGATAGATGTGTAAAATATTAGGTATTATTTGTCCTTTCAATTGGTCTTCATAACTCATACCAACTACACTTATAATAAATAACTAGATGTTAAGTATGTAGTTATTATATTTAAAACATCAACATGGTTAAATAAAAAGGACAGCAATATATCAAAAAATGTAGAAAATTGTGGGGATTATTTACTCAGCAGTTAATTTATTCTCATAAAAAAAGATTCAGTTTCAATTTGTCATGTATAAGTATCTTTATAGACAACTAGAGGCCCAGCGCACGAAATTCCTGCACTGGTAAGGTCCCTAGGCCTGGTCTGCAATCAGGGCCATCTTCCTCGGCTGCCCACAGCTGGCCCTGTCCCCCGCTGCCATCTATCCCTGGCTCCCCTTTCACCATCGAGTGATCAGTGCCTGACAGCCGGGGGAAGGGACTGAGAGGTCGACTGTTCCTGCCCACTCACTATCCCTGCTCCCGCCGTAGGTCATACTCTGTGTGTGGGGCGACTGGCAGGGCAGGGGCCTTGGCCTGGTGCCACCCGCATCCCCCACCAACCACCCCCGGTTCCCCATTCACCATCAGGTCATTGGAGCCTGCCAGCCAGGGAAAGGGACCAAGAGGTGGTCAGTGTGCCTCATAGTGACTGGTCCAGCAGTCTTTCTGGTCATTCCACCTTTAGGGTCAATTTGCATATTACTCTATTATATAGGATTAGAGGCCTGGTGCACAGATGAGGACCGGCTGGCCTGCCCTGATGGGGGTCCTGGATCTGGGTAGGTGGTCCCCGCTGGGGGGCATGGCTGGCCAGGGCGAGGGACTGGGGGCAGTTTGCAGGCCGGCCACACCACCAATCGGGGTGGGGGTCCCTTCTGGGGGTGGGGCCGGCCTGGGCAAGGGGCCACCAGGGGTTTGCAGGCTGGCCACACCCCTGATCAGGGTCCCCGCTGGGGGCTGGGCTGGCCTGGATGAGGGGCCATGGTGTTCTGGTCTCTGGTCATTCTGATTGTGAAGGTGTTACGGTCGCTAGATTTTTATATATATAGATAAGCAATGCTTGCTTTGTAAATACATAAATAAACATCCTATCATTGGAACTAGAATCCTTCAAAAGACCACACACTATTCTAAGGAAGCAATGCTATGGCCAGCTCCTAAATAGAAGAGTTCCCATACCTTAAGGGGTTGGTGGAATTAAGTGAAATCCAGGGAAAGAAAGATATGCATCAGGTGCAGGTTAAAAATCGGAATGATTGGAGAACATACTACACTATAATATTCAAATATGAAAGCAGAATAAATGTATATATATATATATATATATATATATATATATAAAATATATGGATCTTTGCATATATAAAAATATACATGTAGTGGTAGAAAATTTTGTTTTCAAAGTTGGCTGCACAGAGCTATTTATTTTGGTAACTACAATGATTATAAAATTATTCTTAAGAATCGATTTATCATTTGCCAATGAAAAAACATTGATTACTTTATTTGTTCTTGTGGGCAGGAAGGGCAAGACATCTTTAGCCTAGTGAAGAGGGAAATTACATCCCTCCTTTTTTCAAAATAGTCTGAAAAACAAAGCAACAGAATTTGATCACTAACTGAGGCAACTGACCCAGAAGGAGGATTGTGATGCACCATGGATTCAGAGAACAGTGAGGTCAAAGAGGGCTTTGGTAACTGGAAAAGTTGTCCCACAGTACTCTGTCTTGGGAAAATTATGGCCACCTCCACGTGACAATGATTTTCTCTCAGCAATGGTTTGTAGTCAGGCCATTCTAGACCCTAGAGAAAGACAGAGGCACAGGGACCCCAAAACAATCTGAGGATGCTCATGGAACCAAATAGGAAGAAGGCCAAAACAGAAGGCAAAGCATGATGGCTGAGGTCTGAGATGAAGGATCTAGGCAAGGGGACTGGATGCAGAGGCAAGATTCTAGCTTCCAGGAGCTCTAGGCAGGCAAAGCTTCATTGTAAAAACCTGGTCTGACTGGGCCCCAGTTATGGGCAAGAACTCAGGAATTGGACAGAAATTCTGAGGTCAAACACTTTCCAGAATCTAGAATGGACTGGACCTTTGGGTCGAGTTGTTGACTCTATTGGTGAAGGGTAGTCCTGACTCAAAGTCACACTATGTGGTTAAGTCAGAGGTAGACAAGGGGGTCTCTGGCTGGAGATAATCTCTGGCAAGAGACAGTACTCTGCACCCCAGTTCTTTTCTTGCTTTTAGGAATAAATTCAAACACGAGAAAGCAAACAGTAACAAAAGAAGGCGAGGATTTATTTGTAGGAAGCAATGCACTCAGAGAGAACCTGAGTGGGCAACTCAGTTGGCTGAGACCGAACTAAGTGCTCCAATACTTTGGGAGTTTAGAGGCTTTATACCTCTAGGCTGGAACGTCCCTTGGCAAAGAGCAAGTCACCCCCTCCCTCATGTCTCAAAAAATGTATCTTTAAGCTACAAGGCTCCTTCATCCAAGTGTTATGCCATCAGTTAGACCACATTCTAGAGGGGCTTTGAGTCTTTCCTGCTCAATGGATAGGGACGTCCATTGTCTATTTCCAGTTTGTCATTTCTCACACTTCCTCCAAGCCCCAGCTGCCTCTCCCAGCTCATACTTTTCTGTGTGCCTACTCTAACAGTTTATTCATTGTGTTATGGAGTGTGGCATGGAAGGAGATGTTGAGAGAGTGGGTGCTGGAGCCAGTTGGAGATTAATTCTTGGCTTCAGCACTTACCAGTGGTCTGACCGTCAGCAAGTCACTTAACCTCTCCGTGTCTCAGTTGCCTCACCTGAAGGATGCTTTGAGGATCAAATGAGATGATACATACCATCTTCTTTGCACAGCACTGCCACCCAGTACATGCTGGATACTTGCTGAACCTCCTTATTATGACTAACCTACAAACTCCATGCTTCACCCACTGCTTCTCAAACTCACCTCTGGGTGCCAGTTCCTGTTCCCTCTGTGGTATCAATCCCTTTTCCTCTTTCTCATGTCAGTTCAGATGCATTACTGGTGGGGTCTGGGGCTTTCATCCCAGACCATCCGGGAATGGTGAAGTGTTCTCCTTTTGTGCTGAGACAGCACCTGTACTTTTCTTGTCCTGCATTTTAATTGTCATTTCCCTCTCTGCATCTCCCATTGGACTCAAAGCTCTCTGTGTTTTGATTTCATATCCACTGCTGCATCAGCAGTGCTGGCAAGGACTAGAAGCTCATTAAATGTTGATTAAATGAGTATATGGTGAGAGACCTCAGAAGTAGATCCCTTTGGAGAGCCATAATCTGAAAGGATTTCTCTGTTACAGCTTAATTTGGCTCTGGTAATTGGAGAGCCTGAACTAGAAGATCTGAGGTCCGGTTCAGAAGGTGGCAATGAAATTCACTCCTGTGTTAATTCCTGTCTACCTCTTGGTAGAACAGCTTTCATGTTGAGGGTCTGCTGCACCGCCCCCAAGCTACTGTGGCATCTTCCGCAGTCTAGCTGGAGTGAATATGCCTGGTGAATGCTCAGTGAACATCAGCAGGCACAGCATTCTAGGAAGGACAGTGTGCACATCTATGTGTATGCAAGTGAGCATGGCTATGCAAGACACTGCTTCTGAGTATTCAGAAGCTCTTCTCTTACTTTTTTATTTTTTTACATTTTTGTCTTTGTGAGAAAAACAATGTATAAACTCTAACCACTACCTCCTGGAATCAGGTTGGGCCCTTGAAGACTGAAGGGACCTGGAAAGTTGGACTTGGAAGTCACAGGGGCTAGGCTAGACAGTGGCCCCTCTTTTTCCTTCAGGCTCTTCTCACTGCTTGGAGAATGTGGAAGTCTCCAAGCAGTGTGCTGTGAAAATTTACCACAAATTTAGATACCTAAAGCAATAGACATTATCTCCCAGTTTCAAAGGGTCAGTGATACAGGAATAGTTTACATAGATTTTTTTGCTCAGGGTCTCAAGAGGCTGCAATAAAGGTGTTTATTTGGCTGTTTTTCTTTCTGGAGTCCAGGTTCTCTGGCAGGCCCAGGTGGTTGTTGACAGAATTCTGTTCATTCTGGATGTAAGACTGAGATCCCTACTTTTTTGCTGGCTGTCAGTTGGATGCTGTTCTCAGCTCCTACTGTCTGCCTTGGTTTCTTGCCAGGAGGCCCCCTCTCTCCCAGGTTCTCTCTTAACATGACAGCTTACTTCTTCAAAGCCACCAAGGAGGCTCTTGCTTGAGTCTGATAACATGGAGCCTTATATAACAATACAATCATGGGAGTGGCATCCCATCACTTTTGCCATATTCTGTTGGTTGTAAGTCACAAGTTCTGCCCATACTGGAGGGGAGGAAATCATACAAGAATCTGACTCACTGAGGGTCACTTTCAGTGTGTCTATCCCAGGGAACAATCATAGGATATTCTGAAACCTCTAATACCACTGCTTAACCACTTGTGGAACTTTCTACAAATCTTTCCAAGCTTGCAAGTGGCAGAGATCATTTTGAATGAGAAAAGTGAATCAGTAACCAAGAGAAAGTGGTAATAGGAGTCAGAAAAATGGCCAGCTATCTTCTCCTAACCTCTCAACCAGGAACAAACAAGCAAATAACAACAAAAGCTGTAGCCACATGTGCTTATTGTGGGCTTGGAGAGCTGGAGCAAGGTTCGGTGGTGATTGACCCTCATTAGACATTTGGGTTAGGAACCCCTATTTTCATCTCATAATCAAGAGGAGTGCCACTGAGAGTCACTTTGCTGATATTATCACTTGGGTCACCATTGCTATTAGTCTGTTCAATAAGGAAAAATATACAAAAGACCTCCTGCTCCTGGGCTCTTATAGCAGCTAGATCCAGTTCCTGTTCCCCTGATTGCTGGGTGTTCTGAGGGGCCAGCAGAGCCTGTAAGGAGCTGGAACATGTGCATATGTGTGGAGGTGGCAACTGGGGGTTAATGTCTTTCATGGCCAATTGCTGAGGGGCTGTGTAAAGATGGGGTTGGGTAACATGGCTAGTCTTTCAGCAGCCCCCCTTCCCACTTTTTCTCCTCTTATCCATTCTATATACTTCATAAGACCCTCATGTTTTATTGTAAAGTTATTTGCCAGAAAACCAAACCAAATTAGTAAAAGCTATTGAAACTTCTAGACCAAATTCAATTATAAGAGATGAGAAAAGGGGTCAGTACATGTGGAGTAGTTAGTGGGAGAAATAGCAAAAAGGAGAGTGGTGTGAGGTCCATGCCTAATCACACGGGGACAAAGCATTACCACTTGGGAATCTGAGAGGACTATCTGTGCACCACTCAGTCATTTAAATACCAGAAATGATGCAATTTCAAGTGAAAAATTGAATCTGTGGCAGCATCAGTGTTTGGCGAATCAGCTTTCTGGCCAATGACTGTGTCTCTTTGCATTCATCTTTCAGGATCCTGCAACTGAAGAGTTTTTGCCACATATCCTTTAGAGTTGGACTGAATAGCACATCACTCTGACCGATTTTGGCTTGTTCACAGCATAAAGTGGAGCTTGTTGTATTTGATGCTGAGGCCCTAGGAAAACTCAAATTTCATTAAGTGGCCCTTCAAAGTTGTTCCCGGTGTCTCAGGAAACTGTGTAAAAGGTGCAAACCAAGAGAGATGGCTGTTTTTTAAAAAAAAATTTCTTTTAAATTCAATATTATTATGCAATAGTTTCAGATATTTATAGCACAGTGGTTAGTTAGCAAAGTGTTCTCCCTGATATTCCCAGTACTCGACTGGCACCATACATAGTTATTACAATATTATTGGCTATATTTCCTATGCTATACTTTATATCCCCATGATATATTTTGTAACTCCCAATCCTGTACTTTTCAGTCCCTTCACATTTTTCATCCAGGGTGATTTGATGGGATGAAATCACTTCACGGCCTACCCCCTTTTTTACTAAAAAGGGGGTAGGCCGTGAAGTGGGGATAACTCTGAGACATGGGGATGCTACAGAAGGTAACACAAATGATCTCTTCCTGAACCTTGGGTGCTGTTGAGGGCTGGGCTAGTCAAGCAGGTTCAGTTGAGGCTCAGGAAGAGTGGTTTAGTGGGATGAGGCTAGACATTAGACTGAAGCAAAAGGCTTGTCAGCATTGCTGACCAGACTGTTTTGACATGTCTTTTCCACCTGCAGTTAGTGGCATTTGGGTATCACTCTATAAAGTTTTCACATATATAGCAGTCAAGTAGGTCTAGGATCTGGGCCAGCCCAGGATCAGCTACCACTGAAGCTCTCATTGCTGAGTGTGCCTGCCTTTCCCTCTTGGGCAGGGCAGCTCTGACCCAGAGTTTGACCTAATCTGGGAAAATGTGAGGACCAAAAGAATTAAGCACAGTAATGAATTATAAGCTATTGAACAAAATAAAAAATTCATGAGTCCATACCAATGAGCTAATAAATAAATGTAGGAAATTTATGCTTCTTTTTTTACATGAGAATGTAGAAGAAAAATAAAGAGATATAAACCTTCTTAAAGGAACTTCTGAAGACTTTCACTGGCTCTCTGGAATTTCTATGTCATTTGGCACTTTACAGGAAATGTATTATGTTCCTTTCTTCACAAGCTTCCATGAAAGCACATTTTCATGTTATCTAAGCCAGATTTATTGAGACATGCAGCGTGTGATGACTTTGGGACAATTACCTTGCAGTTAGTTACTCCACTGAGATTGGATGAAAATTTGCCATGGTTTCAGACAACTCTTTTGGAACATGTCCAGTTTTAATAATGCAGTTGCCAAAGAACATTTCCTAAAAGGAAAAAAGACAAGAACATCAGCAGAATACAACTATTTAATAACAAAGTTAAAAGATTGTGTGTAGAAAGGATGCTAAGGGTCAACCTTTAAGATAAAAAAAGCAGTAATTCCAAGTTGGAAGTTGAAACGTGGGTCTTAGCGTTTCCCACGGTACCACATATTTCTGTTTGTATTGAAAAATGTTTAATGTTACTCTGCTAATCCCAATTCTGATAGCATTGAACATTTTAGATTTTTACTATTAATACTATGTTTGCATAATACTTCATCTTTTTTTCAGAGGCTTTCACATTTATGATCTCATTTGAGTGCCTCTGTGGCTTGTTCAACGGCCTTTTCATTAAATCACATCACCTCTCCACTAACTTTTTCATTCCTCTTGTGACTGAAAAGTACACCTCAATTGTTACCATAAATAATTCTAAGTTTTATTATTTTGCTGGATGGAATATTGATTATTGAGTAAAAAGGCTTAACCATTTGAAGATGGCATACAATACAAATTTAGATCTACTTTCTACAAATTTATGTCTGTGCTGTCCAGGTTTTCTAGCATATTAGAGTTGTCCCTTCAGCAATTGCTTTATGCTTGCTGACCCTGAAACTGTGTAAGCTTAATTCAAATAAACTCTATAACAGTGGAGATGCATGTGCTCACATTGACACTTCTTTTTTATGTTTTGGTAAACATGAAGACTGTAATAAAAAACATCAAATGTTGTAGCATAATAAATAAGAACACTATAAAAATGTATAAAATAGAACAAGGTAACATGCAAGAGAACTAAATTCTTTCAGTCATAGATCATTCTTTGCAGACAGCTCAAAGAATCGTGTATGTGTTCAGACTTTTGTATTACTTGACTATGCAATGTATTTGCAGGAGATGAGCTCTGCCAACCCTAATATTTAGGACATGCAGATCCCTTAACTGGGGATGTGATTGTGGAGGAAAAGCCACTAATGCATTTTAATAATAGTGTTCTAATTTTATCATGGGTTTACATAGATTTTAAAAAAGTAAAGAGAAATAACTAAACTGCATGTCAGTCATATATTATTATTGCCTAAGTATTGGTTTTATAATAAACTAGTGGCCCAGTGAACAAAATCCGTGCACATTACAATGGAATTAATTAGAGGAAATATTTTAATATTGCTATTTGCCCTTTCTCTATAATAGAAGTGTCAGAGATGAAAGAAAATTAATAAAATATATATGAAAATCTTCCTCCTGTCAGAGTCTGGGGATACAGTGGGTCCCAGAGTCAAGTCCCCACCCACCTGTGTGTGCCTTGAAATCACACGAGACCCAGACCCAGCTGGCCCCACCTTCATTGGGCAAGATCCAGACCCAGCTGGCCCCACCCCCGTCAAGCCCTGCTGGGCAGGGGGCACAGCCTCAGGTCCCCTGTCAAGCCCTGCCCAGCGGGGGGCGGGGCACAGCCTCAGGTCCCCTGGCATATGCCAGACAGGGTGGCCTGGTCTGAGGTTCCCCATCAAGACCCACCAGGCGGGCATGGGGAGCAGCCTCAGGTCCCTGCTGATTGCTCGTTACGGCTCATTATGGGAACCCGGCCTCCACTGTGGGCACAGCCATCTTGTGATGGCATTATGATGTGAGGGTCAATTTGCATATTACCTCTTTATTATATAGAATGCTACCCAAGAACAACCTCAATTTTGCAAAATAATTCTGAATATTTCAAATTGAAACCAAAATGTGGTTTTGAGTCCCAGTTTGTTGGCTCACAAAATCAAAGAATGAAGTCATGGACAAAAACAGTGGAACCAAGTTTATTGAGAGAAGCCAGTTCTGGAAAAGGTGCAGCTGGGGTTCCCGGAGCAGGCCGGTGTCCAAAGCTTAAAGTCTATTAGTCCATGTGTAGAGTCCCATGTGGCTTATGCATAGCTCCCGTGCAAAGGGAGGTGGGGAGGAGGGGAGGGAGGAAGCGCATGTACTATTTTGATATACTGGTATGCTTGTTAGTTCCTGATTGGTCTTTTCAAATAATTTTGCCTAAGCAGCATTCTTGGGATTGGTCTACATGCCTTACCACCTTGTGGTTGGTTATCTGCAAGCTGCCTGTCTTAGCAATATCTACACATTGTAAAGTTCATGCCTTTGGCCCATGTCTCTTCAAAATGACTCTACAACCCCCAAATTTTAAACTCACTTATACAAGATGCCAAGCCAACAGAACACAGAGGAAGAAAATGGTAGGCTATGGACAAACTTCCCTTTAGAGGAAATGAAAAGTAACAAAAGTGTCAATTTTGGTCATAAGATAAAACATTATTAAAGACCAGCCTGATATTGTATCAACTTAATGTTGTAAAGTAGGCTAGCCTTATAAAATATGGAAATACAAATGCCTTGTCTCAGGACAGCAGCATCAATTTATTTATGGATTAACTGTTACAGTTGTTACAAAACAAAATTCAATCAAGTAAATTTGAATATTTAATTGGCTTTATGAAGCAATTAGTGAATTGGGCAGCATCCCATCTCCATTGCAGAAGGATGCTCAGATGAGTTGTACAAAATAGGTTATTATAGGAAGCAGGGTAAGGTAAAGGAGCTATTAACAAAAGAAAATAAAGGGCGGCCCTGACCGGTTTGGCTCAGTGGATAGAGTGTCGGCCTGTGGACTCAAGGGTCCCAGGTTCGATTCCGGTCAAAGGCATTTACCTTGGTTGTGGGCACATGCCCAGTAGGGGGTGTGCAGGAGGCAGCTGATCAATGTTTCTCTCTCATAGATGTTTCTAACTCTCTATCCCTCTCCCTTCCTCTCTGTAAAAAATCAATAAAATATATTAAGAAAGAAAAGAAAGGGTTATTTTTAAATCAGGAATTCTTTGAGGGGGAGGGGAACAGCCAGGGTGTTGTTATTGTTTTTTTATCATGCAAATTATTCCTTTTTATGGGATATAGACAGGGCTCTTGTGACAGATGGCCTCTTTGGTGTTGAACAGAAAATTCCAAACTTGTTGATTAAGATTATATCTCTGGGAGAGATTGAAACAGCAAATAGGTCAGGTATTAAATACAGGTTTTGTATCATGGGCTTTATCACAAGTGGTGCCATTTGGGATTTATAGTTTTCTCTTTACCATTTAATTTTGTGATGTCACTATCCAATGTGATCTTATAGGTATCTTGTTTTCTATATTCCCTAATGTCGTATCTCCTGATTTATACTTTTATAAAGCTTTATTATAAATGGATTGTGAACCTCAGAAAACTTAAATCAAGATTAGTTTTTCTCCTAATATATGTATAGCCTCTTGCATGATGTTATGTCTTCAATTTAATTTCCACAGAGATATAACTAAGGGGAAGAAAATGAACCTATAATAACAGTGGTTTTGATTTACATATAAAGACTGATTTAAAATATAAGTGTTAATCAATAAATAGTTGAAAGAAAAAGAAATGCTATTGTGCATTTTACTCAGGCTTAATATTGTAAATAATAATGTTTACAATATTTACAATATTGTTATTTAAAATTATATTCAATATAATTATTTATAATACTATTTTAATAAAATTATCTTATGTTTGTTACTTCTATAGCTAATATTTATGGTATTTATAATGTGCTAGGCATTACGTTAAGCACTTACATGTATTTTTACCTTAAACTTGCAATAATCCTAAGAATTGGAAATGATTTATTACCGCAATTTTATTGATAGGAGTACCTTGAATTAGTTAGGAAGGTCACATTGCTAGTGAGAGATGAAACTGGGAAACAAAGTAAAAGTTGGTCATCTATCTCCAGAACTTTTACCACACTGTTTTATTAAATGATTAGTTGTCATTTTGTCCCTGCGTGTGTGTATGTGTGCATATGGTGTGTGTATTTTCTATGTCATTATCATGTTTATATTAAACTACCTATCCACAAAATTTGTACTCTTGTGCCATGCCAGCACAGCCCAGGGTTCAGCAAGCCAGAGGGAGGGCCGGTGAAGGATGAAGAAAAGGCAGACAAAGAGAATAAGCTGGGTCTGGGTGGATCTTCTGTGCGTGACTGAGACCACAGAACAGATCCAGACTGCAAGCTGATGGTTTATTTTATAGTCAGAGGTAAACAAGGTAATTTACAATGTTCTTGTAAGTTTCACTTGTTTTGGCAGCACTTGCTGCACCTCCCACAGCCCATTAGCTACCCAGGAAAGATCTGGGGAGCAGTCACAAGATCAAGCTTAATTATGCTAAGAGGGCTGAGCCCTCCAAGCTAGGACTTGTTTGTGGCTTTGCCAGCAGGTCAGTCCAAGGCTTAACCCTATAACCGCTCCCTACATACTCTCTTTTTCTCAACTTATATAATTAAAGGAAAACTAGGCTAATGGGACATGTAGCATCTTATTTAAGATACAGCCTATCCCAGGTATACAAATTCAGCCAAAATTTTTGAATCCCTCTCTAGTAATTACGTACCACAATAATCACAATGAATGATTGCTTTTTAGACTCATAGATGCAAAATATTTTTACTCATATTAAAGTGTCCAACTTTGTAATCTCTTTTTTCAAGTTGAACTTGAAATGAATCTTCAATCATTTAGTCAGTGACTCTGGTTACAATTATAATATTTTAACTGACCCTGTATGAGCTCTCAGCCCCATTTCCATTTATGATGCTTATTCATTTGTGTAATAAAGAACCATCCTACACACGGCATTGATTTTAGAAGTGAAACCGTGGTAACTTTGTTGACATTTGGTTTTGTATTGGTCATGGTGGTTGACACCTTGACATTTTTTTTTCTACTTCCCCATTATTAATTTAGGCTATCTTTGTAACCCCTTTCTATGTTGCCAGGGATTTAAAATAGAACCGGGACCTAATCTTTGCCTACAAGATATGAGTGGAAGCCTGTTGGGATGAGAGTAGAGTTGTTGAGATTTCTTTTTCCTAAAATAGAGACAGAGATGATGAAATTCCTTTTGTGGAACTGCTGCAGATGTCTTGCCAACCTTACATAGTCAAAGGGCCACATCAATTAGCATAGGAGGCTTGAGAGCAGGGAAGAATTCAGGGCTTTGGATCAGGTCTTCCAACCAATCCTGAAAACTCCCTACATTTAGACTATTAGGTGAGACCGATCCCTTTATTATTATTTGTATTTTCTTGTATTTCTTGCATTTCATTATTCCCTGCATTGTACATGAAAGCATATGATTCTGTGGTGTCAGTACCACATCTGCACTCACATCTCAAATGGCCATAAATTAGAGCTTTCAGTCTGCTGCAAAGACAAGATAAATTTCTATCTAGAACTGTGACATAATACTAGATTAGCCCAAGATTATATCTTAATATATGATGACTTTTTGTGGCATAATGTGGACTCAGGTTTTTGTAGTAGTTGTTAGTGGTGGTCGTTTTTAACTTGCATTGCAAATATTTATTTAACAGCAATCTTATTCAAGGACCTCTAAGGAAAATGACAATAAATATGACCCAGCACCACCCTTCAGTCACACTTTAGGAAAGGAGGCAAGTACTTACTTAGGAGTAAGTTTAAGACACTGTGAGATTCATGATAAGGTGATTAATCTAGTCTACAACATCAGGGGGAAGATTTCCAAGAGGAGTGCCTTCTAAACTTAGATTGAATGAAAAACAAAAACTGAGCAGAACATAGCGAAGTAAAATGACATGGTGTTTCAAATTGCATACACAAACACCCAGAAATAAAAGATAGCAAACCATATTGATCAATATACAAAAAAGTCAATATGATAAAAGCATACTAGTACAGTTAGTTGAATGACAGAGGCTGGGAACAGGATGGCAAGGGGGAAGATGAGTCTGGAGACGTTGGTAAGAGGAGAGGAAATATTACAAAAGGAACTTGTAAAGCTGTAGTATGAAGTTTGTATTGTTACCTGTATGAAGGAGGAAGTCAGTGGAGAGTTTTAGTTTTATTCAAGGAGTGACATGCATATATCTGTGTGTGGTTTTTTGTGTGTTTTTTTGGGGGGTGGCGAGAGGGAGACAAAACCATAAAACCCTTTTGCTTTTCTGTGGATGGAATGGGAGTAGACAACTTTATTTTTTATTGTTGACAGTATTGAAGATTTCTACTAATCCCCTTCCCCTTTACTTACCTGGTATAGACAACTTTAGAACAGAGATGTCAGTCAAGAGTTAAGAGTTATTGAGGAAAGAAATGATGTAGCCTGAATAGAGATTGTGGCATGGGGAAGAAGAGAAGTAGATGAATTTGAGCAACTAGGAGCAAAAAAAAATTTATTATGCAACTGAACTGGAGTTCATTAGAAATAGCCACCTTGTGAATCATAAAAATATAAATTATCCTATGGGAATGGATGAAATATCTCAGCAATGTAATATATATAGATATACTAGAGGCCCGGTGCACGAAATTTGTGCACTTGGGGGGTGTCCCTCAGGCCAACCTGCACCCTCTCCAATCTGGGACATCCCTTTCACAATCCGGGACTGCTGGCTCCCAACTGCTCACCTGCCTGCCTGATTGCCCCTAACTGCTTCTGCCTGCCAGCTTGATCACCCCCTAACCACTCCTCTGCCAGCCTGATCGATGCCTAATTGCTCCCCTGCTGGCCCGATCATCCCCAACTGCCCTCCCCTGACAGCCCGGTCACCCCCAAATGCCCTCCCCTGCATATTCCCTCTTTATTACATAGGGTTTTTTCTTTAACATATTGGACAGTGTACCTGCCATGGTCTTGACAAACCTGTAAAAATGTAAACCCAAACTAAAAGTGTCATAAAATAAACTCCTTAAACAGGAATTTCATGAGACCTTGGAAAGGTGATATCATGTGGTTGTTTCTTCCTTTTTTCCTTCTCTTTGTTTTTCTTGATGTTTCATCTCTTGTCCTTTCTTTCTTTTCTCCTTTTGTTCCTTTTCTGTCCTCTCTTTCTCTTAACTTTTCCGTTGGTAGACTCGTCAGTACTTGAATCTGTCTCGCTTCCAGAAGACGAAGCAGAGGGAAACACACAGTCATCTGAAGAAAAAGATGATCTATGTTGGAATTGGTGGTGTTTCTGGTTTTGCTCTTTTCCCAGTTTGTCATTTCTACCGGCCCCGGCATCTTCAGGACTTGTGTGTGGGCACTTCTTATTCATGTCTACAAAACCTCCCTGCCTTGGTGAAAACTATAGGGGAAAAGGCCTTCCTGGGTGGGCTCAAGCCCTGCCCGAGGTGCTGAGGAACCAGGGCAGGGAGCGCCTGCCACTGCCGTTGCAGAGCCAACCTCTGGGGTACTCTCCAGTAATGTAACTGCAATGTCCCCGTTTGCCTTCAGAAATTAGTTTTAAGTTACTTCTGATATGAAACCTACCTCAGACATTTCCTTTGCAGTTTCTAAAGATTTTAAACAAAACCCATTTACCTCCCTAACCTGGTCAGAAATTTCTACCCAATGGGAGAGGTTTGCTGGGCAGCGTCGCCCATATATACACCCTCCCCCCATCTCCAATCACTTGGCTGGGGGCAAGGGAAGTTCCAAGGTGGACTCCCCTAGGCTGCCAGTGGGGCAGGATCAATCACCCAGACGCTTCTGAGGCTGAGACCCTGAGACTATAGGTGTGTGTAGGGGGGATCGCTCCATGGGGGTGCGGCCACCTCCCGGGCTGACACCCCAGGCTGCCGCTGGGAGTGGACCACTCCGTGGGGGTACGGCCGCCTCCCAGGTTAAGACCTGAGGCTGCAGGTGTGTGTGTGGGAGATCACTCCGTGGGGAGTGAATTTGTTTTTGTTTTTTATAAAGGATCAGGAGGGCCACTGTGCAGCCTTCCACCAGGCTGCTTATGCTGCCGGCTCTCAGCGGCAGCCCTCCCTGGGACTGGGGGACTCTGGTGGGCCTGAGAGGACTGGAAGCCGCCATCTTGTGGCTATGGGCACTGCCTTTTTGTCCTGGAGTGATGGTTAATTTGCATATTACTCTTTTATTAGATAGGACATATATATATTAATAGAAAAGAACTAAGGGCAGGTCTTTGAAAAATATCAACATTTAGGAAGGACAGAAGTAAATAAAGATGGCATAAATAAGCAAGCAAAAAACTAAGAGAAAAGTAACGAGTTAAGAGAAAACAATATTTCATGAAGGTGGGAGGAGGCAAGAGTGTCAAATGCAGGACTAGTTAATACAGGGGGAGGGGGCAAAACTGGGAAGTGTTCAATGGTTTTGGCGAAAATGAGGTCATTGGTGACCTTGGGGAATAGCAGTTTCAGTGGAGTAGTGCTGGAAGGATACAGATTAGTATGGGGTTTAGGAATGAATTAGAGGTAAATAAGGAAAGACAAAACTCAAGCTACTAATGTGAACAGAAAAATAGAAGGCATTAAGTAGAGGGGACAACTAGTGTCGACAGACCAAGAGCTCTCTCTGCACTGATGTATGAGTCGTCAAGAATTCTGACTATGTACCCAAGAACTGTCATTGTGAACTGGGACTTATGCTTACATATACTGTTTACCAGACACAGATTGGTACCTATTTTGCATTTAGAATGATACTTAAACCACAACAGCATGCTGACTCAGCAGACTGATTCATGCTTGATGGAGAGTTTCTCTCAAGTATGCATGCAAAGTGCAGTGTTAGGCTTACAGCCATTCTTCAGTAAACATCCACATGATGTGGTTAAAGGACTGGGTCTATCAATCTTGGGTTGCCTACCATTTTGTGAAAATCAATTCAAATCTTTAGTTTTCTTTGCTTATAATCCCCTCTCCCCCTAATGCTCATCCTATATTAGTGTAAGATGATGTTATATCACTTTTGATTAGAAATAATTCAATATAATATATTATCTTTAGATGTTCTCTGGAATATATTATTAGAGAAATGCACACACATTTTTATGACAGACCAAATCAGATGGCTTTTGAAACTACATTGAATGTATTAATAAGAAATTTTCATCTTAGCACAATTTCATGCAATTTTATTATTATTGCTATTGCCACAATGTTAACATAAATTATTTTAATACAGAAAATAATTATTATCAAGTATCAAGTGAGAGTAGAATGTCCAGTTTCAAATAAAAGCACTTATTCAATTACAAAATACATATTTCATAGACATATATATTAGAAAATAAATTTTAAAAATGTTGAAACCATAATGAAATAAAAAACACATAGTTGAGTTGTTCTTTAACTGATTTTAATAGTAAGAAAAACTAGAAATATAATGTATTCATATACTTACTAAGTTTTATTTTATAGGGAAAACATTATGAAAGCTTATATAACTCAAAGGGAATAAATAATTCTTTTAATAAACAAAATTTATGAATCTCATTGGATGCTTATACTGTACATATTTAGGAGAAAATTTCTAATCGTAATAAAAAATAAACTGTAAAATAAATGAAATTGAATTTTCCTGCTTTGTTGTTATTAAGGACACTTAAGTCACCCTTCTGTTCAGTCTTAGAAAGAAAACGTCCTGGAATTCACCAATAAATTATTGAGACCCTGGTGAAACTTAGCAATTCAGAAGGAGATTAAAAGTTCCACTCACTGAAACACAGCAAGCCTGTCACCTATCAAAGGTTGCACCTTTGGAGTCCTTCTAATAAAGGTCTGAGGAGTAATATAATATGCCATTAACATCAAAGTGTCTGCAGCCTACAATATTGCTTTTGCTTTAAACATGTTGAGTAGCAACAAGCTGGCTTGCTTCCAGATTCTTAGTTGCTTGTGGGGTAAGCACTGAAACTTTATTATAGTTCTTTGAAAACAGACTGGCATAGAAGTGGCTTATAGAGAAAATTGTTTCTTGCAAAATATCGCCTTTTTTTTCTAAGACATATATTATTCATTTTGAACAGCAAGGGCATTGATTATGCAAAATTCTTAAAGTTATGTTATCTGTGGAAGTGGGTTATTCCTTTCCCCACTGAGTGGTGGGGGTGGTGTCCTTACAATATCTCAAGACTAAGAATTTTCTGCAACTCACATGGGAGGATGAATGAGTTTCATTTGTGTGAAGTTACACCTCTATGTTTCCAAAGTCCCGTTTCCTTAATCCAGTCCTGAAAGAAGTGCAGCTAGGAATTCAGTAGAGCTAAAGCCAGTGTCCAGAGTTTCCTTTCCGTGGTGGACTCAGGACAGCATCAAGCTAGATGCAGTACATTAGTCCATTGTGTGGGTTCCACGTGGTCCTGAGCCACGTGGTTGAATGCAGGAACACGACAGTCAGGAGTCAACCAAGAGGAACCAAGAGAGCAAGAGCACAAGAGAGCGAGCACCTTTGTTTAGGGGATTACATATTCCAAGTCTTCCCATGCTTGCAGTGACTATTCTGGCCAATGACCTGTTCTCAGTTGTGACTGACAAGCAAGTATCTTCCCCATTTCACCCAGACTTTACTGGGCTTGTGTCTATTCTCCCACTGTCCAGTCCCTTCCCCTAAGCGATATGTGGGGAATAGACATGGGGAGTGTTAAACTGCAGCTTCTTGGCAAAGCTACACAAATTGCATGCCTATGGTATGTGGCCTTCCCTTTGTTTCTTCCCAGTTATTCATAACTAGGTTAATTACAATGGTATCAGTTACACCACGTATAATACAAGGAAGTAAATCTAAATTTAAAAATCTAGAACAGAATGCTCTAGATTTCTCAGTCACTGCATTACTGAGTCCCCTACTCTATTGCTGACAATTGAGATTGTGGTTTGTTTTTTTCCCCTACAGCCCTACAGTTTGTTATATCTTTTTTATTTAACATGTAGGTAATAGCATGCATGTATTTCTGTATAGGATCAGAGAGAGGTTCTCCACATAACATCAAATAACATTCCACATGGGCCAATGGTAGATGTTCTATATTAGTGAATTGTGTCATTACCCTCCAAAATTCTCACCTCTCCCTTGGGAGCCTCATTATTTCCTATTACCCAGTCTATCCAATTATTTCTTTTGCTTTCCTCTTTGGTATGAATAAAAACGTATATACATATTCACTGTCTCAATACCAAATGGGCAGGGGACCACTCTTTATTCTGCATATCAAATAGGTAGGCACTCTTCTAAAGTTTGTGCATATTTTTCTTCATTCATCCACACAAGTCTTCTCATGTGGGTCTAATTTTTCCCATCTTTTTATATATAAAAGCCTAAGAGACCATTACTACCAGATGACCAGACGAGCGGATGACTGGATGACCGGCCAGTAGCTATGATGCACACTGACCACCAGGGGACAGACGCTCAATGCAGAAGTTGCCCTCTGGTGGTCAGTGTGCTCCCACAGCCAACCTCCCGCAGCTGGCCAACCTCCCGTGGTCCCTCCCCCTGGCCAGCCAGCCCCAATTGGCCCCGATCCCCAATTGGGACTGGGCGAGATGGCCCCAATAGGCCCTAATTGCTGGCCAGGCTGGGGGACCCCACCCATGCATGAATTGGTGCACCAGGCCTCTAGTGTTAATATATTTTTTAAAACCCTGAAGAATAAAAAGAAAAATGTCCAAGAACAATATTATAGTGTGGGGCAAAACCTAATTCTTGTGTTTTTGTTTATTAATTATTGTATTATTTTCCATATGAACAGTAGTAAATCTACTTTTGCCCCATGATATACATGCTCAGTAGCCTAGTAAGGGTTTAAATTAAGACATACTGGACTCATATCGTTTGCACTAAATACTCTGCTTTACTGCTCCCCCTTCCAAATCTGACCACACTTGGAACACTTGGTGATATGACTTACGTTAATTTATTTGAGAAGAAATTCCTTTTGAGCCATTTTGTGAGTTCTTAGTGAATCAACAACAACAAAATCCAATGTATTGGGTTGAACTTATATTGATTTGTTATATAAATGTGGAAATTTAAAATTGTTTCCACAAATAATCAGAGAAGTGGGACTATCTTACGGAACTGGCAAATGTTAGCAAGTCACTTAATGCTTTGAGCTTTGACTTGAATTTGAACACTTTTAACATCTAATATTTGCCTTTGTTAGAAGGGTGTTGTTTGGGATTGAATAAATACAATTATTGTCAACTATAAATTTCTATAGAAATGCAAAAGAGTGTTGTAAATGTTACCAAAATGAAAATTAGAATTTTGCAGTATCTATGAATAGGGTAACTCGAATAGAACTTCAAATAAGAAATATACAAAAACCATTTAAATTACTTATCACACGTTCATAAGAAGTCAGATACATAGATTCTGAGGTTTTCAGATTTACTTAGTAACATAAAACATTATTTATTAGCATTTAAATTAAAATGATTATTGTACATATCTGGTTTCTAGAACTAGATTTTTTTTTGCTTAATTAAACATTCTGCTTCATAATAACCCAGTTTCCTTTTTAATGTTAGATAGGTAATTAGGCAGGCAGAAGATTAGAAAGGCAAAACATAACCCACCAATTAGGTACACATATATAGTAAAGCAGGACTTTTGCATATACCCTAAGTGTATGAGAATTTACACACAAAAAAAGGAAATCAAAATATGTTTGAAATGTCTTGCCTAAGGATAAATCATCGCTTTTAGCATAGAAATTGGTTCTATAAACAGTCTCTTTTTAACAATATGGCAAATGTCATCTGGGCTACTTCTTAACAAATAATTTGCTAAAGGAGATTTTTAGAAAGTTTATAATAGTGGGAAAATCTGATTTATACTTTTTATAGATTTCTAACACATTATATCT
The DNA here is from genome assembly GCF_963455305.1 of Plecotus auritus. NCBI lineage: Eukaryota > Metazoa > Chordata > Mammalia > Chiroptera > Vespertilionidae > Plecotus > Plecotus auritus. Next base: position 143,005,483 of record NC_137772.1, read on the forward strand.
GATTACTAGAGCCATCAATGAGACTAAAACTTCAGACATACATTTTTAGTAGGTTTTTATTTCAATTTGACCAGACTCTTCTAAACTGCAGTAGGCAACCATTATGGCTCATGATTGTTGACCCTGAAAAAATGCAGTACGGGAGGCGATGACCCGTTCATAATGTAATGGAAATTCCTTTTCTCATTTGGCACATAAATTAGGAGAAAAGGGAAAAAAAATTGGGGGGGGGGGAAGTGTTTGAAGTATACAGTCATCGGTTAAAGGTCAAATTTCCAGAGTCATATTTACTACAAATGTGGGGAAAGAAATATTCAAAATCCTTTTCTGCATTTTGCAGAGGCACAGGTTGATAGTCCTGTGTCGCTCAGAATTTTTTTCCTTTAGGAGTGTTCCCACATAAACACATGAAAGTACAATTTATTGTTGTATGTTCAGTTCCTTTTCCTGATCAGAATAACAATATGTTGGCATCTTCAGCTTCTTTGTGACAAATTCTGATTTTCTACTACATAATCAAATAACATACACAGGACACATTTTGTTTTCTCCAGAAGATAACCAGTTGAATTGAAATTTATTTACACAAGAGTTATAATTTAAGTTCTAATAACATCTTTGAGTTAAAGGATGAATGAAATTGAAAAGGTTAAAACCTATTTGACTTCCTTTAAATGTCTGATAACTTGTTTACTTGAATTTTTTCTATTTGAAATGCCAAGACATTTGCCCTTTTCATGTAGATTGTAGGGCTGTTCATTAATATTTTTTTCTGACATCCATTCATTCCAAAACAGTACAGTTATGCGTTTATAAAAGTCAATTAATAGATAGGTCTTACCTTCAATTAGCACACAGTTTGGTGCTACTTAAAAACATGTAATAGCCACCATTTTTAGTGCCTTTTCATTCATTCAATGCACACTTATAAGACACTTTTATTATATACTAGGCATTGTTCTAGGATCTTGGCACACATCAGTACATAAAACCTCTAAAACTCCCTGCCCACTACCGAAAGTGAAATGTACACAATGCAATATACACAGGATATATGACAAGGTTTTACACTTAAAATCTATATAATTTTATTAATCAATGTCACCCAATAAAATTAACATTGGGGGGAAAAACTTCCCCTCATGGGGAACTTTCATGCAAATGAGAAATAATTACAATGTTTTATATTTTAATCAATACGATTAAATATTTTCTTCCCGTGGGAATTTACCATGACATAGGTGGGTGGTGGTGGAGGTTGAGGAAATATGGTCTCCTATTTACAATAAGGACAATATTTTGTGATGTTAATATTGAAAAGACTTCCATATAATCATATTATGCTTTTAATACTGTTTTTGCTGCAAATTATATACATGCTAATATATACTATTTCCTACTATATAAACCAAATTATTTTTCACTACTTTCATCATAAAGCCTTTCCCTGTTCCTGACAGAGGCTATTCACTCTATCCTTAAAAACTCGTAAACCTTTAAATTAACTCTCTTGTAAGATGCCCATTTTGTTTCGAATTATGTACTTCCTTATACCATTACTATATTTCAAGCTGCTTATAGATAGAAACTATATAGTAGTCATGATTCCATTAACTCTGTACTTAATACAGTTCATGGCTCATACTAAATAAATATTTATTGTATTAAGTATAAATACAATCAATCTAATTTAAACATTAGAATAAAGCATACACACAGTCACACACAATATTCTTCATTTGTTGTCTCTAATCCCCAATTTGAATTTCAGTGTAATTTGGAACCCCATGTGTCTGTATCCACATACATATCTAAATTTTCCTCATAACTTTCCAATATATTAGTACAAAACTATAGTTTCTAATTTCTAAAACTGAACTATCTTTCCAAAAAGAAAGAAAAAAAATCAAATTAAACTATGTTTATTGTATTGATATAAATATGTTTTTAACATCATTCTTACAACTTGTTTTAAAAATATGCATTTCTAAAGTCATCTATATTTATGAATATGTACTAGTATACCAACATTATTGTATGGGAGAATACAACTCTCATATATTTAATTATTATTTATTTTATCATTCATTTGCTTTCCAATATATTTAAACTTCTATAGCTTTTAATATTCAGGTTGCTCATTAATACACAGATAATACCAGTTATTGTATGTGAAGCAAAAATTAGAAAAAGCAGCAAGCTAATTATTTTTTCTTTTCAATCTAGATACATTTCATAATCCCACTAGACATAAGCAGTCCTAAATTTACATTTTCTGAACAATGGCTTTGTTAATCCAGGATAACATTCCCCAGCTAGTGTATATTATTTCCCTGAGGAGTTCAGTTGACAGGCTCTGTCTGTTTAGTTTGACTTTACTGATCGTAATAAGAATTAATTCTCCTAGCTGTGGTGAATATATAAGTATTGTAATGGCATACATCTAATTGTTCCTTGCTGACTAAATGTTTTGTTGTTGTTTTAAACAGGAGTCTTACATAAATAAAAAGAAAACCTTAGAATTTATTGGCATAAGAAATGTGTTTCAAAAATGCAAATCTTTATTCCTTCTGTTTCAGAGAAAAAATTGGGGAATAATAGAGTGTTCTCTCTATTAGTGTGTAAACCCTGTGAATGTAATATTACATTTGTTTTTTCCTCTCCCCCAAAAGTGATTTTAAATGCTCCCCCTAGTTAATTGACAGCTCTAGAAACTCTTTTAGTGTTCAATGCTTTCTTAATTTAAGCCAAAGATATTTATTCCATTGGTTTATAGAAGTATTTTTACAAAATCATTATTGCGTGCATTTTAGAATTGACATAAAATAGGTGTAAAAAGGCATCTTAAATGAAAATTATCTATAAAAACATGTAAAGGCAGGGCACTCAGGTACAATTTTAGGCTATTGATCTTTTTTGATCTTCCTGTTTCTGTTCACATGAGCTTCCCTGAGGAAAATTTAATTGATTCCCTTTGGTTTCATCTTCCTTTTCTATTAGATTTATTTTTTCTTGTCTGAAAAACAGTCAGGAGATAGAAGTGATGGATGTGAATGTGCAGTTTTCAGAGAAAACTGGAGCCATGTGGCTCAGAGTAGGGTCCATGTGTTATTCATCCTTTGTACTCCTAACATCTAACACAGTGCTTGACGCATAGTGTAGTTCAATAAATATTTGTTGAACTGAACAAGCTCTACAAAGAGGTCGTAGGCAAGATCTTCTGAAACAACATGTTACTGTTCTTGAAGAGAGAGGCACATGAGGAATATTAGAGTCATGAGTGAGAAACTTGGAACATGAGCTTCTAGTCTAATAGTAAGATGGGAAGTGCTTCTGGCTCCTGTCCTTGATGTACTACTACATCATTTAATTTCATTGCAAAACAGCAAAGCCCAAGTTTTTATTATATTGCCCCTTGTTCCTACCATACAAGCAAAATAATGTTTCCAAATCAGGAGAGAGAATTCTTTGGATCAGACACCCTTATTTTGGCACTGAATCTTCTCAAATAGATATACTGAGCTTTTAAAATTATAAACATTATATTCAGATGCAGACTATGAAAAATGCTAATTATGTAAAGTAAAAGCAATCAGGATAATATAGTATGATCATAACTATATTTAGCAAATCGCTCAATTTGAAAATCTTTTCCATACCCATGTTAAAATACTAGAATCTGATTCCTGATAGTAGAACCTGCCATACTGGACCTATCGAAAATTCATTTACATAAGTCACTTGAAATGTCAATTACTCTATCTTGAAGAAACTGTGCCTCAGTCCAAGATTCTATCCAGGAACATTTTTGAAATCTTCTGATGAGACCTTGGGAATACATGCTAACGTTTAGAAGAGTGTGGCAGCAGTGGTGACGAACAAGGCATTACATCTCCATCTAGAGTTACTATTGTGCAAGTGGATTATTCCTTGGAGAGGTGTATTTAGAGGACATCTAAGCAGCATCTCAGCTCTATTAGTGCCTGAGGCAGGCTTCAGATGCCATGCAAATAAAAAAAGCACATGGCATGGCAGTCTCAGACGATATCAAAACTATGAGCCAATAGTAGTAAGGAAGAAAATATAGACACCAAATGGAAGCAAGACTATTTCATAAATACATTTGAGGCATTTCCTAGAGGGGGAAAAAAAACACACAAGACAACCAAGATGGAAAATGATTGGAGGAGACTTGAGGTCCTAACATGAGTAGGCAAGGGTGATCGAGAGAAAAGCATTTAGATATGTTATTCTGACATTAGCATGATAAGAGGAAACATAAGTTATATGTTTTTATTACTTTATTTTTTATTGAATCTATTGGGGTGACATTGGTTCAGAAAACCACATAGGTTTTAAGTGTACAACTCAATAGAACGCCATCTGCAGACTGCATCGTGTGCCCTATTTTACCTTCTCTATGTTGAATATGTACACAAACACTGTGTTACAATTGCCTATAGTCTTCAGTACGATAACTAGTTGTACAGGTTTGTTACCCAAGAGAAATAGGCTATACCATCTAAGCTAGTATAAGTGCACTTTATGATATTTACAGAAGATGAAATTGCCTAATGATTAATTTCTCAGAACATATCCCAATTTTGCAAATGACTGTATGCCTTGGATTCCAGTAAGAACATAATTTCCTTCTTTGAACTTTTGCTTTCTTGCATATTAGTGGTAACCCTGTTTGGGTTCATGGAAGTGGATATAGTTTTTAGTATTTATATTGAGTTTTCTCACTCCTTTTTAAATTTTTAAATGTAAAATCTTAAATAATTTGACTTGTTTTAAAACCCCTGAAGGCAAGCAACTGACTGGTGAAAGTAAGGATGCAGGAGATTTAATATGAATGCTTGAATCTTGTCATCAAGTGTTTCAGAATATTTTCAGACATTTACATTGTGTGTACATTTATGTTGAGGGTTGGGATTGTGTGTGTGCATGGGGATTTAAGGAAGTAGGTATTGAAGAGGTTATGTTTTATGCCTAAAACACTTTACCATCAATAATAACTTTATTTCAGAAATTGAAAGGTCTCATCTGCTATTCCTGCCAAAGTTGAAGGAAAACTCATTAGCAAAAGAAAATAGGAAAATCTAACATAGTCACTAAGAAATAACTATACATTTTTGAATACGTGATTAGAATTCCAGCACACTAAAGTCAACTGTGTGCAAGAGATTGTTTCAGTCTCAGTTTTATTGTCCTTTATTCTTACCTCCTTTGGAGAACCAAATCACCTTTCTCTACCCTCCATCCCATTTTGTGAGATTTTGATGATAATTTAGTAAGAGTTTTTCAGTAGCAACTCTGTTCTAGTCAGACAGAGTTCTAACCTCTGGAGATATAGCAGGAAACACAACAAAATCCGCTCTTGTGATGCTTTGCATTCTAGTGAACATAGGTAAAAAATAGCAAACAAATAATTACATAAGATTATGACAAGTTTTGGAAAGAAAATAAAGCAGGATAAGGGGAAAGAATGCTTACTTTAAGTAATACATTATATCAAGATCTCTCTGATATGGTGACTTTTGTTCCGAGAAGTAAAAGAAGTGATATCCATATACCTAGTTGAGAAGTCTAGGCAAAGAGAGCAAATTCCTGGACGTAGGCAATCCTGAAACAGAAGAAAGCCATGAAGGGTGTAGTGAAAAGAGCAAGTGAGAATAATAGATTAGGTGAGACTAGATTGTGGTGTGGACTAAAATTGTAGAAATGAAGGGATGCCTAGGGCTTGAATTCTGGAATATTGTGTAGATACAGATTCTAGTTGAAGATTTATACTGGCCACTCCATTATTTGGAGGTTGGACAATGAGGAAGTAGAAAAGAAGACTAAGGACAAGTATTCATTGAGAGAGGAAGAGAAAAAAAAAAGCTGACATATTTAATACTGAATAAAGAAAACAAGGAGGCAGTGGTTAAATGTATTTAATTTCAATTAAAGTTAGAAGAAATAAAAAAGATGTTTTGATAATTATAGAGATGATAAAAAATACCACCTTATTTTCAGATCTTTAAAATCTTAAGCATTTTTCTGCTTAATGGATTTTACACACAGCAGTAGTATCTTAGCAATTTTTTCTGAATGCAACTCCAATTATGATATATTAAATTTTCTCAATTGAATTTTCTTCAGAGTGCTGTTACTATGAAAGCATTGAACTACAGAGCAATTAAAAATATATACCAACTAAAATAAAAGTTGAGTCTATTAAGACTGGAAAAGTAAAAACAAACAACCCCCAAAAACATTGGATTTGACAACATTCAGGCAAGTAGTGGCTTTGACAGGAGTATATTCATGGTGTAAGGGGAACAAAGCTTATTTAGAGGAAGTTTAAAAACAGCGGGAAAAGACGAAGTTAAATAGTGAATATATTCCACTCTTTGCATGTGTGTTATATGTTTGTGTGTGTGTGTGTTTCTGTAAATGGGAGCAGAGAAATAGAGCACTAGTTGGAGTGAATTGTGAAGTCAAAAGAGGTTCTTTGTTGAGGGGGAGACATTACATAATATCTATGTTTTGATGTGAGCATTGCAGAAGAGAGGAAAAAGAATCACCAATAACACTAAAGAGAGAGGGAAACCAGTGGCAAAATATATGCCCAAGACTATGTGTAAGGGGATAAAATCCAGAACATTAAGCAGAGGAATTGATCTTAGACACATTATCACTTCACTTTAACAGGAAGAAGACAAGTATGTAGTTGAGCATGTAGGTAGCTTGGTAGATTGGATGATTTGAGTAGAGGTGGGGCACAGTAATCTAAAAGTTCCCATCTGTTTTATATTTTTCAGTGAAACAAGAAACAAGGAAATAAAGTGAGACTGAGAAAGTAAGAAATATAAGAAGCTTAAGGAGATAAAGATATAACTTTAACCAGAATTGAGTTATTTTCAGATATTAAGGAAGAAGGGAAATGAGCAAAGGAGTTTCTCACCAGTAAATACAAATTCCCAGGAACCCCTCTTCATAAACTGCATTCCAGCCATATACATTTTTTCTTACTTTTCAAATACATTTTATAACTGAGGTCTTTGAAATTGTTATTTTTATATTAGAACTTTTTTCAGTCTTTTTAAAATGTAGCTTTATTGTTGAAAATATTACAGATGTCCCCCATTTTCCCCCCATTGACACCCTCCACCCCATTCCGGCCCCCTCCCCAGGTCTTTAGCTCACTATTGTCTATGTCCATGAGCCATGCATATATGCATATAAATTCTTTGGTTAATCTCTTCCCATCTTTCCTTTCCCTCTGAAATATGTCAGTCTGTTGTATGCTTCAATGTCTTTGGCTCTATTTTGTTTATAGAACTATATAACTTTTAATAATTTTCTAAAACTCAATTTAAATTCTAGGAAGCCTTTTTTGTATAAACCCTAAATTTGCTACTATCTTAGTACTTATTATCCTATCTAATAAAAGAGTAATATGCAAATTGACCATACCTCCACTACACCCACAAGCCACGCCCACCAGCCAATCAGAGCAAGTATGCAAATTAACCCAACCAAGATGGCTGCGGCCACAGAGAGAGCAGGAGGCTTGGGTTTCCCTGGCAATGGAGGAAGCCAAGCTTCCCGCACACCCTGGCCGGCCCTGGACTCCACTCAAGGCTACAAAGTTTCAATTATAGAAGATAAATAAATCCCAACAAAAATGGTGGCAGCCACGGAGCTGGAGAGAGCAGGAGGCTCGGGTTGCCCCCAGTGATGGAGGAAGCCAAGATTCCTGGCCTGCTCTGGCCTCCGCTCAAGGCTGCAAAGTTTCAATTATAGAAGATAAATAAATCCCAGATACCAGAGACTCTGCTTGGGTCACCGGGAGGCGTGGCCAGCCTGCAAACCACCACAGGCCTTTTACCCAGGCCGCCCCATGCCCCAAGGGAATCCCCACCCTGATCCGGGATACCCGTCAGGGCAAACCAGCTGGCCCCCACCCGTGCACCAGGCCTCTATCTAATAAAAGAGTAATATGCAAATTGACCATCACTTCAACACACAAGATGGCTTCCCCCATGTGGACACAAGATGGCTGCCACAAGATGGCCAGCAGGGGAGGGCAGTTAGGGGTGACCAGGCCAGCAGTGGAGGGAAATTAGGGGTGACTAGGCCTGCAGGGGAGGGCAGTTAGGGGCAAACAGGCTGGCAGGGGAGCAGTTAAGCATCAATCAGGCTTGCAGGGAGTGGTTAGGGGGTTATCAGGCTGGCAGGCAGAAGGGGTTAGGGCCAATCAGGAAGGCAAGCAGACAAGCAGTTGGGATCCAGCAGTCCTGGATTGTGAGAGGGATGTCTGACTGCCCGTTTATGCCTGATCCCAGTAGGACATCCCTAAACAGGCAGTCAGACATCCCTTAAGTAGTCCCAGTTTGGAGAGGGTGCAGGCTGGCTGAAGGACACCCCCCACGCCCCCCAACCCCAGTTCATGAATCTTGTGCACTGGGCCTCTAGTATTGTATATAATCCTTTCATTTCTGCCAACAGACTGTGTATTCCTCACATAATGCTGATATATCTACATTAGCTGTGGGTAAACTATTGCATATTATAAAATGACACAGATCCATTGTTATACGCTGATGATTCTGTTTTGTTTTATTTTCTCTCTCCAACCAAAATTTAATTCAATGAATATTTAATTCAGTGAATGAAAACACATTTGCATATTAAATTTGTACTTAAAATTGTATGTTGTATTTTGAATTAGAAATAATTACAAGTACTTTTATTTAATTTTCCTTTTAACATCTGCACAAAGGATAGTACAAGTTCAAAAATGTAAATCTCCACTGTCTTATGTATAGATTTTAAGAAAAACAAAACAAAATGAAACAAAATCTAGGTGACAAAGGAATAATAATGATAATAAAATTCCAAAATCTTAAAAGTTTATTTAGAAATTAATTCTTTCTGAAGAGATTAAAATTAAGCACAATTAATCTTGCAGAGGTGTTTTTTTTAATTGTGTTTCATAATTAACTCAGATATGCTATTCAAACTTTGACTTCCATACAAATAGAAAGGTATAATTTAGATGGATAGAAACAGGCTTTGCAATAAAACAATGTGACAATAGAGACTTTTTTATCTTATTCCATTCAATGACAGGAAAATGGAAAAATCTGTCACTTTTGATGGAGAACAGAATATAATGAAATTTAGTCTTACTTGAGTCCTTTGTTTCAATTTGATTTTTAGTTAACCAAGGCTCATTGTTTAGTTTAAAAGCTAATAAATTTGGTTTTCTTATCTGCACAAAGGGATGCATTTAAAGTACCACACCTGATTTTCAAATATACTTTTGGTTTTATATGACCTGCAATATAGGTTTTATTACATTACAACTGATGTTTTTTTACAGAGGGGACATGTATTTCTGATCTCCTTTTTCCTGTCTCAGGAAGATTTCATTTGTTTTGTCTTGTTTTATACTGTGGATTATGCCTGTGTGATATATACTAGAACAGAGTTTCTGTGAGAATTCCTATTTCTAACATATATAATTAATAAAAAAATGTATATACAACAACATCTTTTGAACTATCTTTATTATGGATACTATTCCTAGGTATATGAGTATATATGTATGTATATACTGTTTAGCATGATGAATTATGCAAATATCTTAGTTTTTATTGAAGGATCTGGTATTTTTTCATTAGAATCAGATAACTGGGTCCAATGAAAGAAATTTACATTTAACATTCAGCAAATATTCATTGTGCATTTACTGTGTTTCAAGAATTATTCTAGACAAAGGAAATAAAGCAATGAATAAGACAGACAAGATTTCTACCTTGATAAAACTTTCAAGAGGTGGTAGAGATAGACTATACATAAAAATCAGAGAGTGACAGATATTCTGAAGAAAATAAAACAGATAATGTGATCTGAATTGATTAGCATTGGTGACCTAAATGAGGGCTGCTGGGGAAGATCTCTCCGTTGATTTGACCTGTTGAGAGAATGACAAACATAGTCCAGGAGGAAAAGGATCTATGCGAAGGATATAAAAGGAGCAAAGAGACAGAAACAAGAGTAAGTTTAGAGAGTTATAGAAACAGATAAATTCATATAATTTGGATTATAGCAAGCAATTTTAATAGTGGTCAGAAATGAGATCAAAGAACTGAGACCAAGAAAAATGTTGTAGAGCCTAGAGCCCATAGAAAAGGGGGTACTCCATGGAATACAATGGAAACTCAAAGAAGTGTGCAACATAACCTTAATTCATTTTTACAAAGATCAAGCAGGCCCTCAGGTGAAGAATGGATTACATGGGCAGCTAATGGAAGCAGGAAGACCACTTCCAATAGTCTGATAGAGGGTGATGGGGACTTGAATGTATCCAGAAACATAGAGATAAAATTAAAACTTGATCTAAAATTTGTCTTTCTCTATCTCCACATAACTTTATTTTTCTCATTTTCAAACTGCATAAATGGGTCTTGTTTACTTTTAACTTTGACTTGAATGTGCAAAAGCCCTTTTGGGGCATGTACCATATGATCCTCCAACATGGATATGAAATATACACTGAGTGGCCAGATTATTATGATCTCTGAATGCATAATAATCTGGCCACTCAATGTATATCCTAAATAATAAAAGGCTAATATGCAAATTGTCCCCTTGACCAGGAGTTCGACCAGCAGGCAGGCCAGCCAACTGCCCATGTCCCCTTCCTCTGGCCAGGCTGGCTGGACCACAACCATGCACAAATTCATGCACCAGGCCTCTAATATATGTATATGTGTATATATATATACTGAGTGGCCAGATTATTATGCATTCAGAGATCATAGTAATCTGGCCACTCAGTGTATGATATTGGTACATATTACTTGAATTAATAATGCCTAGTGTCTCAATGCATTTTGTATTTTCAAATTGATTCCGTAGGTGTGTTGTTTTTTTAATTAATTTGTGCTAGAGAACCATTACCCATAAACTCTTATGATGGTTGTCCTTTAAAGTTTGTTCTGTAAGTAATGGCATAACTACTACTTATAACAGTGAAATAACACAGTGTGGTATCTATCAACCACTATTTCTTTTCACTGTGAGGTTAGAACTATTTTATTAATTGCCGAAGAGGTATCTATTTACTTGACTTACCATATGGTACCACCATGACTTTACAACTGTGCAGTCATTTTGCCCCATATGTGTGAATCAATCAAGATACTGCAGTGGTCCCCAGGCAGGGGGGAGGAGGAGGTGGAGGGGGACTTGAATAGACTAGCAACAGTGGTTCTTGGGAATAAGCTATTAAGTCTCAAACTCACCTTTGGAAAGAACTGACAAGTGCATGTTTCTGTCCCCAATTGATCTGTTAATTTAGATCACTGATGCCAAAAACCAGAAAGGCAAGTTATCAGGAAATCTCAAGTAAATTAAAAAGATTTCCTCCAGCCACAAATTCTCTCATCCTTCAGCACACAAAGCTAATGTACCAGGAGTTTAGCTATTGAGCTGGTAAAGGAGATGTCACACCCTGAAGTCCTTGGGGAACCATGTCAAACTGAATCAACAGAACACACTGTTTCATCCTTATTTTTAAGGGCACAGTCCATGAAAGGAACTTGCTGCAACTTGTAAAACAGTAATCTCACTAATAAGCAATGAGTGTCTTTCTTTACCTTTCTTTTTAATAACTATTTAAAATTTTATATAAGTATCTGTAATATAAATTAATATTAAAATATCAATTAGGTGGTGAAAGTAAAACTCAATAAACAAATACAGTTATTCAAGTGTCTTCTTTGTCCATTTGTTTAACTTCGCTTCTGGCATAATAATGTCACAGTGATTTATTTTTATACAATCAGAGCATGGTTGTATTTCACTGATTCTATTTTGTTCAAGCATATATAACCTCTGCAACCAAAAACTATAATAATAAAATAACTTTATAAAAAATTTAATATAACTAAATTAGGATGTTAGGTTTTTTTTTTCCATTGATAGTTTGTTGAAGTGCTATTTATTAAGAAGAAAATCTATACTTGCTTTAAAAAGGTTAGTTTCGCCCTAGCTGGTTTTGCTCAGTGGGTAGAGCATTGGCCTGCAGACTGAAGGGTCCTGGGTTCGATTCCAGTCAAGGGCACATGCCTGGGTTGCGGGATTGATCCCCCAGTAGGAGGTATGCAGGAGGCAGTAGATCAATGATTCTCTCTCATCATTGATGTTTCTCTCTCTCTCTCTCTCTCTTTCCCTTCCTCTCTGAAATCAATTTAAAAAAATATTTTTTTAAAAAGGATAGTTTAGTGAATATGCAAATTATTCTTTCTTTTATTTTCTCACCTACACTATCCATAAAGGAATAAGAATTCTGGGCCTACAAGCTTTGCATTTAGGAAGACAATGAGTCTCTTTCTTTGATGAAAATGGTGGGAGATGACATCAGATTGTTTTGCTCTTTTAAGATGGCCAAAGCTCTGGAAAGATACAGGACAATTATTAATTCCTAAATTTTGACACCGCAGTTCAAAATTTCAGGGACTAAACATGGATCTGGGTATAGTTTCTGAAAGGATTCTACTTTATTAACAAAGAAAATGGCTGAGATTACATCAACTGGACTCACTTTTCAACAGGTACAAAAATAGGGTAAAGTTAAGTAGGAAGAGAAGAAACACTTGTCTGGGTTGGCTCTTCTGTAAGTAGGGTAAGATCAGCAAAAGAAACTAGTAGAAGGAATTGGAAAAACTTTGAAGAAGCAAGCAATTAAAGACAAGAACATGTTGAAAATGAAAAAAGAACTACAGGCCTTTTTCCCCCAAAAGACAAATAGAAGCAAAGAGGCATGTTGCCAATCTCTGCTCATTCTGAGATAGCTCTCTGTTCTCTATGTTCTAGTACAGTGGTCGGCAAACTCATTAGTCAACAGAGCGGCAAACCGTGGCTCATGAGCTGCATGTAGCTTGCGAGCTGTGGTTTGCTGACCACTTCTAGCAGAACAATACTAGAACTTTGTTGACATACTTATCACTTTGTGGCATAGTTGTTGGCATATCCCCCTTTCCAATCAAAATAGGAACAGACTGAAAGCAACATGAAATCTGCTATTTCTTTAGCCCCAGTGCCCATTACAAGATCTGGAATATATTAAATGTTCTTCAACTTTCTGTCAAATGAATGAGTCAGGTTGAACAGTACATTACCCCAAGAGGAACAAAATAATGAAGTAAACATCCAAAACCAAAATAAGTATTAATCTAGAATGATATCAAAGGTAAAATGGAAATATACATAATTGATATAATTCCAATAAACTGCAAAGACATTTGACACTATTTGGCCTATATGTAAATTATGCCTTAAAGATAAGTGATAGTTGTGCATTAGGTATTTTGCAATATTGAAGATAGTTTATTAATGCTTCTTGGTAACTTAATTGATTCCTAGTGGGCTAGATTTCAATAAATTCATGAGGATTGTGTCTGGAGTGTTCCTGAACCTGGACTAAAGCTGCACTTCTGGGTGAATGTCAGATGATGCCAGCCTCAGGAAAGAAAGCTGCCAACAAGGGAAATAAGAGGCTGACATCTCACATCACAGTTCTTTATAGTCAACTGATTTATTTCTCACAGTTCTGTTTAATACAGTTCTGCACATTGTTGTCAGAGAGTTGCTGAACATCTCACCTGCAAGTCAGTTTATGCCCCAAAATAAATCCAGACATTTAAAAGAGATTTATATTGGAGGTAAAGATTAATAGTACAACTTGATTAGAATATATTTATTGAATAAAAACAGAGACACCTATATTACCCCAATTATCTACTATATTTACTAGTATCTTGAGTGTATTTATCCATATATAAAATCTTTGATTCAAATAGAATATTCTGAAATTGATAGGACAAGGGGATTAGTGGGCTAGGTAGATAATGTGGGGAGCACAAAGGGTTTCAAGGAAAAGAAAAGTGAAAGTTAAGCCTAAATTTTCAGGCTTTGTCTTTGAGAGAATCACAGTCATGACCTGTATAATTATTAAGAGGCAAGCTGGGAGGCAGATAAGTGAAAGTATTTTGAACTTCGTTCTGAAGCACAGAAATTATATTCCAAAACTCTTACCCAAGAGGATGTGTTTGTTTATAGAATAATAAAGACCTTTCTCACATTCATCTTTGGTGACGGTGAAATAGAGAGCTAAGAACTTGTGGGAATTGTGGAACTGTAAAGAAGAACATTCACCACATTTGTGCCCAGTGAGATTCCTTATTCTCATGCTGTTCTTTTTTTGCTAATGCCCGGCCTCACTTTTGAATCTCTGTCCACAGGGAGATGGAAAATCCTAGATGGGATTTTTTCTTTTACAATCAAGTTGAGAAATAAAGATTGATTTGCTTACGATTATTTAAATTAGTTAAACATGGGTTTGGGAAACATTTCATGTGTCTTAAAACTGATTCTAAACATTAAGAATGTTGAAATTTGCTAAAATTACTGCAATTTAGAAGTAAATATAAGAATTATATGAAAAATAACTGTCAAAAGTTGTGATATTCTTGGCCTGGCTGGTGTACTTCAGTTGGTTAAGCATCATCCCGTGCACCGAAAGATAGCCCATTTGATTCCCAGTAAGGGCATCTACCCAGGTTGTGGCCTCACTGCCAAGACACAGACAGACCCAATCCTTTCTTCTCTCTTTCTCTTCACTTTCTCTCTCCCTCTCCCTTCCTCTTCAATAATGTGATATTCTTCTGTTCCTATTTTACTTAGAACGAAATATAATTTCTTCTAAAATATATATTTATTGAATATTTTTTACTTTAATGTATTTCTTAAAATACAGGGTGTCCCAAAAATGTATATACATAATTATTAATTCCAATGAGTTAAATCTGAAAAGAAATATCAATTGAGCCATCAGCTGTTAAAGTGTGTATACGTTTTTTTGGGGACACCCTGTGTATTTTTGTTGTGAGGTATGCTATCATGTCTTAATTTTTTAAATTAAATTTGTTTTCTTTGTCTTTATTATTCTAAGGTCTTTGCTAGTCTAAAGGTTAGCTATTATGCATTAAGGAATTGATTTATATGTATTTCTTTTTGAGGGGACAGTATCCTTGAAAAGAAGGAAAATGTAAAAGCAAGAGCTCTATTTAACCTGGCATTTGCCTGGGGACATTTTATTCATTATATAGAGAGCAATGTGAGGCAGAAATCAGGGTTTAAAGATGTTGAAGCAACTAGAATTTGATCAGGGTGAAAGAGGGGTATCATCTGCCAAAGAAGGACTCTAGAATTCTACCTACAAGTGTTTGAGGGTCTTCACCTGAGAGCTGGGCTTCAAGTATTCATAGTGACTCTCTGCTAGATGTATGAGATATCAGCTATTGTTTACTTAGATCTGAATGGAAATACCAGAGGTCATCCAATATTGCCTTTACTGGAGTTCCAGTCTAGCCTTGGAAATTCATTTGAGAACCCATATAGTCCTTATTGCAATGAGAACATCACTTTTTAATCAGCACATGACCCTTAAATTTAGGAAACAACTGAAATAGACCCAGAGTAACTAAGCATAAAATAAAGCCTAACATTATGGATATATTTATGGCATAAACTGTGGTGATGGCTTTATGTATGTGTATTTATCTCCAAGTCCATCAAGTTCAAATACGTACAGATTTTAGTATGTTAATCATAACATCAAGAGGATCTGTCAGAAATTGTACTGCCTCTCAGAGCAAAAATCAGCGCCATTTAAAGAAAGAAACTACAATCTCCACTCAAAGTAAAATTGATAATATACAGCATCCTTAAAAAATGTCCTAGCTATTCAGTAAAACAGGAACATGTTTGCATAATTAACAGCAAAAGGAATCAGTAAAAATAGGTTGCTAGATGAGATAGTTTGAATTTGCAAAATTTATTGTAGTTCAGCTATTAAGACATGTTCAAGGAGTTAAAAATATGGACATATTAGGGAATGGTTGGTGAAATGGCAAAGAAATGGAAATTATAAAAATCAAATGGAAATGCTAAAAAAAAGTGAAATATATAGAAAATTATTAGATGGGCTAAAAAGCATTTTAGACCCTGAAAAATTACTAAAATTAATGACAGATCAATGGAAATTATTTAAATTTAAGATTCAGATAAAAAAATTTAATGTTAAATGGAGATTCAGTAATTTGGGAAAATATCAAGTAACATAACTGAGTATTGGTGGCTCTAGGAAGGACAGGAGAGAAATAACAGGACAGATGAATAATCAAGGAAATAATGGCTCAAAATTTGCTGAGTTTTATAAAATACATCAAACTGTGTGTCTAGAAATTTATTGAAGCACAAGTAAAAATAAAAAATCCTTAACAAAATGTTAGCAACGTGAATCCAGCAATAAATAAAAACTATAATGCATCATGACCAATTGGATCTTATCCATGGAATACAGGACTGGTTTAGGATTTAAAAAGCTATTAATCTAAATTACACCATTAAAAAGGAGAAATATATGACTACATCCTTCAATAATCTCTAACACACAGTCATGTTGATAACTCACAATAAAGTGAAAATAGATTAAAGATTCCTCAATCCTATGAAGTATATTTCTGGAAAACCAACAGCTAACATCATACATACTGACAAAATAAATATTGATGCATTCCCTTTCTGATTAGAAACAAGAATGTGAGCTTTAATTACTTTATTTAACATGATATTCGAGGTTGTGCCAGTGTGATTAGGTAGGAAAATG
>NC_137772.1:143022414-143243385 GCF_963455305.1 Plecotus auritus
AGTAGGCTATAATTGATACACACACAAAGATAACAGGTAATATAGGTGTCAAGATAGTTCAATGGAAAACATAAAATATGGTATATCAAAGTTATTTTGAGATGAATTATATGTAAATGTAACATTTTGTCATCATAAAATTTCTATGAGAAAACAGAAAAATCCTATCTAATAAAAGAGTAATATGCAAATTGACCGTACCTCTGCTACACACAAGCCATGCCCACCAGCCAATCAGGAGCAAGTATGCAAATTAATCCAACCAAGATGGCTGCAGTCACGGAGAGAGCAGGAGGCTTGGGTTTCCCCGGCAATAGAGGAAGCCAAGCTTTCCAAGCTTTTCCTGGGCAGGCCCAGGCCTCCACTCAAGGCTACAAAGTTTCAATTATAGAAGATAAATAAATCCCAACAAATATGGCTACAGCCACAGAGCAAGCAGGAGGCTTGGCTCCGCTGAAGGATACAAAGTTTTAATTATAGAAGATAAATAAATCCCAGATACCAGGGCCTCCACTTGGGTCACTGGGGGCGTGGCCAGCCTGCAAACCACCACAGGCTCCTTGCCCAGGCCGCCACATGCCCCAAGGGCACACCCACCCTGATCCGGGACACCCTTCAGGGCAAACCAGCCAGACCCCACCTGTGTACCAGGCCTCTATCCTATCTAATAAAAGAGTAATATGCAAATTGACTGTCACTCCAACACACAAGATGGCTGCCCCCATGTGGACACAAGATGGCCACCACAAGATGGCCAGCAAGGGAGGGCAGTTGGGAGAGACCAGGTCTGCAAGGTAGGGCAGTTGTGGGTGATCAGGCCAGCAGGGGAGGGCAGTTGGGAGGGACCAGGCCTGCAAGGGAGGGCAGTTGGGGGCAATCAAGCCTGCTGGGGAGGGCAGTTAGGGGTGACCAGGCCAGCAGAGGAGGGAAGTTGGGGCGACCGGGCCTGCAGGGAAGGGCAGTTGGGGGGGACCCAGGCCTGCAGGGGAGGGCAGTTAGGGGCAAACAGGCTGGCAGTGGAGCAGTTAAGCATCAATCAGGCTGGCAGGGGAGTGGTTAGGGGGTGATCAGGCTGGCGGGCAGAAGAAGTTAGGGGCAATCAGGAAGGCAGGCAGGCGAGCAGTTGCAAACCAGCAGTCCTGGATTGTGAGAGGGATGTCCGACTGCCCGTTTAGGCCCGATCCCAGTAGGGAAGTCGGACATCCCTTGAGGGGTCCTAGATTGGAGAGGGTACAGGCTGGGCTGAGGGACACCCCCTTCCCATGTACGAATTTCATGCACCAGGCTTCTAGTAACTTAATATTCTTGAAAACACAAACCACAGCCTGAGAGAAAATATTAGTTATGCATCTCTTTGACAAAGGAATTGTATTTAAAATGCATAAAGAAATATCAAAAGTGTGGGGGGGATGGGTAAAATCTACATGAATTTCTAATAACATAGAAATATTTTCAATATTATTAGTCACCAGGGAATTACAAATTTAAACTACAATGAATTATAGTCTAAAATTAAAATGAAAAGTTAAAATTATCAACATAAACTCCATCATACTACACTGGTGTATAAAATTTTCAACCATTTTGGAAAAATATCTGGTAGTATTTTATAAAGTAAACCATATACCCATACCATGATGTCGTTAGATATTTAGTAAAGAAAAATGAAAAAATGTCCATAAAATTAATTGCATAGAATTTTTAGAGAACTTGTGATTAATAACCTAAAATTGGAAACTATCAAATGTCCATTAACAGGAAAATGGATAAATTATAATAGATTTGTAAAATTTAATACTGTAGTACATTCATCAATGAATTATAGATACTTCAACATAGATGGATCTGAATAATATCCCAGTGAGCATAAGAAGCCTGATACAAAAGAGTACATACCATATGATGCCATTTTTATGAGGTTAAGGAAAAGGCCAGATTTTTCTATGAGATAAAAATAAAAACATAAATTGCCTATGCAGAATACAGTTTGATAGAAAGCAGTCATAAAGTCCCTTGTGACTATGGAACTTTTCTATCTCTTGATTTGGTTATTAGTTGCATGGTGTATATTAGCGATTTTCAACCTTTTTCATCTTCTTGCACACATAAACTAATTACTAAATTTATGTGGCACAACATAAAAATATTTTTTTGATGATCTGACCAAAACAAGAAATAATTTTGATTGGTTTACCAAGGAAAATAAGATAATTGTAGTAGTTACCTACCATTTTTGCTCCAGAGTAACTTTTAATAAAATCAGGTGCCTATACTTATATACAGTATAAGGATTTATGGTATCATGAATTAACCAATCAGACACAACCTTATTATGCTAGGTAACCAATAAGATGCAACTCTATTATATGACCGATAAATTTATGGCTCCAAACAGGGCATTCACACCTGATGGCTACTGTGTTGGCTGTTTGTCATTATTTAATTTGAAAATCTAAGGGAAAAGAGGCCAGGTATGATAATTAAGATATAAGCATTATGAGTAAGGCTATGAAATTTATTTCAGAATACCAGTTGAAAATCACTGGTGTATACTTGTACCAAAACTCATCATAATAAACTCTTAAGAGCTGTAATTTTTACTGTATGTAATTTTTAACCTCAATTTACAAATAGTTTTAAAAATATGAAATGGTAAATTTTAGCAGGTGGTTTTCTATTTGAGTTTTTCATTTTCTGATATAGCACCAATGCTATACATTCTCCAAAAGTAATGTTACATTTATTTAGAGATTGATATTTACATATTTTGCAATTTACATATTTTGCATGCAGGATAACAGTGCCTATGACAACTGTGAGCTATTTTATCAAATACAAATTTTATAACTCTGAATGCAAACTTCATGAAGGAAGGCATTTTAAAACATATTTTGTTTATACACTATATCTCCAATGACCTACAACAGACACAGATAAACAATAAATACATTAAATTGATACTGATTAATGACAGGATGAATGATGAAATTAAATGTGACTTGGAAAATTTTAAAAAATACAAAATTATGTAGCATCATTGCTAAATTCAGAACACACAGCTTGTTCAGAAAAAAAATTTACCTTCCTTTCCTAAATTATGCCTTAAAATGTATCATCTCTATTACAATCCTGCAATGTCCTGGCTCCTCCTTTTTTCTCTCTGCTTCAACTTCCTGCTGCCTCTCTCTTCTTCAACTCCCTTATGCCATCAAGTCATAAGCCTTTATGCTCCAGCTGCTATTCATTGCTCCTCTATTGCTAAAGTTCTCACAAGCATTTTCCCCTTCTGTTAATATATTTCCTGTTGACATATCAAACGTAATAGCCACATGAAGAAAAATCTGGAGACCCAGTAGCAACAGTCTATCAGGAAGTTTTAATCCTGAATAACTTTTGAAAGAGATCAGTTTGGTATGATAGTTAAGATATAAGCATTATGAGTAAGGCTATTAAATTGTGCAATAATGTTGTATTTCACACAGATGGCATTTGTTCTTTGAAAATCTCAGTGAAGTAAAATGAGCAGATTCTGGCACAGAATGAGCATTTTCTGCATGTCTTTGTCTATTGTTGAGCCATATGTGATACCAAAACTTACAAAAATCCAATATTTGTTGAGAGATGCTCTGTACTGTATCTTTGGTGCCTTAGAAACAGAAAATTTCAACCTGAGACTGAAGATGTTCTGGTGTGTTGAACATTTATTACAGGGAAACAAGTGGGTGATATTAAAGCTAATACTCAGAGGAAATGCTCTCAAATCATGACTGTGTCATAAAAAGTGCATTCTGAACCACCATTCCTAATCAAAGTATAAGTTCTACCCACAAAAGAGTCTCAACTGATCAAAATTTATAAACTACTACTCAAGCTGATTCAAAAATACCCCAGTAAAATGAGTAAAACTGATGGAATAGAGAGGAATTTCCATGTATATGAACAATTAAAACATGAG
This sequence comes from Plecotus auritus, assembly GCF_963455305.1. Lineage (NCBI taxonomy): Eukaryota > Metazoa > Chordata > Mammalia > Chiroptera > Vespertilionidae > Plecotus > Plecotus auritus. Next base: position 143,026,370 of record NC_137772.1, read on the forward strand.
AATAATACATCACGCAAATCCATCAAAATAAGTTTCCTAATACACTCATATAAAAAGAAATAAGGCTTTATAACTATAGATAACGCTATTTTTTAAAGGAAAAGACAAATTAGAAACTCAAATCCCATGGTCATGGTAAACAGTAAGATTAGAATAATATTTATTTGATGTTTTGTAATAGAGTTGATATTATAAAAAAATGTGAATCAATGGCATTTAGATATTACTAACAAATAGAAGCAATTTTCTTTGCAATATTTTGTGATGTATTATGTATTTATACATCCACTTAGACTGTACAATCTAGTTAAATGCTTATTGGTTGGCTTTTAATGTATTATAGTGACAACATATTGAAGACTTTATGTTTTAAAATATTTTATTAAACATAAATGCATTAGCCAGTGTTCTGAATATCCCTCACTTAAAATGAAGTTTCTCATAAAATCCTAATCTTATTTAAATGAAACATATGAAGCTTCACAGTTCCCATTTACTGAGTTGTTTATTCTAACAACTAGAGGTCTGGTGCACAGATTCGTGCACCCGTGGGGTCCCTCAGCCTGGCCTGCACCCTCTCCCAACCTGGGACCCCTCAGGGGATGTAGTAGTGCACAAAGTGGCAGGCAGTTGGGGAGGAGCCCGAGCTTGGGCCCGGTGCCGTGCCACTCCTGCTCATCCCAGCCCCGCTGCACCTGCCACCACTACTGCTCATAGCATGCTGCTGCAGAGGCAGGAGAGGCTTGCCGCAGCTGTGCTCACCAGCTGTGAGCCCGGCGTCTGGCACCCGTCAGTCAGCTGAGCGGTGCTCCTGCTGTGTGAGTGCACTGACCACCAGGGGACAGCTCCTGCATTGAGCGTCTTCCCCCTGGTGGTCAATGCACATCATAGCAACCGGTCATTTGGTCTCTTAGGCTTAGATAGATAGATAGATAGATAGATAGATAGATAGATAGATAGATAGATACATAGATACATAGATACATAGATACATAGATACATAGATACATAGATATATATATATTTTAATTTACCTATTTTTGGCCTTTTTTTCTATTTAACTGTCAATTAATAAAATATATATTTCTCAAACAATGTAATATTTTAATGTTTACCAGATTTCACTCTTATCCTTATACATTTCAGTTGATACTGCAAGGTGTGTTGCCTATGCTTAATGGTAATTCAATTAAGAATCCATCTTCTACTTTTTCAGTTAAAATAGACTATAGTATTTCCACCTAAAAATAATAGCACTTATCTATATAATCATCTCTACTTAAAAATAGAGAAGAACTATACCCTCCAAAATATATTTCATAATTATACAGGACTTGTGAAAACATACAAATTACATATACTTGATAAAGAAAACCACTTTTGCAAAATTAAGAATTGTAAATTAAATAACAGATACTATATAACTTTACCTATGTAATATAAACATACTTGTGCAATCAAATAAAAACATGGATTGTTATTTAATGCGTATGTGTGTGTGTTTGTGCTTAATATATGGAAAAAATATATTTTGGAATCATTTAGTTGATGTCATATAAAATTTTGTTAACAATAAAAGATTATCGTGTTAATGTTGGTGAAAAATATAAATTACAACCTTAAAATATAGAAAAAAAAGTCCACTTAAACGTCTCACCCTCTTTGGTTCTAGATTATACTTACAATAGAATTAAGCACATTGATTTTCTCCTTAGTAGATTTTTATTATCAGTTCACAATTGTTTGAATGACAACAGCTTGCTTAACTGATAATTTCCTTAATTCCAACAAAATTGATTAAAACTACTTTATTGACTGTTTTGATTAGATAATTTAATCAAATCATTTTACTATTTTGCTTAATGATAATCATTTATATGGACCAAGTGCAAAAGTTTGGACATCTTGAATCATTATATTAAAAATCAACTGAAATGTTTAATTAACTGAATTAGAAACAATTAATAGAACAAATAATTCACCAAAAACAGTTCATAATCTGTCAGACAACTTGTTTAATAAAATAATTAATAGACTTTGTCACAGCATTTTTTATTGAGTTGTTTGTCACTTAGTCAATATTTCACCTTCAGATTTCTTCTAATTCCTGTGTTAGACAAGATCATGATCAATAAACATATATGATCAGATATGCATGCCAAAGTCACACATTTAAACTCTTGAAACTATATTGGGATCTTTCATCTTTAAAGCCTACATATCTGAAAATATTATATAGTTCCAAATATTTTCTCATAATCTTATTTTTATCTTTTGCCCTATGCTTATGGGATGTTTTAGTTCACAGTACAGCTAAATCAGTTATGCAGTATAAAATGAAGGTGCTTGGTGATACATGTAAAAGAAAATGTACAACCGCAAAACATGAAGTACAGAAACCTGGCATCAGGCACTGTAAAAAATATCCCTCACATTAAGCAGGTAGTCTGGAATCAAGAGAATGAAAATAAATAGGCGATATTAGTTTGAGGAGTCATTATAAAATGTTTCTTTTTTTTTTTTTTTACATGGAAAAGATTGTTGCAAGCAACTGCTTCTTCTTTATCCTTTTTATGATTTTTGTTGGTTGGCATATATGTGTGTATTTGTTGGTGTGTGTGTAGCTGGTATACACATATACATATGCTATTGTTACATATGTGCATTTTGTGTGTGTGCACATATACTTAGACATATATATGGAAAAAGAGAGAGAACTATGGGAGACAGGTTGAAAAGCAAAAATATTTGATTCTGTCTATTGCAATGCACAGTTCAATCTAATGAATGGTTTCAGATATTTGTTTTCTGTTATAATTGTCAGTTCTCTCATATATTGATAACTATAGTTAGCTATATTTGTGTATGATAAAATATATGTCTTTCAGAAGACATAACCAGTAAATCTTAAATATTTCAATATTTTCACTTTCAAAAATACCTGTTGTCATAATCTGAAATTATTATTGTGCTAAGAACTTAAAGATATTAACTCAGAAAATTAATTAAAAAGTTTCTTTTATATTTTTAGAATGCCCAATACCCCTGCATTAAATATTTTGTTTTATTAATATCCTAATGGAATTATTATAATCTAATAAGGAAAAACTAATAGGAGAACAAACAGATCATGAAAGCAACTATAAAACCTATTTTTATTTAAATACCATTTACATTTTTGGAGAACTACTTTGATAGCCAGCAGTTGAGGAACCAACATCCTGAAGAGAAGGAAACTGTGCTGGGCAGAGACTGCTTTCTGTGCCACGTTTCCCTTACTGAGGTGTGCAAAGAGAGAAGTACTAACAACTTGATCAGAGCTTTGGCAGTCTCTTGGGACTAGAAAAGTGAAAATCAGGATTGACATCTACCAGGGCAGCCACAACTTGAGGTGCCAAGAGCCATAAAGAAAGAGGAATGCAGAACGGGGAGTATAATAATACTTGGCAAGTTCCTAAGCATTCACTGATTTTTAAACTTCAGCCAAAATGCTAAGAAGCTAAAGGGAGCTTTTGCCAATTTCACGGGCAGGGGAGACAAACATTTAGTTCAGGACCTGCCAAAGAAGACGCTCTGGTAACTACTTCAGGCTTCAACTGGAGTAGAGCAAACCCAAATAAATCCTCTTATAAAGGCAAAAAAAAAAAAAAAAAAAGCAGCTTTAATCAGTTCTAGCCCAGACTGATTAAATGAATCTGCCCCTAATCTAAGGCTTGCCAGACATTAAAAAACAAAAACAAACGAACAAAAAAAAGCTTTTCTGGTTGAAAATAATGGCATTCAAAAAACTTGAAATTATCTTTAAAATTTTTCACACAACGTGTTCAACATTCTATCAAAAATTAGCTGATTTATAGAAATTGGGACTAAATTATTTTTAAAAAAGGGATTAAAACACAATCCTTATTCGAATTATCAAATGTGGATTTTTAAATACCAATGATTAACCCCCTGGTGTCTGTAATCATTGGTTGTGGGGGGAGACAATGGGGGAATAAGGACACATATGTAATGCCTTAATCAATAGAGAAAAAAAGAAATAATAATAAATTAAATAAATAAATAAACACCAATGATTAATATGCACAAGTACATGTAAAATAATGTCAGCAGAAAATTAAAATACGTAAAATATTTTAAAATATGTAATATCTATAATAATAAAAGCATAATATGCTAATTAGACAGGACAGCCAAATGACCTTCTGGACGTCATTCCAGACGTCCTTCCAGATGAAGCTGCTGCAGTGGGGGCTGAGGCAGAGGCAGTTAGGGGTGATCAGGCAGGCAGGCAGAGTGGTTAGGGACAATCAGGCAGGCAGGCAGAGTGGTTAGGGGTGATCAGGCAGGCAGGCAGGTGAGCAGTTAGGAGCCAGCAGTCCCGGATTGCAAGAGGGTGCAGGCCGGGCTGAGGGACAAACCCCCCCATGCACGAATTTCATGCACTGGGCCTCTAGTCATGTCATAATGTTAAGAGCATAACTTAAGACTTAGCTAGAGTAAGGGTTAGTGAATAGAAAGAAAGGCCATTAGAAAGTAGAATGAGCCACAGAGAGAAGAATATACAGAAAGTACAATAAAGAGCATTTTAGATGCATATTCTTCTAGATAGCAGAATGAAAGGACAGAGACGAACCAAAAGAGAGAAGGTAAGAAAGGTGATTTCAGGTGAGATGAGGCAATCTGAGGGAACAAAAGAAACAAAACAAAAGCAGTAAGTTAAAACCACGGCTGAGCACTTTCCCAAATGACAGAATGACAAGAAATATGTACCTCAAGTATATACAAATGAAACCTCACATTTCTAAAAGCAAAGACAGAAAGAGTTTCTCAATTTTTAAGAGATGCTCTTCTTCAAAGAACCAATAATGTCACTTACAGTGGACTTTATAGCAAACAGGAGAAGCTAGAAGACAATAGTATGTTACTAAACAGCTGAGAAAGATTACTGCCAACATAGAATTGTATACCCACTAAAAATATTCTTCAAAAATGAAGATATTATACATATATACATATATGTAGTGTCCCAAAAATGTATACACACACTTTGCATAATTATAAAGTCAGTGTTTATTAAAATTCATTTCATTTTCAACATTGAGTTATCAGCTACTAAAGTATGTATTAATTTTTTTGGGATAACCTGTATATTTTTAATACTCAAAGACATGCTCATTGATTTTTTTTTCTTTTTAGAGAGAGGGAAGGGAGAGACAGAGAGAGAGAGAGAGAGAGAAACATCAATGTGAGAGAGAAACATTTATCAGTTGACTCCCATACACACACCAACTGCGATCAAACCTGAAACCTAGGTATGTGCCCTGACTGGGAATCGAACCTGTGAGCTTTTGGTGCATGGGATGGTGTGCCACAACTAAGCCACACTGGCCAAGGCTATAATAAAATATTTTTTTAAAAAAATGAGAAGAAAATTTATTATTAGCTATTTCAAATAAAGTGAGTTTTTTCTGTAATTGGAAATAATTATAGCTAGAAGCACAAATAAAGAAGGAAGGAATATTAATGAGAAGGGTAAATATACAGAGAATTAAATGCATGACAATATATCACTGAAGCTAGGAAGGTAGGAGGAAATGGAAAGGGTGAATAGTAGGGGTCAGGAGAGAGAGGCGTTCTGAGATGCTTATGTTGTTCAAGATGGAAAAGCACCAATTTATATTAAATATGTTAAGTCAAGAAAGTATGTTATATTTTTCTAGGCTAGGAGTGAATGTCCTTAAACCACAGAAAAATAATGAAGACATGTAAAATGGAAAAAAGATGTGTCTTTCCTTTCAATAATCCCTGAGATAACAACAATGTGAATATTAATCTTATAGGATTTTTAGGACCTTTTTATGTCCTTGATATTGTTCCTATTTCTGCATTTCCCCCCAAATATAATGAGAACTAAATAGAATTAACCAACTGATAAACTGCAATTTGGACATGAACAGAAAAGGTGCCATTAAATGTCCTTCAGAATCAGAATTACAACCAAATGAAATCCTATGAGAATCAAGCATTTAGTTTTCCTTTTTATTTTTTTTTTAATTTATCTTTACTATGGAAAGTATTACTGAAATGTGTTAAGTATTTAAAAGATCAGAGATTGCATAAATGCAAGTTATGGAGAAGGGGAAGTTGAAATTCTTTTGAAGATCACTACATTGCACTGTCAGAAGGAGCACATGATTGGCTGCCTGAATGCACTATCTTTCCATGAACACAAAGAATAGCTTTGGGAAAATACAAAAGGACTTAGAACGTAAACTACAAATGCTTTCCCACAGCTAACTACTCTATTTGGTTCTTTGCTTTCAAAGAAAAGAATAGGATATATTATTTCAAATGTAGGATTTGCATATGAAGGTGTTTTCAAGTGTTATATTTTTTAAGAAAATAAAATCAGTGGACTTTTTTTTTTCTACTTACCCTAAGAAGGTTAAGAGGGTTAAGACAATCCTTAAATTAGAAAATATATTGAAAAATGTTTTAGTGTCTTTTGATTACTTAATTTTCCTAGTATTCCTTGTTCTCACTCTCACAATACTAACTTCCTTTTGTGTGTTTTTACAGCTTATTATATTTTCTCAGGTGGCAGGCTACTGTAATATGTTATTGCATAGGAAGAACTGCAGTTTGGAAATAAATATATCACACCCTTAGGAATTTCAGTTACCTTAATAAATTATTTATATTTAAAATCATTTTTGATATTTCAATAGTGACAAAATATGAAAAATAATTTTATAAGAAACCAAAGCAATTTTGCCATACCAATTCTCTCTACAATGGGTTGAGAAGTTGAGTAATGATGTGGGAAGTCTGGTGTTCTTTATGGAGCATTATTTCCAAATAGAAAAGACAGTTAAAATCACCCCTCCATATAGAAATAGAGAAGCATTAGTCTTAATTGAAAAGGGAAAATATTGAAATCATTACCGGACTCAAGTTTAACAAGTAAGTCCCTGGTCTCTAAAATATATTCCTCTGTTTCCACATAAAACCTATCAGGTCCCATTCAGTCACCCAAATCTAACTTTAAAAAATTATATTCTTTAAGATTTATTTATTTATAAATTTATGTTTATAATTTATAATTTAATAATTGTCTTAATATTCATTAAATAATTTCTTTATAAGAAAGTTTTAGTGACTTTTTTTTTCCTTTCAGTATCTTTAAGTGGATGAAAAGTCTTGTGTCCTTTGCTCTTTTAGCTGGCAGTGGGATTTTAAAATTATTTTAGTTAATGAATTACCCATAGGGCCATAACTATATATTGAAATGCACAAATCATGTTTCAAATGTCCCAAATGTCGTATCTGAAACAGAGTATAGAAAAAAATGATTTTTCTTCTTAGTAGAATTGGAGGTTACACAATTTATTTCTTTGAACTTTCAGATTCCCCTGGGGGTATTCCTATAATACATGTTTATGCATTCTAAGTCTATCTCCAGCTTGTGGAGAATGGGAATAGTGCCTGACAATCTATAGACCAAATTGGTACCACAGAGACTGAATGGGCATGACCCTCCTGTTGGGCCGTTTCCCCTCTTCTTGTATGTATGTTCCATATGCTGCGCCCTGCTGCCCACAGGCAAGGAAGACAGAATGTTTATACTCCTGAGGGAATTTTAAATGCTGTTACAAAAAATATATTTTGTATTCTGCCACCAAATATCACAATGTACACAACTTCCAGACTTATTTACCCCAGTAGAAAATCATCTGTATGCCTGAGTGGACAACTTAAATTCCATTCTCCAAAAATCACTGACATTTCCAATAATTTCTCATTGTTATTTTGTTTAGTTGTTTCATACACCTTTTTGGAAAAAACACTTATCCAATGTAACTTGAACAGCAAAGAGAAATCCAATCACTGCTCACGCATAAAAATGAACTTGAAGATGGGCTAGGCCCAAGAGGTTCTTATCTTAGCAGGCTGTATGTCTCATCTTCCATTGCAGGATCTTTGGCGTGTGAATGCTTTGATTACCTCATTTTGGAACTATCAGAAAAAAAAAGTCTTTTGATACGGCAAAGACGTTTCTCCTAATTTAACAATATGTTTTGGATTTCTGGAGGTTTTTCTTAAGTTGTATGAAATATTCTTAATGACATGCAACTTAGACAAACAACCCCCTTTTAATATTTTCAAACCTGGAATCCTAAAAAAAAAATGACACTTAATTTGCATGAAAACACAATGTCTAGGGTCAAAGTTGTTATACTCTGTCTCAGTACAATTTTTTGGTGCCCATAATAGGTTATTTTAAGGAAAAAAAAAAAAAGACATTATATAGCATTCTAGAAAAGACAAATCTATAGGAATGATAATGATATCAATGCTTCCCAGGACATAGAGGGTATTAGAAAAGGACTAAAATAGGTAATAAAAACATCCTCTTGAACAAAGGAAATATTCTTTATTTTGATTGTGGTGGTTGTTATACCACTGGAAACATTTGTCAAATTCACTGAACTGTATATCTAAAAAGGATGAATTTTACTACACATAAATATCACCGCATTGCCCTGGCTTGGTGGCTTAGTTGGTTGGAGCATCACGACACACACCAAAAGGCTGTATGTTTCATTTAGGTTAGAGCACATAGGGGAGGCAACCAATGAATGTTCCTCTCTCACATCGATATTTCTCTCTCTCTCCCTTCTTCTCTCTCTAAAATCAATAAAAACATATCCTTAGGTGAGGATTAAAAATATATAGCCCTTGCCCTGGTCACTGTTGCTCAGTGGTTAGAATGTCAGCTCATGTACCAAAGGGTCAAGAGTTCAATTCCTGGTTAAGGTCACATATCTGGGTTGTGGGTCTCTCACATCAATTTTTCCCTCTCCCTGCCTCTACTTCATCCCTCTCTTCTACTCTCTCTGAAAAAGCAATTAAAAAAATACCCTCTGTTGATTATTAACATATAACCTATATAATAAAAGCCTAGGTGGCATCATGCATGATGTTATCACAAGATGGCCATCACAAGATGGCCACCACAAGATGGCTACCACCCAATGGCCACCACAGATGGCCAGCAGGAGAGGGCAGTTAGGGGGGACCAGGCCTGCAGGGGAGGACAGTTGGGGGGATCAGGCTGTCAGGGGAGCAGTTAGGTGGCAATAAGGACAGCAGGGGAGTGGTTAGGGAGCGATCAGGCTGGCAGGCAGAAGCAGTTAGGGGCAGTCAGGCAGGCAAGCAGATGAGCAGTTAGGAGCCAGCAGTCCCAGATTGTGAGAGGGATGTCCGGCAGTTGGACATTTCCCAAGGGGTCCCAGATTGGAGAGGGTGTAGGCCGGGCTGAGGTACACCTCCTTCATGCACAAATTTTGTGCATCAGGCCTCTAGTCCTATCTAATAAAGAGGGAATATGCTAATTGACCATCACACCCTCACAAAAATGGTGGCGCCCATAGCCACAAGGTGGCGGCGCCCAGTCCCCTCAGCCTCACTGGGGTGCCTGCCTCTGAAGTTTCCCAGTACCCTCAGCCCCCCAGCCACCCAGGGCTGGCCCAAGGTGTAGGCAAGCCTCAGATGTCAGCTACCCAGCTGCCCAGGGCTGCCCGAGGCTCAGGTATCCAGGGCCGGCCGAAGCTTGCGCTGCCGGCAGTGGGAGCAGCAAAGGTGTGATGAGGGCGTCACCTTCCCCTGATTGCTGGGTCACCTCCCACCCTTGAGGGCTCCTGGACTATGAGAGGGGGCAGACCTGGTTGAGGGATCCCCCCTCCAGTGCATGAATTTTCATGCACCAGGCTTCTAGTATCCTATCTAATAAAGAGGGAATATGCTAATTGACCATCACTCCATCACAAAGATGGATGCACCCACAGCTGAAGCCAAGTTCCCATAAGGAGCCTTAACGAGCAATCAGCAGTGACCTGAGGCTATGCCCTCCCCCACCCTTGTAGGGCTTGACAAGGGACTTCAGGCCTCATCCCCCACCTGGCAGGGCTTGACAGGACCTCAGGCCCTGCCCCCCACCCTGGGGTCAGGCTGGGGGACCTCAGGCCGTGCACCCCGCCTGGCAGGGCTTGACGGGGGACCTCAAGGTACGCTTCCCATCCGGGTGCTGGGCTAGGGGACTTCAGGCTGCTCCCCCCGCCCCAGCGCCAGGCTGGGGGACCTCAGGCCGTGCCCCCCACCAGCTGGGGCTTCACAGGGGACTTCAGGCTGTGCCCCCCACCCCAGCACCAGGCCTGGGGACCTCCTTGACGGGGGGTCCTCAGGCCGTGCCCCTTGTCCCAGCACCAGGCCAGGGGACCTGAGGCCATGCCTTCTGCCCGGCGGGGCTTGATGGGGGACCTCAAGGTGCGCTTCCCGTCCTGGTGCTGGGCTAGGGGACCTCAGGCTGCTCCTCCTGCCCCAGCACCAGGCTAGGGGACCTCAGGCCGTGCCCCCCACCAGATGGGGCTTGACAGGGGACCTCAGGCTGTGCTCCCCACCCAGCGGAGCTTGACGGGGGACCTCACGGTGCACCCCCAGTGCTGGGCCAGGGGAACTCAGGCCATGCCCCCCACCCAGAGGGGCTTTTTGGGGGACCTGAGACTGCACCCCCCTGCCGGTGGGGCTTGACGGGGGACCTGAGGCTGTGCCCCCGCTCCTGGTGAGTCTTGATGGGTGACCTCAGGACATGCCCCCCCACCCAGTGGGGCTTGACAGGGGATCTCAGGCCATGTCCCCCACCTGGTGGAGCTTGACGGGGGACCTCAAAGCATGCCCCCTACCCCAGTCTGGGCTGGGGGACCTCAGACCACGCCCCCCATCCTGACACTGGGCCAGGGGACCTGAGGCTACATCCCCTGCCTGGCAGGGCTTGACAAGGGTGGGACTGACCAGGTCTGGATCTAGCCCAATGGGAGTGGGGGCCAGCTGGGTCTGGGTCTCAGGTGATTTTGAGGCGCATGTGGGTGGGCGGGGACTTGACTCTGGGTCCCATGGTGCACCCCAGACTCTGACAGGAGGAAGGTTTTCATATACATTTACTAATTTTCTTTCATCTCTGACACTTCTATTATAGAGAAAGGGCAAATAGCAATATTAAATTATTTCCTCTAATTAATCATCTTTTAATGTGCATGAATTTCGTGCACCGGGCCACTAGTATATATATACACACATACACACACACAGTATATGGCCCTGGCCAGTGTGGCTCAGTCGGTTGGAGCATTGACTCTTACACTAAAGGTTGCTGGTTTGATTTCTCATCAGGGCACATGCCTCAGTTGCAAGCCAGCCCTGGGAGGCAATCCATGTTTCTCTCTCACATCAGTGTTTCTCTCTTCTCTCTCTCTTCCTTCCTTCATCTTTCTCTGAAAAATAAATCAGTGAACATGTCCTTGGCTGAGAATTAAAGATAAAAAAATAAATTATATATATATATATATATATATATATATATATATATATACACACACACACACACACACACACACACACACACACATACATACAGGGTGAGGCAAAATAGGTTTACAGTTGTTCATATGAAAAATAATATAATAATTAATAAATAATGATTACAAGAATAAACTCTCATGAACTAACAACTGTAAACCTACTTTTCCCTACCCTGTACATTAGAGAACTTTTTCATTTGAGTTACTTTATTTTTTAGTGTCTGAATTCCTACTTGATTTTTATAATTTTCTTTCTTTCTGATAAAAACACCTATATTTTCACCATGAACATGATATATATTAACTTTTGAATATTTTTAATAGCTATTTTAAAGTTTTTCTATGTTAAATCCAAATCCAGAGCCTTTGGAAATTAATTTATATTGACTAATTTATTTCTTGACATTGGATAATATTTGAGTGTTGCTTTGCATGTCTAGAAATTTTGTTTTTATTGAATGCTGAACATGCTGGGTGATATACTCCCATGGTCAAAAGTAGGTTTACAGTTGTTTGTATGAAAAATAATACAATTAATAAATAATAATACAAGAATAAACTGGTTTCTATGTTTCGCATACTCACAACTGTAAATCTACTTTTGGCCATCCCTGCATACATATATATGCACTAGAGACCTGGTGCATGGATTCATGCACCAGTGAGGTCCCTTGGACTGTCCTTTGGGGATTGGGCCAAAACTGGCTCTCTGACATCCCCTTCAGGGTCCTGGATTGCGAGAGGGCACAGGCAAGGCTGAGGGACCCCACCGGTGCATGATTGGGGCTGTGGAGGGACCGCAGAAGAGCTCCAGGGCGTGTTCGGCCCATCTCGCCCAGTCCCAATCGGCCGGACCCCAGCAGCATGCTAACCTACTGGTTGGAGTGTATGCCTCCTGGTGGTCAGTGTGCATCATAGAGACTGGTCGATTGGTCAAATAGTTGGACACTTAGCATTGGCTTTTATTATATAGGATACGTGTGTGTGTATATACATATATATATATATATATATATGTATATATATGTATATATGTTTGTATATATCATAAAACATTAAATTCATATTAATGGAGGGCTCTAGCTGTATGGAGTTAAAATAATACCATATTAAGGAGAATATTCAGGAGAATTTTAATTATATGAATTAGGCTGGAATATGGATTAAAATTTTTCAACATGAAATTCCTTGTGGTACAATTAAGTATGAAAAAAGTGTCATTCCTTGTGGTACAATTAAGTATGAAAAAAGTATCATTCCCACTTTTAAAGATGTTCAAACAGTGATTGTTAAACTCTAAAAGTGTATGATCTAAACTAGTGATACATAAGATCATTGATATTAGAGAATATAGGAATATAATTAGAATGTTGAAAATGGTTTAAAATGTCACTTTCAATGGAAAAAAATAATCCATAACACATCAGAATTAATTAAACATATTAAATGCTGAAAAAAGATACATTGCTTTTATTTGATACAAATAAAAAAGTAGAGCAAATTTTAAAAATGGCTTTATTACTAAGATTTATGCCACAATCCATTGTTCTGTTTGTCATAGTTTAGCTAATTCTAATGTTCATGATAGAAGTGATATTAATCATGATATAATTTTTATTCCTTTTAAATTGGGATGATTTGGGTTAATAACATTGCCCTGGCTGGTGTTGGCTCAGTTGGTTGGAGTGTCATCCCATGCATCCAAAGGTGGCAGGTTTAGTTCCAAGTCAGGGCACATATCTAGGTTGTAGGTTTGATCCTCGGTCAGGGCAGGTAGAGTAAGCAACCAACCCATGTTTCTCTCTCTCAAAATAATAATAATAATAATAATAATAATAATAATAGTAGTAGTAATAATATGGGTTTCTGAAATACAATTCTACAATTTACCAACTGTACTTTGTATTATGTGTTTAGCACCCCACGTCAAGTCTCCTTCTTGGCAATTAGATGTAGAATTGTTCAGATCAATTGTTAAAATTTGCATTACATAGGTGAATATATTTAGGACTCAGGAAGCATGCATATCTGATAAAGTCCATAAAAAATTTGTACATATCAACTAATATAATTATTTATCTATGATATAATTTAATGTGCTAATTGACTTTTTTCTGTTGAATTTTGTTCAAGTGTTGCCACTTTCTTATCTCAAAGTAGTACCATAACTCCAGTCTCCTCCAAACCTTATAGTGATATCTGTATCAAGCCAGAATTGGGTAGCTACTTCTGGTGAGGCAAGGTAGGTTTTCAGTTACTGTCAAAACAGCCTTCAATCTAGAAAAGTATATTCTGAGGATGTAAAGGGTACAATATTGGAAAAACAAGTAGCAAGGAAACAGTTTGGGTCTAAGGATCCAGAAGAAAATCAGAGCAATATGATAGCAGAGGTTGGATCATAAAGGCCAGAGCAGATTAAGGGTTTGGTCAAGAAGACAGGACCCGATCTTGAAGGGGAAAGTGGATGTTATCGGAGCCTGAAAATCTACAACTGCGGCACCCAAAGAACAGCTGTGAACCCCAGAGCACCAGTCCCCAATTGGGGCAAACATACGAATTCAGAAGAGCTCTACATTCCACCACATAAAGGTCAGATTTTGCCTGGGATAAGGAGAGAGAGAACTACATATCCAGACACCCAGAGAAAAGAGACCATGGGGAGACAAAGAAACAGCCCGCATATGAAAGAAAAGCATGCATCACCAGAAAAGGAAGTAAACAAAATGGAGGCAAGCAGCCTTCCAGAGAAAGAATTCAGAGAAATGGTCATAAGGTGGCTGAAAAGAATGGAAGACAAATTTGACAATATGAGTAAGAACCAAGAGTAAATGAAGATGAACCAAGAAGAAATGAAAAATGACATCACTGCTGTAAAGAACTCAATAGAAAGCATCAAGAGTAGACTAGAAGAAGCAGAGGACCACATCAATGAGCTAGAAGACAAGGTAGGAAAAAATACTTGAGTATAACAGCTTCTAGAAAAACAAATTAAAAAGCAGGAGGAGAGCCTAAGGGAACTTTGGGACAACATGAAACAAAACAACATCCGCATAATAAGGGATTCAGATGGAGAGGAAACTGAGCAAGGAATAGAAAACCTGTTTGAAGAAATAATGACAGAAAACTTCCCTGATATAGGGAAGAAAAAACCCACACAAACCCAAGAAACTCACAGAGTCCCAAGCAAAATGAACCCCAAAAGACTGACACCAAGGCACATTATAATTAAATTGGCAAACACCAATGACAAAGTAAGAATCTTAAAAGCAGCCAGAGAGAGACAGCAAGTGACCTACAAAGGAACCCCCATCAGACTAGCAACTGATATCTCAACGAAACTCATCAGGCCAGAAGGGAATGGAATGAAATATACAAAGTCATGCAAAGGAAGGAATCCAAGAATACTGTACCTAGCAAGGCTATCAATCAAAATTGAAGATGAAATCAGGAGCTTCACAGACAAAAAAGGACTAAAGGAATTTATTATCACCAAACCAGCAATGCAAGAAATGCTAAAGGGTCTGCTGTTAAAAAAAAAAAAAAAGAAGAAATAAGAAGCGAAGAAAAAACACAGGGGTAAAGAATAAAAATGGCGACAAATAAGTACCTATCAATAATAACTTTAAATGTAAATAGATTAAATGCCCCAATCAAAAGACATAGGGTAACGGATTGGAGAAGAAAACACAACCCATATATCTGCTGTCTACAAGAAACCCACTTCAGAAAAAAAGATGAACACAGACTGAGGATGAAGGGATGGAAAAAGGTTTTTCAGGTGAATGGAAATGAAAAAAAGTTGGGGTAGCAATACTTATATCTGACAAATTAGATCTCAAAGTGAAGGACATAATAAGAGATAAGGAAGGCCACTTCATAATACTAAAGGGAGCAATCCAACAAGAAGAAATAACTCTGGTAAACATATACGCACCCAATACAGGAGCACCCAAATACATAAAAAAAAAAAACCCTGGAGGATATCAAAGGAGAGATTGACAGCAACACAATCATAGTAGGAGACTTTAATACCCCATTATCACCTTTGGACAAATCCGCTAAACAAAGAATCAGCAAAGAAACATCAATCCTAAATGACTCACTAGACCAGATGGAATTAATTGACATCCTCAGAACAATTCACCCCAAAGCCACAGAATATACATTCTTCTCAAGTGCACATGGGTCATTTTCAAAGATAGACCATATGTTGGGTCATAGACAAAGTCTCTTCAAATTCAAGAAGATAGAAATCATATCACGCATATTCTCAGATCACAGTGGCATAAAACTGGAAATCAACTACAATAAAAACAATCCAAAAAAAATCAAACACACGGAGACTAAACAGCATGCTATTAAAAAATGAGAGTTACCAGAGAGATCAAGGAAGAAATAAGAAACATCATGGCAACAAATGACAATGAAAACACAACAATCCAAAATCTATGGGACACAGTGAAAGCAGTCTTGAGAGGGAAGTTCATAGCTCTACAAGCCTACTACAAAAAAATAAGAAACAATGGTAATAAATTACCTAACCCTACAACTGAAAGAGTTAGAAAGAGAGCAACAAGAAAAGCCCAGTGTAAGCAGAAGGAAGGAAATAATAAAGATCAGAACAGAGATAAAAGACATTGAGACCAAAAAATCAATACAAAAGCTCAACAAAACCAAGAGCTGGTTCTTTGAAAGGATAAACAAGATTGATGAAACTCTAGCCAGGATCACCAAGAAGCAAAGAGAGAGGACCCAAATAGAGAAATTCAGAAATGAAAGAGGTGAAATAACAACAGACCCCACCGAAATACAAAGGATTGTTAAAAAAATACTATGAACAATTCTATTCCAACAAACTGGACAACCTGGAGGAAATGGACATATTCCTAGAAAAATACAACCTTCCAAAACTCAATCAGGAAGATTCTAAACATCTCAATAGGCCAATAACTATGGAAGAAATTGAAGCAGTCATCAAAAAGCTTCCAGCAAACAAAAGCCCGGAGCCAGACAGCTTCTCAGGGGAGTTTTACCAAACATTCAAGGAAGAACTAAAACCTATCCTCCTCAGACTATTCCAAAAAAAATTCAAGAGGAAGGAACACTTCCAAGCTCATTCTATGAAGCCAGCATCACCCTAATACCAAAACCAGATAAAGACAACACAATGAAAGAGAATTACAGGCCAATATCCCTCATGAACATAGATGCCAAAATCCTCAACAAAATTCTAGCAAACCGGATCCAGCACTACATCAGAAAGATCATACACCATGACCAAGTAGGATTTATCCCAGGAATGCAAGGATGGTACAATATTCGCAAATCAATAAACGTGATACATCACATAAACAAACTGAGAGATAAAAATCACATAGTCATATCAATTGATGCAGAAAAAGCATTTAACAAAATCCAACACCCTTTCTTGATAAAAACTCTCAACAAGGTGGGAATAGAAGGATCATACCTCAACATAATAAAAGCTATATATGATAAACCCACAGCTAACATCATACTCAATGGGCAAAAACTAAAACCATTTCCCCTAAGAACAGGAACAAGACAGGGATGCCCACTCTCACCACTCCTGTTCGACACAGTACTGGAAGTATTAGCCATTGCAATTAGACAAGAAGAAGAAATAAAAGGCATCCAAATTGGAAAAGAAGAAGTAAAGCTGCCCTTATTTGCAGGTGACATGATATTGTTCATAAAAAACCTGAAAGACTCCATAAAAAAACTTAGTAGACTTAATAAATGAATTCGGCAATGTAGCAGGATTCAAAATTAATGCCAAGACATCTATGCCATTTCTATACACCAATAGTGAACTTACATAAAGAGAGACTAAAAAAGCAATCCCATTTACCATCACACCAAAAAAAGTAAGATACCTAGGAATAAACTTAACTAAGGAAGTAAAAGACCTATACGCGAAAAACTACAGGACACTAAAAAAAGATATAGAGAAATACGTAAACAGATGGAAGAACATACCATGTTCATGGATTGGCAGAATCAACATCATTAAAATGTCCATACTACCCAAAGCAATCTATAGATTCAATGCACTCCCCATTAAAATACCAGTGGCATATTTCACAGACTTAGAAAGAACTCTCCAAAAATTCATCTGGAATAAAAAAAAGACCCCGAATTGCCACAGCAATCCTGAGAAAGAAGAACAAAGTAGGTGGGATCTCAATACCAGATTTCAAGCTGTATTACAAAGCCACTGTTCTCAAAACTGCCTGGTACTGGCACAAGAACAGACATATAGATCAATGGAATAGAATAGAGAACCCAGAAATCAACCCAAATCACTATGCTCATTAAAATTTGACAAAGGAGGCAATGAACATACAATGGGGTCAAGACAGTCTCTTCAATAAATGGTGTTGGGAAAATTGGACAGATATATGCAAAAAAAAAAATGAAACTGGACCACCAACTTATACCATACACAAAAATGAACTCAAAATGGATCAAGGTCTTAAACATACGACAAGAAACCATAAAAATACTAGAGGAATCCACAGCCAGAAAAATCTCAGACATATGCCAAAGCAATTTCTTCACTGATACTGCTCCTAGGGCAATAGAAACTAAAGAGAAAATAAACAAATGGGACTACATCAAAATAAAAAGCTTTTGCACAGCAAAGGAGACCCTCAATAAAACAAGAAAGCCCACTGCATGGGAGAACATATTTGCCAATGATATCAATGATAAGGGTTTAATGTCCAACATTTACAGGGAACTCATGCAGCTTAACAAAAAGAAGATATACAACCCAATCAAAAAATGGGCAACTGATCTAAATAGACACTTTTCAAAAGAAGACAGAAGGAAGGCCAAGAGACATATGAAAACATGCTCAAAATCACTAATCATCAGATAGATGCAAATCAAAACAACAATATGGTACCATCTCACACCTGTCAGAATGGCTATCATCAACAAATCAACAAACGACAAGTGCTGGCAAGGATGTGGAGAAAAAGGAACCCTCGTGCACTGCTGGTGGGAATGCAGACTGGTGCAGCCACTGTGGAGAACAGTATGTAGTTTCCTCAAAAAACAAAAAATGGAACTCCCATTTGACCCAGTGATCCCTCTTCTAGGAATATATCCCAAGAAACTAGAAACACAAATCAGAAAGGATATATGCACCCTTATGTTCATAGTAGCACAATTCACCATAGCTAAGATTTGGAAACAGCCTAAGTGCCCATCAGCAGATGAGTGGATTAAAAAACTGTGATACATCTACACAATGGAATACTACACTGCGGTAAAAAAGAAGGAGTTCTTACCATTTGCAACAACGTGGATGGAGATGGAGAGCATTATGCTAAGTGAAATAAGCCAGGCAGAGAAAGATGAATATCGCATGATCTCACTCATTTGTGGAATATAATGAACAACATAAACTGATGAACAAAAATAGATCCAGAGACAGAGAAACATCAATCAGAATGTCAAACCTCAGGGAAGGTAGGGGAGGGTTGGGGTAAGGGGGAGAGATCAACCAAAGGACTTATATGCATGCATATAAGTCTAATCAATGGACATAGACAACAGGGGGGTGGGGTCATGAATTGGAGGTGGGGGGTAATGGGGTAATAAGGACAGATATGTAATACCTTAATCAATAAAGAAATTAAAAAAAAGAAGACAGGACCCTATGAGTTTGTTAAGCTAGGCATTGCTGAGAGTCATCCTGGCTAACAAAAATGAAACAGTTTGGAACATCACTAGCAATGTAATGACAAGCTAGCCTTAATGTTAATTCAAGTATCTTAATATGAATTTAATGGTTTTAAAACAAGAGTTTTACATGTTTTTCTCTCTGGGCCCAAAGCTAATGACAGGCGACCATCTGCTTAAGTAATCCCCACCAGGGGAGTAGAGCAGGCATTTCTTATGAAGGGAGAGCTGTATGAGAGGGGAATTTCTGCTAAAGTCGCTTAACTATAAATGAAAACTGTAACATTAAAAATGTGATGAATAAACAAAATGTGGTAGAGCAAGAAATGTTAGTTTAATCTTCTGAGAATTGTAAAAGAAAGAAGGAAGGAAAAGTCAACATTCTGCTCTTAATCAAATTCTCAGCATAACTGTGAATACATATGCCCTCACCCAAGGACTGCAGAGATTACAAATATTCTCCCTAGCCAACATGCTCTATGCAAATTGTCAATCTAATCTTCTTCCCACTAATGTATTTACTGTGCTTACACTTTATTTTCATATTCTCAAATCAATTTAAGTAGATATGAAATTCTTATTCAATGATAAATATAAGCAAAGTTCCTTCTAAATTATTAGTAGCAAATGAATATATTTAAAAAAATGGTTTCTCCTAATAGGCTGGAATTTTTCTTAAAATTAAATAATAAATCTCAGGATAGTGTGATTATAATAAGAATATGTCCTTATAGGCATGAGAATTAAAGGCAAAGATATAGATATAAATGATTATTAGAAAGAGACATATCCCAAAATATATTATATTAGGCACTGAAATAATATGCTTTTGCAAATCCTTTTGCATTGTTTTAATTTTTAATGACTATATTTTTCCAAATAAATATTTTTGCATGTTATCTATGATAATAAAAGGCTAATATGCAAATGGTTGTCATACCCTCACACCGTAACAACTGATCAGCAGGAGGCTGCATCCCCGCCTGGCACCAGCCAGGGATGTGACTGACGCTGTGTTTCCGCCCAGTGCCAGCCAGGGACATGATGCGATGGTGGAGCTTGGTGGGGGTGGGGCCGGCCAGGTCTGGGTCTTGTGTGATTTCAAGGCATGCACGGGTGGGCGGGGACCTGACTCTGGGTCCCGTGGCACGCCCCAGACTCAGGAGGGAGGAGGAAGCCAGATACCCGAATCCAGGACCCACACAGCAGGGCAGCGGCAGTTAGGGGCAATCAGGCCAGCAGGGGAGAGCAGTTAGGGGCATTAGGCCGTCAGGCAGAGGCGGTTAAGGGTGATCAGGCAGGCAGACAGGCGAGCGGTTAGGAGCCAGCAATCCCAGATTGCAAGAGGGATGTCCAATTGCTGGTTTAGGCCCAATCCCACAAGGGTCCCGGATTGGAGAGGGTGCAGGCTGGGCTGAGGGACTGACCCCCCCACACACAAATTTCATGCACAAGGCCTCTAGTATTAAATATTAGGATGCTACTGACATAATGAAGAAACGTTTTACTTTTATGAATTCTAATTGCATAGAGTTTATGTCCAATCACTATTTTTTTGATTTTTGGGAAACCAAATATTCATTAGATTAAGTCTGTTCTAATTTGTAGATGTACTTGAATTACTCTGCATGCTTTAAAATAGTTCCTTTTCAACATGTTTTTTAATGTACACATTGGTTTGTCTTTTATTATTTTGTTAAAGGTATATGTATCTATTTACAATAAAAAATAAAGGAAAAACTTGTATATATAAAAGTATCATGGGTTAGCCCTGGCCACTGTGGCTCAGTTGGTTAAGTGTTGTCCCATGCCCAAAAAGGTCATCAGTTGCAGTCTTGGTCAGGGCACATGCCCAGTTTACAGGTTCAATGGGAGGCAACTAATCAATGTATCTCTCTCACATGGATGTTTCCTTCTCTCCCTCTACCTTCCTCTCTAAAATCAATAAAAATATATTTTAAAAGATCATGGACTACTTATACAGTGTTTTTAAATTTTTGAAAATGTTTTTATTGATTTAATAAAATAGCATGCTTTATTCTTACAGGGTTTTTTTTAAGTTTCAAAACGTTTTTATTGATTTTAGAGAGAAAGGAAGAGGGAGAAAGAGATAAACACAATTATCGGCCCTAGCTGATGTTGCTCAGGTGGTTGAGCATCATCCTGTGCACCAAGAGGTTGACAGTTATTTCCCGGTCAGGGCACATGCCCAGGTTGTGGGCTTAATCCCCAGTGGTGAGCATGCAGGAGGCAGTTGATCAATGTTTCTCTCTCCCCCTCTCTCTCTCTAAAAAACAAACAAACAAAAAACCCTCTGTCTGCATGCCCCCTAGTAGGATCGATCCTGCAACCTTGGCATGAGCCCCGACCAGAATTGAACCAGTAACCTCTTGGTCCATGGGATGATCCTCAGACAACTGAGCCACAACTAGGACACTTGTACACTGTTTTTGAGAACATAAATTTAGTAAAGCCATTATAGAAAATGGTATGGAGTTTCCTCAAAAAATTCAAAATAGAGCTACCATATGATTCAGCAGTACCACTTCTGGATATACAGTATATAGGAAAGAAATAAAATCAGAATCTCATAGTGCTTTCTGAGCATCCATGTTTATGCAGCATTATTCACAATAGCCAAAACATGGAAACAACCTAAGTGTATGTCAATGGATGAATGGATAAAGGAAGTGTTATTGTACACACGCATAAAGGTTACTATGTGAGGTGATGTATGTGTTAATTAGCCTAATTGTGGCAATCACTTCACAATGTCTACATATATCAAATCATCATATTTTACATCTTAAGTATATACAAATTTTATCTGGCAATTATACCTCAATAAAACTAGGGAAAATATAATGGGACTATCCAGTGGAATTAATCTCATTGTGATATCTACCACCATACTGAATATTATGGTTACTCTTTCTAATTAGGCTGCCCAACTATGTCTTCTATCTCCCACCAGCTTTTTTCATTCTGTTGGTGAGAATTCCTCAATACCTGCATCTCCTTGCTGGAACCTATACTTGACACAAAGGTATCTTGGAAGAGCTGTAGGTTATTTTTATTGAATAGTAAACTGGTATTCTTACCCAAATTTAACCAACCACACTACATGGGATGGAGCAGAAATGATGGAATACTAAATGGATCAGACATACTATATGCTGCATCTCTTCTTCGGAAATTACAGCAAGGCTTGTGTCACATCGTAAGTTCTCAATGCATATCCCTTACTTAATTTAATGTAATAATGAACAGTTAATATAAACATTATTTCCCTTACCACTTCAGTACACACTAAATAAGAAAAATAAAAACAACAAAAATGTTTTATTGCAAAAAAAGGATTATATAGGATCTAATATATAATTTAACAAGTACTTTGTCATTGTTAAAATTCAGACACACAAGAATGTATCCTTATTTATAAAAAAAATAAGAATAGCTTTAAAAGAGCTTTAAAAGAGAAAACTACCAAGAATACTATTAATGAATTGATATGCTTTTACTTACATTTTAATATTATTTTTCAATGACTGGCATGTGCATTTTTTACTTTATGGTAAATATTTGTAGAGCTGGAATGACAGACACATTTCTGAATATACAAAGAAATAATAAGAGGAACTCATAAGAATAGTATGAAAATCAGAAAAAAATGCTAATTATAGTTTGGTTGGTATAATAAAAAGAAAGGCACAGGTACTGTCTAACCTATGAATTTAAAAAATTTAGTTTGGGAATGCTTTCAAGCTAAAACTATGTTTGAATTAACTCTTGAATATGAGCATTAGCAAGCCAAGTAGACAGGGTTGCAGAACAATGGAGTAGTGAAATGCTAATTATAGTTAGGTTGGTATAATAAAAAGAAAGGCACAGGTACTGTCTAACCTATGAATTTAAAAAATTTAGTTTGGGAATGCTTTCAAGCTAAAACTATGTTTGAATTAACTCTTGAATATGAGCATTAGCAAGCCAAGTAGACAGGGTTGCAGAACAATGGAGTAGTGAAATAAAGGATGTTTCAGAAAGCATGCAAATATAGAAGAGATTACAGTATTTAAGTCTTCATAGAAAATACATAAGTTTGAAAATATGGTGAGGGATCAGTTTTGAAAAAGAAGTAAGTGAAGTCATAGACAACATTTTACATCACATTAAAGCAGTAGCTCTCAAAGTATGATCCCAAGACCAGCATCACTTAGAAATTTGGTAGAAAGACCAATTGTCAAGGCCCACTTAAAAATGCTGATTAGAAAGTCTGAGATAGGGTCCTGGGAAGCTTTATTTTCTTTTTTAACAAGCTCTTCAGATCCTAATGCACATTAAAGTTTGAGAACCACTGGAGTAAAATGTTTGGTATTTATCAGGCATTATGAAGCCATGCATCTACAAAGCTCAGAGAAAAGCCTGAATAGTCCTTTAAAATAATTTACTGGCAGATTCACTGGAAAGAGACATGAATAAAAGCAAGAAGATGGATTCAATAACATGCTAGCGAGACCTGATAAGGTTCTCAACATACTAAATATGGTGATATAAAGTGTGGTTCAGATTTAAGAGACAATTGGGGTGTAAAATTGAGATATGAACAAAAGGATATTGAAGCATAAGATAAAGGACTGAATCCTGATTGATTTTGAGTTTTCTAGCTTTGTGTACTAAGTAAAACAATCATATTCTACACAAAAGTACTTAATATGCTGTCAAGTGCTATTTGTATATATTATTATTTTATTTGAATTATTTATGAGGTCTTTATTTAAAAACATAATTAAACTAAATTTTGCATATTCTTTATTTGGTTTAAGCCAAATATATTTACAATAATTAAAGTGACAACTGGGTTTTCTATTTATAATTAGGGAATTACAATATATACAGTAAATTGTACTTACCAGCTGATATATCTTGGAATCATTTTTTTGAAATATTAAATTTATTGCTAATATATAACTAATTTAAATTACCAAGTAGTAAAATGTTAATATTCTTTTTAAATTAGTGTAATAACATGAATTCCAAGCTTATTACAGAAAATAAGAATGAGGATCAGACAATGCATTTTCTTTTTCTTGATATCTTATTTCTAAAATAGCAAATTCATTCTCATTTTTCAACCTTTTAAAATCAATGATAGCATTTTTATTCTAAGATGGAGTTATATAAAGCTTGTTTCAATACCTTTCATCAGGAATGTTCAGGTTATAAGAATTACTAACACTTTCACAATATTTAAGCCACATTCTTGAGCCATAGAACTAGAAGAAATGAAGAGCAGAAACTTGTGTGTGTGTGTGTGTGTGTGTGTGCATACATGTTTGATTTTTTAAATTTATCTTTATTGTTGAAAGTATTACAGATGTCTTTCTTTTTCCCCATTGACCCTTTCTAGCCCATTCCCTTTCTCCTCCCCAGGCCTTCACCATACTGTTGTCTGTGTCCACAGGTTGCATATATGCATTCAAGTTCTTTGGTTAATCTCTTCAAACCCAGCCACCCATTCCCACCTTTCCATCTGGTTCATCAGACAAGCATCACATGATCTTACTCAAATGTTGACTCTAAAGAACAAAATAAACTGATAAACAAAATAGACCCAGAATCATAGAAATATGGAAGAGCAGAATCTTAAGGACAGTTTGGTTTTAGCAATGGGTGGAGAGGCACAAGTCAAAGATGATATATATCTAGTGACATCTCACTAATTACTGTAAGAATGTCATACATTATTTTATTTAAACTTATAATTAAGTATGAATTAGGAGACAGTATTTATTGTTTAGATTTTATAGATGACAATTTAAGACTTAAGTAACTTATTGAGTTCACTGAATTGGTAAGATAAAATAACACCAGAACTGATATCCAGAAGTGTCCCCTTCTGGGTTCTAAACTTTTCTTTTTAAAAAATATATGTATTTAATAGATTTCAGAGAGGAAGGGAGAAAGATAGAAACATCATTCTTCACACCCCATACTGGGAATCCAGCCAGCAACCTTGGCATATGCCCTGACTGGAAATCCTGGTTCATAGGTCAACACTCAGCCACTGAGCAACACTGCCTGGGCTTTTTTTTTTTTTTTTCTTTGTTTATTTTTTTCTTTACCTTTTTTTTTTAAATATTTACTACTTGTAAAAAAAAAAGAAGATGGAAAAGAAATGACTTGGCAAGTACATAAATAATAAGGCAAATCCAGTAATAATGAAACAAAAGATATAGAAATATCCAAAATGAAAATGAACTTACTAAGTTAGATATTTTTCTGTGTGTTTGTGTGTGTGTTGATGAGAATAACAAACTTTGATTTTTATTATTAAAAAAAAAGACCATGGCATTTGGGGTATCTATTAAATATTATACTACTGGCTATTTTTCTTTTTGTATATGAATGTGACAACATAGCTCTAGCTAGAAACACAATTAAATCTTTGTTTATTGGAGACACAAAGTTATATCACAGTACAAGCAAACAAAATCACGAAGAAGGGAAAAGACCAATGTAATATTAGAGATTATACACATAGTGCAAAAATAAAATGTAGAGAAGTCATAAATAGGAGAAGAACACAGATAAGAAATATTAATGAAATTCCCCCTTGTATATGTTTTCATTTTCTCAGGCTGACTATCTGTGAGAAATATTTATCCAATTATAAACATCCTCCCATATTTATAGAAAATATTGCAAAACATATATTAACATATTCCTTTCAAATTACTAGTAAAATATTCTACTAGTTAGAAGTAGCACTGTGAAAGGTCAAACAAAATATTGGGTTGCTATGTTGTGCAAAAATGTACTTTTGGAAGTGAAATGTGATATACTTATAATTGTGTAAAATATTATAGCTCACTGTGAACAATTTCTGCTTCTTTTGCATGTTATTTTTTAAAGTAACAACATTTTTAAATAAAAATAAGTAATTAATTGGAATAGTTTTAGATAATTATTCTATTTTTGGGCATTACTGCTTGAGGTATATGTGATAATAATCACAAAACTTACATCAGCATTCCTAAAAATATATCTTGCTAATGTAGTAAATTGATGTGAAAGTCAATTATATCATTTTAGTGATATTCAGAATATATAAAAGTTCGCATATAATAAATTTAGTTACCCAATATAAAAGTTGCTGATACAGAGTTACACTAAGTGTTCATAGTAATAAAAATCACTATTAGGCAAGGGGTAACACTAAGCTCTTCTAAGAAATATATGAATTCCTGTTTAGGTTATTCACTCCCTTATATTAAGGAATTTACTACCATGATCGCAATTTATCCTAGCCTGAACTGGAAATCTCTTGCAGAACATTAATGCAGATTTTGTAGCCACCATTTTTCTCTGTGACAGTTTCATGTTCAAAATTGTATGCATGACCCTCTCTGCATATAATTTTATGATTATATTTTAAAATGTAATGACTCCATAATTTTATACCTGAAAAAGTCATCAAAATAAAGCTCTAATTATTTTAATAAACTGAATCATTAATATTAATTATTGAAAAGCTATTTAGATTACATTGAATCAGGACACCTGGGTTTGGGACTATGAGCATCATTGCAGGTGATCTCATTTTCATTTGCTTTATCACCACTAAGCTAAGAGAAAATCAAATCTTTCCAACAATCAAATAATTCCTAATCATTAAAAAAATGTGATCTATAGTATATATGGGTGAGGTCTTTTTGCTCTAAGCTTTACAGCTTTGCAGGATGTATATTTCTATTTATAAAACAACTTGGTCCCTATGTGAATTTACTCTAATTGCTGGATGTGGAGTACATCAATAAGTACTAGGGTTAAGAAATACCCTAGAAATTCAGGTTAATTCATTCCGCAAACATTAATGAAATTTCAACAATATTAGACTGAGATATGAAGATGAAAATGATTACTGAAATTCATCTTCCTAAGAGGAATTTCTATATTATAATTATTGCCCGTTAGTGAGTGTTTGAAGCAGCACAATAAAGACTAGTCTATAAGAAAAAGGGTCCTGGATTCTAACCCCTAGCTACAATATCAATAATTGAACAGGCATTTAGTTTATCTTTACCTCAGATTCATTTTTTTAAATTAAATTTATTGTAGTAACATTGGTTAATAAGTTTAGATAGGTTTCAAGTGTAAAATTTTATGATACCCATCTTATAATGTATTGTGTGCCCATCACTCAAAATCAAATCTTTCATCACCATATATTTGATACCTTTTACCCTTTACTATCTATACCCCCCACCACTTCTCTCTGCTGTTTTTTTTTATTATTATTGATTTTTAGAGAGAGAATAAATGAGAAGGAGAAGGAGACAGAAACATTGTTGTGAAAGCGAATCATCTATCCATTGGCTATCTCCTGCATACCTCCTGCCAGGGATCAATCCTGTAATCTGAGCATGCGCCCTGCCTGACCAGGAAATGAACCCTAGCAATTTACTGGTGCACAGGACAATGCCCAACCAACTGAGCCACCAAGGCTATTTGATTTTTGTTTGTTTGTTGCTTTCAGTTTTATATCCCATGTATGAGTGAAATCATATGGTTCTTGACTTTCTCTGTCTGACTTATTTCGCTTAGCATTTTAGTCTGAAGATTCATCCACGTTGTTGCAAATGACAGTCTTTTCTTGTGGCTGAGTAGTATTCCATTGTATATATGTAACAAATCTTCTTTATCCAATCATCTATTGAAGGACACTCGCTCATTTCCATGTCTTGGCCACCATGAATAATGACGCAGCAATGATCAGATTTTGATCTTTTACATGGATTATAAACTCCTGTTATGCTTGCTTTAATGAGCTATGAAGATAGTTAAAATGTTGGGCTGTGTACACCAGGTGTTCTGCAAACTTTTAGTAATGTCTTAACTATTTATTTACATTTAACTCCCATGACAGTAAACTTAAAAAGTGTTTCATACATTTTGAAAAGTCTCATAATATCCAGAAAAATGCCTCGTTCTTAAATGCTTTTCCACAAAAGATCAACAAAAGCATTCAAGCTCTAATATAGGTAAATCATTCAGTAACTCTGCCAGCTTGGGCAAATGGCTTAATTTTTTTAATTTTATATTGTTCATCTAAAAATAATAAGATCAGTGATTACTTCATCAGGTTTTCTTTTTTTATTATTTGAGAAATTAAGGCTTTTATTTGTAAGAGTTTGTCCTCTAAATTTTTTTGAAATACACATTTCTAAAAAGCAAGTGAATAGTAGTCTCTTTCCTAGAATTAAAATTAATTTAACTTTAATAGGTAATTTTGTAACCTCTTCTTAAGTAATGTTTTGGCTTTGGAAAACACTTTAGAAATGGGATATTGAGACATTGAAATGTTTGCAAACCAGTAACACATAATAAATGCATTATAGATGTTATAGATAGTGAAAAAATATCCATTAAGAGTTAATTTATTAACATACTAGAGGCCTGGTGCACAAAATTCGTGCACGGAGGAGGGTGTGTCCCTCAGCCCAGCCTGCACCCTCTCCAATCTGGGACCCGGTGGGATCGAGCCTAAACAGGCAGTCGGACATCCCTCTCACAATCCAGGACTGCTGACTTCCAACTGCTTGCCTGCCTGCCTAATCACCCCCTAACCACTCCCCTGCCAGCCTGATCAACGCCTAACTGCTCCCCTGCAAGCCTGATTGCCCCTATCTGTCCTCCCCTGCAGCCTGGTCACCCCTAACTGCCTTCCCCTGCTGGCCTGGTTCCCCTCAACTGCCCTCCCCTGCAGGGCTGGTCCCCCTCCATCTGCCCTCCCTTGCAGGCCTGGTCCCTCCCAACTGCCCTCCCCTGCCAGCCATCTTGTGGCAGCCATCTGTATCCACATGGCGGCAGCCATCTTGTGTGTTGGAGTGATGGTCAGTTTGCATATTACCTCTTTATTATATAGGATTAATGGCATCAAAACATTGGCTTTTAAAGGAAATTATCTAGATTTAAATGGCATGGTTTAGGGGTTAAAAAGACAACTTTAGTAACCCTATAGATACCAAGTTTGCACTCTAGTTCCTCTTATGAGGATTCTAGTCACACCAGAAATCTCTACCCAAGCAATTAATGATATTCTCTCTTCTGCTTTCTGAAACACATCAGACAGTAAAGAGTCCTTCAGCTCTTTACTTCTAAACCACATGTTGTTGTTCTAAGAACTATATTTAACATGGAACACTTCTGACCCGGTAAACAATTATAGAAGATTTTGCTGTCTGCAACTCCCTTGCTAAGTTCAGATATGAGAAAATGTTACAAAATTGGGAGATCATTAGATATGCAACTCCTTTTATTTCTCTTTTTGATCCACTTTCATTCTGTGAACTTTTACTTGATTCTGCTTTCTTCATGGTTTTTTATTTGTTTATTTGTTTTTTGTTTGTTTTTGCTTCTTAGCTTTGGTGTTTTTTAAGTATACAATACACTCTGATCCTCTCCCAAAGGTAAGAGTAGTCCAGAAATGTTGATCTGTATTGCTTATGCATATTTTATCTCTACTTCTCTTAATGTTCTATACCACCTGTTTATTTATTTTTCTTAATTGTTATTGAATTTATTGGGGTGACATCTATACTAATAAAAGGGTAATGTGCTATTTAGACTCGATAGACCAGATGTCCTTCTGGACAAAGCCATGGTGGTGGGGGCTGAGGCAGAGGTGGTGAGGGGCAATCAGGCAGGCAAGCAGGTGAGCGGTTAGGAGCCAGCGGTACTGGATTGCGAGAGGGTGCAGACCAGGCTGAGGGACCCCTCCCCGTGCAAGAATTTAGTGCCCCAGGCCTCTACTTGGTTAATAAAATGATATAGATTCCAAATTATAATTTTATAATAAATCATCTGTATATTATATTGTGTTCACCACCCAAAGTCAAATCTTCTTCCATCACCATACATTTGACCACCTTTACCTTTTACTACACCCACCTCCCTTCTCTCTGATAACCACCATACTATTGTCTGTTTTCTGTTTTCATTGGTTTGTTTTTCTTATTTTTTTTAAATTTATCTTTATTATTGAAAGTATTACAGATGTCTCCTTTGTTGTTGTTTTTTCCCATTAATCCTCTCTACCTCACAACCATCCCACCATCCCTCCCAGGACTTCACCAAAATATTGTCTGTGCCCATGTATGCCACCCATTTATTTATTTAATGGTTCATTGAGCATCTGTTATGTACTTGGCTCTTTATTAGGTGTAGGTATAGAGATGAGATAATAAAATTATCTGACCAATGAGAATACCAATAGGTAAACAAAGAAAGGTAGAATAAATTGTTAAGATACAGTCAGGTTATATAGGAAAATGAATAAGAAAGGATTTACTTGGAGTAAAGCTTGAGCTTGAGTGAGAAAATGAATGCTATTTAATCAGAAGATGTTTGTGGAGTACAAATTCTCATCCTTAGTCAGAGAGAATCATATAGGAGAAATATAACATTTTTAGTGTGTTCAGGGAAATGCAAGTGGTTCAGAATCAACAGAGAATCAGATAAGGGGAAAGTTAATGCCCAACCAGAAATCAGGCTAGAAATTAGTCATGGGCAAGACTATGAAGACCCAATACATAGAAAACATTACTCTTTTCCCTGTTTTTATCTTCACTGTGCTTATCTGCTTATGGTCTTCAAGTTTAACAATTTGAAAAGCAATAACAGAAGAAAGTGATGCATTCTCTTTTCTATCACCACTAAAAATCAGTGAGGATGTACACTCAGGTAGTAGAAAATAGTAAAAATTGCTGGTGGTTGCATTTATCCTTTGAATAACATATGAGTATTTCCAAAATCTTACCTCCATCATAAAATTCATTTAAAAACAAAATAATCCAAAATAAACAAAAAGTTCTGCCAAAGACCCTAGGTTGGGAGGTTTCTGATGCTGCTTAGATCCTACAAGATTGCACACAACAGAGAATGATAGAATAGAGAAGGAAGCCAGAGTGATATAGAGTCTGGGAGGCATCAAAAAGAAAAAGCTTACAAAAAGAGGGTATTACATCAAACAATGCATTTCAGGATGTCTGTACTTACCACCTCCACACATGATGTCATCTCTTTCATGATCCAAGCGGAAAGAATGGTGGAAAGCACTTAATCACATTACAACTTTAAATATCAGGAAATTAACACTTTTACAACATTGTTATCTAATCTCCAGACTTTATTAGTGCCTTCAATTGTCATTATTGCAAAAGAAAATCCAGAATCATGTCTTGCATTTAGTTGTCATATTTATCAATCTGGCACACTTTCTACGCCTATTTATTTGTCTTTTTCTTGGGGAGGGGGTGTCTTCACACAGTTAAATTTTTGGAGAGTTCAGAGTTATTTTGTAAAATATCACTCAATTAGGCTTTACCTCACAATTAATGTTTGGGGTTTTTTTTTTGACAGAAATACTACATAAAAGTTGGGTATGTTATATAAGAAGGTACATCTATTTATTTGTTTCATTGCTGGTGATAATTGCTAAAAAAAGAATTCAATAAATCAGCAAAATAATTTACATTATAAATGTATGGCTGGAACTTAAAGTTTAGAATTAATAAGGCTAATTTTGGGTTAATTTTTGTTGTTCTGCTTACATAATGAAAAGAAGAGCAACTTACAGAGATTTGTACTTCAACAAAAATGCATTTAGAACCATGAAGCAGCACTAGAATGATGTTGAATATTTCTTAAATAAATTTGAAATTCATTGCTACAAATGCTATTTGATAAAGTGTCCACTGAGTTTTGACTATTTAAGTCCAGTTACAGTTTTATTATAAACAGCAATCCTAGTTTTGACAGCAATTCTTGTGTAATTCTTTATCAAAATACTTAGCATATCTTGAAAAGATTGCAAGCTCATGGAGATAAAGCAATATACTTTATTTACTTTTTGATCAAAGTCTACCTCACAGGTATCCTATATAATAAAAGGCTAATATGCAAATTGTCCCCTCGACCAGGAGTTCAACCTGGAGTTCGACCAGGAGTTCAACCATGGTTTGGGGCCAGTTAACCAACCTCCCATGTCCCCTCCTCCCAGCCACCCTCCCTGCCCCCCTTTGGCCTGATCAGGCTGGACCAGTTGGACCCCACCCGTGCACGAATTCATGCACTGGGCCTCAAATTTCTAAATAAATGTTTTAGTAGAATTTAGTTATAGCTTAAAAAGATAATCTTGTATTCTAAATGCTCACTACTTCAGATTCAGCATTCTTCCGTTAGTTTTGATTACTGAGTTTTCATTGTTTTGACTAACTCACTAAATAGTTATTAACCACTGTCTACATCAGTGCTTCTTGAAATACTCATGATAAACACTGTGGACATGATCTCTGACCTCAAATAATGTACAGTTTTGTATGAATTTAATTCTCATGATTATTGTATGATTGTACTGGTGAACATAATTTATAATTCTAATTTTAATATCCTTTAATGGAAATATGCTTTTCAACATCAAACTTGTCATTGAATATTTATTAAAAATATGGGTTTTGATGTTAGAATAAAAAGTCTAGTTAGTTTGTGGATCTATGACTTTTTAGAAATGTTACTCTAAGCACTTCATATAAACACATAAACTTTGGTTCCTTCATAAACATTATTATTATGAAGACAAATGTAAATGAGATAAGATACCAAAATATAAGGTATACAATTTTAATTCAAAATGGGCAAATGAAGTGAAATTTATTATTTAGGAATTATATATGTTTGCCAAAAATGTGTTTAGTATTTCAAGTTACCTGGCTTTTATTTTGTACTTTTAATTAATATGAGAGTTGTTTTTCTTTTCCTCAGTTATTCTCTTAAATGTTTATTTTAATTTTATTACTTGGAGTATTTTTATTGTATTTCATATAATATACTGCTGCTATAAGATAGAAGGGTGGAAAGTAAGGGTTATCTACATTCCCAAATATTCTTACACAGTTTATTAAGAACCTAACAGTAGTTTACCACTACTTAGATAAATTTTATTTCAAATACTGAGTGGGGTTCTTTTCTTCCTTCAAAACTATAATTCATCCTTGAAAATGCCATATCATGTTTGGAACCAGTAATAGCTTAAGATTTAAGTTGCATTTTATTACTCTAATAATTTTCTAAATGGTTTGCAGCCTGTCAAAAGATATCCTTATCCTCAGATGAGCACCTAATCCATTATAGTTGACTGTAATTCTGTGTCTATGTGCCCTTGCTTCTCAACCTCCGATACATTTAGATAATTTTGGCTGTGGTACAAAGGTAATAAAAATAAAGAAGTTGAAGACAGCAAAGCAGCATATAGATCCTGTAAGCATATTATTTTTCCTTGCATGCATAGTGAACCTGCAAATTTAAGTGAACAATTTAAATACTACTTTATTTTTAAATTTTCTAATTTTGATATATACAATAATCTGTAAACATTTAGCTGAATAGTTTTAAACCCTGATATTAATGAGGTCAGGAACAATTCCACTATAGCCAATAAATTTCCATTTACATTATAGTATCAGATACTTAAAAAAAATAGATAAAGCAGCTATCTATTGTATTAATTAAATAATGGATGATTTGTTTTACATTTTATTTTGTAATTATAGCATTTTTATATCAAATTTAGTTTAGAAAATATAATATTAAAAATGATTAAATATATCTGGTTTGTGTCATAAGCTTAATTTGATTGCAATCAAAATCCTACAGGGGGCTTTAGTAATTGGTAATCCTATCTAATAAAAGAGTAATATGCAAATTAACCATCACTCTGCTACACCCACAAGCCATGCCCACCAGTCCCGCCCACCAGCCAATCAGGAGCGAATATGCAAATAAACCCAACCAAGATGGCTACGGCCACAGAGAGCAGGAGGGAGGCTTGGGTTTCCCTGGCAATGGAGGAAGCCAAGCTTTCCACCTGCCCTTGCCAGCCTAGGTCTCCACTCCAGGCTACAAAGTTTCAATGATAGAAGATACATAAACCCAAACAGAAATGGCAGCAGCCATGGAGCTGGAAAGAGCAGGAGGCTAGGGTTGCCCCCAAAAATGGAGGAAGCCAAGCTTTATGCACACCCTGGCCAGCCCAGGCCTCCGCTTAAGGCTACAAAGTTTCAATTATAGAAGATACTTAAATCCCAACAGAAATGGCTGCTGCCTCAGAGCAATCAGAAGGCTTGGCTCCACTCCAGGCTACAAAGTTTCAATTATAGAAGATAAATAAACCCCAGATACCAGGGCCTCTGCTTGGGTCGCCAGGGGCGTGGCCGGCCTGCAAACCACCACAGGCCCCTCACCCAGGCTGCCCCACACCCCAAGGGAACCTCCACCCTGATCCGGGACACCCTTCAGGGCAAACCAGCTGGCCCCACCCATGCACCAGGCCTCTATCCTATCTAATAAAAGAGTCATATGCAGATTGACCATCACTCCAACACACAAGATGGCTGCCCCCATGTGGTCAAAGATCCTGCCCCCATGTGGACACAAGATGGCCACCACAAGATGGCCAGCAGGGGAGGGCAGTTGGGAGGGAACAGGCCTGCAAGGGAGGGCAGTTGGGGGCCATCAGGCCAGCAGGGGAAGGGCAGTTGGGAGGGACCAGGCCTGCAAGGGAGGGCAGTTGGGGGCGATCAAAACTGCAGCGGAGAGCAGTTAGGGGTGACCAAGCTGGCAGAGGAGGGAAGTTGGGGGGGACCCAGGCCTGCAGGGGAGAGGAGTTGGGGGGGACCAGGTCTGCAGGGGAGGGCAGTTAGGGGTGACAAGGCCTGCAGGGGAGGGCAGTTAGGGGTGACCAGGCCTGCAGGGGAGGGCAGTTAGGGGAAATCAGGCTGGCAGGAGAGTGGTTAGGGGGTGATCAGGCTGGCAGGCAGAAGCAGTTAGGGGCAATCAGGCAGAGGCAGGTGAGCAGTTGGGAGCCAGCAGTCCTGGATTGTGAGAGGGATGTCCGACTGCCCGTTTAGGCCCGATCCCACTGGGATCGGGCCAAAACGGGCAGTCGGACATTCCTTGAGGGGTCCCAGATTGGAGAGGGTGCAGGCTGGGCTGAGGGACACACACCCCCGTGCACAAATTTCGTGCACCGGGCCTCTAGTGTAATTATAAAATGCTAAAAGTGATTCAAATAATGCACCAGCTTTAGAAAACAAAATATTTGGAGAAGGAGGAATAATGAAATTGCACTAATACATACTTCAAAACATTGTTAAGCTTCAATTAAACAGTTCGCTTTGTGAGCTAAGGCACAACTGGAAGTACTTTTGAAGGAGCAAAACATTTGGTTCTTTGGTACATATTGCCTTTGGTATTCAGTCAATTTGGTATTCATTTGCTGTTTAATAATAGGTTAACAAAAATATGTGGAAAATATGGACTGTCATAATGTTATTCTTACATTGTATGTAATATTAAAAACAAACAAACAAACAAACAAACAAAAAAAAAAACAGAAAAATTCCGGACACAACAATTTCTCTCTTCAAGACCAATACCATGAAAATGTTCTAAGCAGCTTACTTACCTTAGCTCTTGCCTCCCTCTCCAGATAGATGGCTTGTCTAACCCTCTTCCTCTCGGCTACACTAGAAGTATTTGAAATTCCCAGATGTGTTCCTGGCATTTTAGGACCACTGCGCATGTTCTTTCTTCTGCGTATAATGCCCTCTTCCCAAGCCCATACTCCCACTTCAGCTTAAAGTCACTTATTCAGCAAAAACATCCCTGCAATCCTAGTATGTGTTTATAGAACACCATTTCATTTCCCACAGACATCATCATAGTTTCAGGTATAAATATAGTTTTGTAGCTATTTGATTCTCACATTGGAATTTAAGCTTTGTTATATGTGTGTTTTTGCTCAGCATTGTATTCTCATTACCCAGCAGAGTACATGGCATGGAGTAAGTACTCATTGACTGAATATATGTTGAAACAGCAAACGACATGCATTGTGATATTTCAAAGTATTTTATTTTCTATTTTAAAGACATTGGAGAGAACATTGAGGAGGGATGCTGGTGCCCTTGGTTCTGTGGAGCTGGTCGTCAGCATGTCCTTCCCCAAGGCGCCCCTGAAATAACTCAGTGACCCTTCTCGTTCTGCACATCTCCAGGCGCTTATGGTGTGAGAACTTCAGAAGTACTGAAAGGACCAGTATCCTTTCAGAAATCACAACGCTTTAAAAAACAAAAAAATAATCTCAACCAAATCTTACTGTTGACAAAGATACCACCTTGCCTGCTTCAGCAAGAGAAGTTGACTTTGGGATTAAAGGAGGAATCTTATAAGAATGATAAAGTCTTGATGGTGTTGGAAAAGGAGATTCATGTCCTTGTGCAGGCACGTGGTGCTCAAGACAAGAGCCTCTAGGATCTGGAATCTGAGCTGGAGAAGATGGAAGCAGAGTTCAGTGTTGCGGTGGGGGCGGGGGGGGGGGGGGAAGTGGGGAGAGACATCTCTGCCTGTAATGCTACACTGCAAAAGCAGCTTACTGACTCCACCAGGACTAACAGGCTACTAAAGGCTAAATTTCCTCAAGCTGGTATCCAGATGAATTCTAAGCCTTGAGTTGCTGAAACTTAGAAAAAAAAATGAGAAACTAAAATGAGAAGTATGATGGCTAAGCAGCAAGGCATGGAGGTTAAACTGCAGGTCACCCAGAAGAATCTCTGAAAGTCTCAGGGGAAGTAGCACAGCTTGCGGGGAAACTCGTTTCCATAGAGAAATAACAGATTGACAAAAAATCTGACACAGATAGACTCTTGGAATACATTGAAGAAATAACTTGTGCCTCAGATCAAAGTAGAAAAATACAGACTAGACATTTCCCAGTTAGAAGAACATTTAAAAGAGAAGAATTGTGAAGTTTTAAGCCTTAAGCAGTCTCCTGAGGAAAACATTGTTACATTGTCTAAGCAAGTAAAAGACCTGATGGCTAAACATCAGCCGCCATAAAGAAAAAGAAGAGCTCATCAACAGGGGCAGAGAACTGGATGAAAATCTACATTCTGTAATGCAAACCTCAAAAGAGAAGTTTATTCTTGAAAAACAAGAACATGAAAAGCTACAACAAAAAGAGTTGCAAATTGATTCACTTCTGAAACAAGAGAAGAAATTATCTTCTATTCTTCAGCATGCTCTTGGAAGAGGAAATAATGAAAGAGAGGAATCTCTTTGAGGAAGAACTAAACAAGCTCTGGATGAGCTAGACTACAGCAAAAGGAGGGACAAGCTGAACAGTGTGTCGAACAACTGGGAGAAGAAAGAAAATCTAGGGCTGAAGAACTGAAACTTAGAAAATCTGAAGGTGAAAGAACCTGAACACTAGAAAAGTAATGCTGCTCACACTCAGGCCACCTGCTGTGCAGAAAAGGTATAACAGTAAGGTGCAAACCCTTGGAAATGTCACTGCTCGATTTGAAAGCTATAAAGCATTAACAGCTAGTGAGAGAAAAGATCTTAAGCTGGATAACTTATCACCTAGGGAAAAAGTGACCGAGCCCAAGGAAAGTGCAGATCATGTTCAGCATCAGATATTGGAAACTGAGAGTTCAACTCAAGAACTATGCAAGGGTGCTTCTACATCTGCAGGCCAGATCAGCTTGTAAAGAAGCAGAAATTAAAGAAATCACAGTTTCTTGTCTCCAGAAGATAACTTGATTTGGAGAACCAACTCAAGCAGTAAGGTGAAGACTTTAAGAAGCAGCTGGAAGAGGAAGAAGCAAGAAAAGCTGGAAAAGAAAATACAATGGCAGAATTAATTCAGGAAATGAATAAGGGGTGTCTCCTTTATGAAGAACTATATAATAAAGCCTTTTCAGCTACACCTGGATGCATTTGAAGCAAAAAAAATTCTATGTTGAATAAACATGGTGCAAATCAGGGACAGCTAAATAACCTAATAGAGTCTATATGCTGAATTATTGAGTCATCAGAATCTAAAACAAAAAATCAAGCATGTTGTGAAATTGAAAGAAGAAAATAGCCAACTCAAATTAGAGGTGCCAAAACCCTGCTCTAAGCTTGCTATAAAAAAGCAGAGCAAAAGAAAACTTCAGGAGGTGTTGAATAAAGTTCTGGGTATCAAACACTTTGAACTTTCAAAGGCTTTTCTTCATGAATGTAAAGAAAGTTTTGTTCTCAAACCTCATTAAAAGAAGGCAATACAAAATGCTGTTGAGCTCCTGTGGTATTTCAAGAATCATATGTGTAAACATCTGAAAAACCACTTGAAGATTATTTGATTATTATTTTTATTATTGTTGTTGCTTTTATTATTATTATGTTTATAATGAATAATTTTAAATGTATTTAATAGTAACTTCCTATTTTTAGGAATCTGAAAGGAAGTTCAAAATTTTTACCAATATGTCTTCTGACATTCTATTTTCCACTAGAGGCCCGGTGCATGAAATTTGTGCATTGGGGGGTGTGTGTTCCTCAGCCCAGCCTGCACCCTCTCCAATCAGGGACCCCTTGAGGGATGTCTGACTGCCCATTTAGGCCTGATCCTGGTGGGCCTAAATGGGCAGTCAGACATCCCTCTCACAATCCAGGACTGCTGGCTCCCAATATCTCGCCTGGCTGCTTGCCTGATTGCCCCTAACCACTTCTGCCTGCCAGCCTGATCACTCCCTAACTGCCCTCCCCTGCAGGCCTGGTCCCCCCTAACTGCCCTCCCCAGCAGGCCTGATTGCCCCTAACTGCCCTCCCCTGCAGGCCTGGTCCCCCCTAACTGCCCTCCCCAGCAGGCCTGATTGCCCCTAACTGCCCTCCCCTGCAGGGCTGGTCCCCCCCAACTGCCCTCTCTTGCAGGGCTGGTCCCCCCAACTGCCTTCCCCTGCAGGCCTGGGTTTCCCCCCCCCCCCAACTGTCCTCCCCTATAGGCCTGTCATCCCCAACTGCCCTCCCTTGCAGGCCTGGTCACCCCTAACTGCCCTCCCCTGCATGCCTGATTGCCCCTAACTGCCCTCCCTTGCAGGTCTGGTTCCTCCCAACTGCCCTCCCCTGCTGGCCTGATCTGCCACAACTGCCCTCCCCTGCCGGCCATCTTAGTAGCAGCCATCTTGTGTCCACATGGGGGTGGCCATCTTGTGTGTTGGAGTGATGGTTAATTTGCATATTACCTCTTTATTATATAGTATTATATAGGATTGTCAGTACCTCCTCCCTGGTGCTCATTTCATCACTTCATTCTAAACCTTCTATTTGGCTTTCCAGCTTTACAAATTGGCCCATCATTCAGCATTCCTTTAAAAATCACTCTTATGTTATTATTCTCCTATTCTAAAACTTTAGATCAGCGGTCAGCAAACTGCAGCTCACAAGCCACATGCGGCTCATGAGCCGCGGTTTGCTGCTCTGTTGACTAATGAGTTTGCCAACTACTGCATAAGGCATTACCCTTACCCAGAAGTTTTGACTTCAGGTTAAAGACATTAG
The DNA here is from genome assembly GCF_963455305.1 of Plecotus auritus. NCBI lineage: Eukaryota > Metazoa > Chordata > Mammalia > Chiroptera > Vespertilionidae > Plecotus > Plecotus auritus. The sequence goes on from NC_137772.1 coordinate 143,065,945, forward strand.
TACATTATTAAAATGTTTTTTAAGTGTTTTTCCCTAAGGCAGTGGTTGGCAAACTCATTAGTCAACAGAGTGGCAAACCGCGGCTCGTGAGCCGCATGTGGCTCACGAGCTGCAGTTTGCCAACCACTGCCTTAGATGGTTTCAAGATTCTAATCCAAGGTTTTTAGCTTGATTGTGGAAGGCTTTTCTAATCTGAACCTCTTAAACAAAACACCTTGGCTTGTTCTTGCCTCTACTTTGATTCTCCTAAGAATGTCCACTCTGTTTTACCCATCATCCATTTATGCCATTCAAGCAAGAAGAGCATGCTTAATGCTATAGTAACCTCTTTATCTCTTATCAGAGATAATTTGCTGTTCAATAAATTGCATATTTCTAGACTATCCCAATCCAACTAAATTTAAATCTGGGTTTTGGCCTGAAAATATGCATTTTAAACAAACTCTGCTGTTAATTATTAGATAAATCAAAAACGCGAGAAACAATGCCCTTAACTAACTCTAGAGAATTTTACTTATACTGCTTGGCATAGTCCTGACTACTGGGAATTTGATTAGTACTTCTGTAATGTGACATAAAAATTCCACGTTAAGTCATTAACCCAATTATTCAACTTGTATTATATGAAATTACCTTAATGTTTCTACTTAAGGTGTATTTATTATCTGTACCTTCCCATCTTCTCCAGAATTACAAATGATAGTATACTATTTAGAGAATGGTAATTCTCCATCTAAAATTTCTGATTTACACAGTTAGTGTGTTTAAGCCACTTTTTAAAATAATATTTCTCCATTGATGGACCAACAGAGATTATTACAATCAGAATAGTTTTTTTCATAATAAATTATTTTATTGAATCTTAAAAAAATAAAATAAGCCCTGCTGGTGTGGCTTAGTGGTTGAGCATGGACCTATGAACCAGGAGGTCATGGTTGGATTCTGGTCACGGTACATGCCCCGGTTGCAGGCTCAGGTTGTGGGCTGGATTCCCAGGAGGGGGTGTTCAGGAGGCACTCTATTGATGAATCTATCTCATCATTGATGTTTCTTTCTCTCTCTCCCTCTCCCTTCATCTTTGAAATCAATAAAAATATACTAGCATATTTTTAAAAAGATAAAAAATAAAGACATTGGGTATCACCTAATTCATACCACTTTGCTATCCAGATACCTTCATTAGAATCATCAAGTTAACCCAGAGCTACAGGATAAATTTCAAATCTTTTGTCCTGGAAGACATAATCTTTTAAAACACAGATACCCTTTAAAACTTATTTCATAAACATTACTCTCTATAAACCTTCTGCTCCTGCCAAATTGATTTACTCTTTATTTCCCAAAGGCATCCCACATTCTTCTATTTCAACAAATATATAACCCTCCCTTTTTTTTTCATGTCTTTGCTTACTTAATTTCTAACTGTGCTTTAAAACCTACTTAGGTCTCTTCAGCTCTAGAAAGCTTTACCCAAAGGGCATGTTAATTGTCTTCTATATATACAGTATATAATTAAGAATTTGCTGCTTACAGTTACTAATAATTTTATATGTTTATGTATGTATATGTCTTTTATAATTAGATTTTAAAGTAACATTTGAGCAAAAGTCATATTTTATATAAAGTAATATGACTAATAAGAATTTGCAAAAAAAAATTATTAATTGATTGGGCGGGGGGAGGCGGGAAAAGATTAACCAAAGAACTTATATACATATATGCATAATACATAGACACAGAAAATAGTATAGTGAAGGCCTAGGGGATGTTGGGAGTGTAGGGATAAGTGGGTCAATGGAAAAAAAAAAAGGGGGTCATCTGCAATACTTCCAACAGTAAAGATAAATTTAAAAAACATTATTGATGGATTGAAGTTAAGGAGCTAAGGATTGATATTAAGAAATTAAGAAATATAGTCTTGGTACCAGTGTGAGTTCAGTGGTTTTATATGTCTTAGTCTATCTAATAAAAAATAATATTTCACAGTTTTGTTACAATTTTTGAAAGTTAATTTTTCTGATTGGTAGCCATTAAACATTCTTATGCAGAGAGTGATCTGATTAAAAGTGATTTTCCAGGATTGAAATCCAGTGATAACATGGATTTATTTAATAATCCAATAATTAAATTTGTTATGTTTCAGGCAAAGATTCAATAGTGAGGATGTAGAAGCTTGTGAGAGGAGCAGGTTCTCTAAGAATGGATAGTCTTAAAGGTAATTAATTACTTTTTAGAATGTCATGTGGAAAGGCTGTATGCAGAAATTCTGATAAAAGTTGATAATTATTACACTAAAGTAAAATTATATAGTGAAGATTTAAACTATGGGATGGAGATGAAAAAGTATTACAAAGGAAGATTGGCAGGATTTAAGCACTAATTGCAGAGATTTTATTCACAGAGGGTTCCACACCATATCTGATTCAAATTTTCATGAACTGCTTATTGAAATGTAGATTTCCAGGGCCTATCTTGGGTTTTACTGAACCAGAATTTCTATGGGCAGATAGCAGACATGAAGCAATTTGAGATAGCTGTAACATTTTAAACTGAGGATTAGGAACGTGGTATTTAAAGATAAGAAGTTTGGTTTCCACATTTGTGGGAAATCTGAGTAAAATATTTCACAGATTATTGAAAATGTAGGATAATTATTTTTAGTGTGACAAGTTATTTAAACAAATAATTCATTTAGGCTCTGTAATTTCAATTTATTTTTTACAAATAATTACTTTCCTAGTTCATAGCATTTACATGATTGACTGTCTGATAATAGTCATTGATGTAGCATCATATTTAAAGGTTTTATTATCCTCACTTATATTTTTGTAAATGATTGTAATAAACTTCAAGTATTTAATATTCTTTAATTATATAGTCACACATTGCATTCATTGTTTTCCTAAAATTTTCTAATTTATATTATTTATAATTTATTTAATTGTTTACAGTTCTCTTAAATGTGTATAAGGGATTATAGAGCCTCAGAATATGTTTTAATGTTGCTGATTCTTTTAAAATAAAATATTTGTACTCAGATAAAGTTACCTAATTTTTCCATTTTATTATTTATTGTTGTTAACATTTACTTTTTAAAATATTTTTAACAATTACATTTCAACATTTTATTCCTAGTTTAGAACAGCCAAATTCCAACATTAACTTGTCTTATTTTTCTGATAAAGATTGTTTCAAAAATCAATTAGTAGACATCTCTAGCAGTTAAAAATGGCCAAAGTTCTAATTTTATACTATTATGAATTTTATATTTTTAGAGTTCTAATAAGGCTTAGAAGATTGGACAATGATATATGAAACACACACATTAAATTAATACATTAATGTATATGTATGAGGGCTCACCATGTGTTCTGGAAATGTAGTAAAAAATATTTATGATCCCTGATTTCAAGCAGTTATAGTTTACTAGTAGATGTGTATGCAAAGTCAGTGATCTAGCATCTATCTTAAGTGTATCTTTAGCAATGAAACAGGTATATTTTAAACTTTTATTTGGGCAATATGATGTCTTCATTATTATTTTCAATCACCTTTAACTATTGCTGGCCCTTTAAGAAAATAGGAAAATGATATACTTGATTTTTATTCATGAGATTGAGTTCACTTTCAATATTTAAATTCCAAAGTCAATCATTTTTATGTTTTTGAAGTAATTAAGATATCACAGATTTTCTTAAAACATATTGCAATCATCTCAATGTGGGTCAGTATCCTATATTTTTCTAGTTAATATTCTTTTTGTTGTTGTTAATCCTCACCCGAGGATATTTTTTTTCCATTGGTTTTTAGACAGAGTGGAGGGGAGGGGAAGAAACAGAGAGAAACATCGATGTGAGAGACACATTGATTGGTTGCCTTCCGCATGTGCCCGGACCAGGGCCAGGAATCGAGTCTGCAACCAAAGTACCTGCCCTTGACCATAATCAAACATGGTACCTTTCAGTCTGCAGGCTGACATTCCACCCACTGAGTCAAACTGGCTAGGGCTCTAGTTAATATTCTTTGTCACTGAATTATAGAAGTCATATAAGTGGATTTATCATTTTTCTAATATTTTTAGTCTATTTTTGTCTACCTGCATAATAAGAACATGCATACATGCATATTAAAGAGTGGGGTAACTAAGAAAGCAATAATGACATTTATTTAATTTGAATTACATTATATGCTTTACACATCACCTTTAATCTCATTGTGAATTAATTTTTTCATTTGAAGAAGTAATACTCTAAAATTACCATATTTTAAATTCTATATGGATATAATTATTATATTTTTTAAGCTTAGGATTAAACAATGATCAGTATGCATATTATTATAATCAATAGAGACCCAGTGCACCAAATTCATGCACTCAGCGGGGGGGTGGTCCCCTCAGCCCCAGCTGCACACTCCTGCAGTGCACCTAAGCTGGCAGTTGGACATCCGTAGCGCTGCCACAGAGGCGGGAGAGGCTCCCACCACCACCCCTGTGCTTAGCAGCCATGAGCCCAGTTTCTGGCTGAGTGGCACTCCCCCTGTGGGAGAGCACTGACCACCAGGGGGAAGCTCCTGCATTGAGCATCTGCCTCCTGGTGGTCAGTGCACGTCATAGTGACTGGTCGTTCTGCCGTTGGGCCAAAACTGGCTCTCCAACATCCCCTAAGACAGTGGTTCTCAACCTTTCTAATGCCGTGACCCTTTAATACAGTTCCTCATGTTGTGGTGACCCCCAACCATAAAATTATTTTCTTTGCTACTTCGTAACTGTAATGTTGCTACTGTTATGAATCGAAATGTAAATATCTGTTTTTTCCGATATTGAGAACTGCTAGCAGGGTAGCCTAAGACCATCAGAAAACACAGATATTTACATTTCGATTCATAACAGTAGCAACATTACAGTTACAAAGTAGCAACGAAAATAATTTTATGGTTGGGGGTCACCACAACATGAGGAACTGTATTAAAGGGTCACAGCATTAGAAAGGTTGAGAACCACTGCCCTAAGGGGTCCCAGATTGAGAGAGGGTGCAGGCCAGGCTGAGGGATCCCACAGGTGCATAATCGGGGCCCGGGAGGGACACGGGAGATTGGCCAGCTGGGGAGGGACAACGAGAGGACTCCAGGGCATGTCTGGTCCTTCTCTTTTAGTCCCAACCAGCCAAACCCCAGCAGCAAGCTGACCTACCGGTCAGAGCATCTGCCTCAGGGTGGTCAGTGCAAGTCATAGCAAGTGGTTGAGCACCCTTAGCGTATCATTAGCATATTATACTTTGATTGGTTGAACAGCAGACCAGATGACTAGACACTTACCATATTAGGCTTTTATTATATAGGATATAATGGAAAGTCATAAGTTTAAAAGAGGGATACATAATAATTTACTTAGATCATGAATATTATTTCAGTTAAAACATTTACAATTATATATGGTAAAGATCTTGCAGTACATGTGAACTTGTTTTTCACATTTTGCTTATTCTAAAATGTGTGAAACCATGAGAGTATTTGCATTTCCTACATGACTTGTACTTGCCAATTATGATGTACTCCTCTGGGTAAGATGAGGATTAAGAGATAGTTTTACAGTATGCAAAGCCTAAATTACAGCAATCACACACACCAGGAGGAGGATGAGATTAAAGACAAGGGAGATTAACTAAACTGCCCATTAGCTCTATAACAAATTAATCTATTTTCTTTATCTTTTCTTAAATTTATTGCAGATAATTTAGTTAATAACATTATATAGATTTCAAGTGTGCATTTCTATGATACATGTTCTGTATATTGTGTGCCCACCACCCAAAGTCATATCATCTTCTGTCACCATATATCTGGCCTCCTTTACTCTTTACTACCCCCCAGCCTCAAACCTTTCGTCTGGTAATCGCCACACTGAGTTCCAGTTTTATAGCCCACAGTAGAGGCCTGATACATGAAATTTGTGCAAGAGTAGGTCTTTCTTCCCCCGGCTGCCGGCACTGGCTTCCCTCTGTTACCGGGACCCAGGCTCTCCTCTGGCCACCAACAGCACCTGGAACCTGTACTTCCCTCTGGCTGCTAGCAGGCACCCAGGACCCGGGCTTCCCTCCTAGCCCCAGCTTCTTCCAGGAAGTTGTCTGGAAGGATGTCCGGTCTAATTAGCATATTATGCTTTTATTATTATAGATAGTTCTTAGATTTTTCTGATAGATTTATTTTGCTAAATATAATATTCTCAAGGTCCATCCATGAACTATTTTCATTTGGAGAAATATCTTGCTCTTGTGGGAAAAAAGATGAAATTTTGAGTCAGACTGACCAAGGCTATATTTGTTTTCTACACTTTTTGTAGCTTTCTAGTCAAGCTTTCTGATATGTAATTTACCTGATAGAAAAATAAAGATATCAAAACTCATAGATTTTTTTCTAAGCACATAATGAAATTTATATATAGTCTTTGTACTCTGGAATCAGAACCATTCTCAGATATCTTTGTATTAATTCTTTATATAATACTAGAGGCCCAGTGCACAAAATTCCTGCATGGGGGTGTGTGTCCCTCAGCCCAGCCTGCACCTTCTCCAATTTGGGACATCCCTCTCACAATCCAGGACTGCTGGCTCCCAACTGCTCACCTGCCTGCCTTCCTGATTGCCCCTAACTGCTTCTGCCTGCCAGCCTGATCACCCCCTAACCACTCCCCTGCCAGCCTGATTGATGCCTAACTGCTCCCCTGCCAGCCTGTTTGCCCCTAACTACCCTCCCCTGCAGGCCTGGTCTCCCCTAAATGCTCTCCCCTGTAGGCCTGGGTCCCCCCCAACTGCCCTTCCCTGCAGGCCCTGTTGCCCCCAACTTCCCTCCTCTGCCAGCCTGGTCACCCTTAACTACCCTCCCCTGCAGGCTTGATCATCCCCAACTGCCCTCCCTTGCAGGCCTGGTCCCTCCCAACTGCCCTCCCCTGCTGGCCATCTTGTGGTGGCCATCTTGAGTGCACATGAGGGCAGGATCTTTGACCACATGGGGGTAGCCATCTTGTGTGTTGGAGTGATGGTCAATTTGCATATTACTCTTTTATTAGATAGGATCACCTATTTATAGCTATTATCCATATTTATGTAAACCATCTATTTCATTATCATTTTCATGAAGACAACCTCAATAATCTTATATGATATGGATATTTTTATTTGTATGAGGATATAAAATAAACACACACAAAAGTTTTTATTTAACTCATTAATGACAGGATGTTAAAATTGGCCCAAAGATTATATGTAAAAGTATGTATGTATTTAAGTATGTGTACATGATGTATACATGATATGCAATTTAATAAGGAACGTTAGGATCAGGTTTTTGAGTTAGGGCCAAAATTGGTTAATGTCTTATCAGGCAATAAGCTAAATCCTTTTTTTCTGTTCCTCCAGATAAAAATTATATTTACATTCACTCAACAATAACAAATCTACAAGTTAACCTCTGCTTCTGGAATTGGAAAATGGCCTAGTTAATAGAAAGTAAGGGCAATACCACATTGAAAGGACACAAAATAATCTTTTTTGCCTATTTCCAAGATTGGGATAAGTGTCTGCCATCTTTTTATCAGATTTTATAGATGGATGATAGATAGTTAGAAATACATATCCTATCTAATAAAAGAGTAATATGCAAATTGACCCTACCTCCACTACACCCACAAGCCATGCCCACCAGCCAATCAGGAGCGAGTATGCAAATTAACCCAACCAAGATGGCTGCGGCCATGGAGAGAGCAGGAGGCTTGGGTTTCCCCAGCAATCGAGGAAGCCAAGCTTTCCGTCTGCCCTGGCCTGCCTTGGCCTCCGCTTAAGGCTACAAAGTTTCAATTATAGAAGATAAATAAATCCCAGATACCAGAGCCTCCACTTGGGTCATCAGGGGGTGTGGCCGGCCTGCAAACCACCACAGGCCCCTCGCCCAGGCCACCCCAAGCTCCAAGGGAACCCCCCACCCTGATCTGGGACACCCTTCAGGGCAAACCAGCCGGCCCCCCACCACCCCACCAGTGCACCAGGCCTCTATCCTATCTAATCCTATCTAATAAAAGAATAATATGCAAATTGACCATCACTCCAACACACAAGATGGCTGCCCCCATGTGGTCAAAGATGACTGCCCCCATGTGGACACAAGATGGCCGCCACAAGATGGCCAGCAGGGGAGGGCAGTTGGGAGGGACCAGGTTTGCAAGGGAGGGCAGTTGTGGGTGATCAGGCCAGCAGGGAAGGGCAGTTGGGGGTGACCCAGGCCTGCAGGGGAGAGCATTTGGGGGGGACCAAGCCTGCAGGGGAGGGCAGTTAGGGGTGACCAGGCCTACAGGGGAGGGTAGTTAGGGGCAAACAGGCTGGCAGGGGAGCAGTTAGGTATCAATCAGGCTGGCAGGGGAGTGGTTAGGGGGTGATCAAGCTGGCAGGCAGAAGCGGTTAGGGGCAATCAGGAAGGCAGGCAGGTGAGCAGTTGGGAGCCAGCAGTCCTGGATTGTGAGAGGGATGTCCAACTGCCCAGTAGGATCGGGCCTAAACAGGCAGTCAGACATCCTTGGAGGGGTCCTAGATTGGAGAGGGTGCAAGCTGGGCTGAGGGACACACACACCTGTGCATGAATTTCATGCACCGGGCCTCCTGTATACATATATTTGCTCACACATATTTTTTTTTGTTTTACCAAGTTGATGTTTCCAGTTTGTTTTTCAGTAGTGTTATCTGAGTTAACTTATCTGAAACAAACATGTGCACTTAACCTGTTCCTTTTTTGTTTTCCATATCAGCAAATAAATCTATTGTCTCATCATATGTTCAAACCTCAAATTTGGGTGTTGTCAATCCTTTGAATATTCCGTTTCCTATATACCCACATACTGCCACCATTATGTCTTGTTTAAAGACTAATTCATTTTACACTATTTCCATTGCTACTTCTCCACAGTACCATCATCTCTCACCTAACTGTTCACCATTGCTTCCAACCTTAAGTTCTTACCAGTATCATTCATTTTCCACACATACCGGTAAACCATCCAATGACTACTAATTACACTTAGATACACAATCATTACTCTACCTACAGGTTCTATGGATCTGGCTCTGGACAATTTGCAACGTTTATCTCATACAATTTTCTGCTGTACACTCAACATATTTCAGCCACTTTGATCTTTCTGTTTCTGAATTCTCCAAGTTCTTCTCCATCTTGACCATATTTTATCCTTTTTCATAATGCTCATCTCAGGATCATCTTCTTATATTTTTGCTTAACTATTACCCCTTACTAGAAGCACTCCTTGACTATTCAATTTTAGTTAGCACTCTCCCATTATTCTTTATTTTGTCATCTTTTATTTTCTTCAGAACACAAGATTTATAACTTTTTTTTACTAGCTGGTCTTATTTCCACTGAAATATAATGTCCATGAGAACAATATTGTTATCTGTGTGATTCAGCAGAGTGCCCTCATTGTCCAGAAAAGACACAGGTGCAAGGTAAGTACTCAACATAGATTTGTAGAAATAATGAATGAGTGACACGCATGAAGTGCTAAATAAGTTAAGCTCTCAGTAAAAGTGAGTTTCTAGCAGAAAATGGGTCACATTTTCAATTACCATTTGTGATAACAGAATTTGGAATTTACTCAAGAAATGTTCAACATTAAATAAGTACTGCTTCATGGTACTCAATATAAAGTATTTTGTATAAATATGGATCCCTATAACTTTCATTTTTCCTTTTCAACATGCTTTAATTGATAATTATTCTACATTATCATATTGATGGTAGCCATTCTGACAGGTGTAAGGTGATATACCACATTGTCATTTTAATTCGCATCTCTGTGATGATCAGTGACTTTGAGCATTTATTCATGTCTCTTGGCCGTCTATAGTCTATATCCTATTTGGAGAAGTGTCTATTTAGGTCCTTTGCCTTTTTAATTGGATTGTTTATCTTCCCTTTGTTAGGTTGTATGAGTACCTCATATATTTTGGATATTACCCCTTTATCAGATGTATCATAGCCAAATATGTTCTCCCATACAGTGGGCTCCCTTTTGGTTAGGTTGATGGTTTCTTTTGCAGTGCAGAAGCTTTTTATTTTGATGTAGTCCCACTTGTGTTTTTTCTCCTCTGCCCTAGTAGATGTATCTGTAAATATATTGCTATGAGAGATGTCTGAAATTTTGCTGCCTATGGTTTCTTCTAAGATTTTTATGGTTTCACAACTTACATTTAAGTCTTTTATCCATTTTGAGTATATTCTTGTGTATGATGTAAGTTGGTGGTCTAATTTCTTTCTTTCTTTCTTTCTTTTTTTTTGCCATGTATCTGTCCATGTGGTGTTTAGGATTATACTTCCGTGATTTACCTCATGGACAACCTATTAAATGTTTCATTTTGTTATATTTGTCGAGTGTGTGCTGACATTAATGTGAGGATAGGTATTTTTCTCTAGTAGCCTGAATAACCGTGAATTCAAAAGATTCCTTTCAGGAGCAGAAGAACTGAAGGTCATGTATTTGTTGGATTTACAGCTGTTTGTACTGCAAGAAGGCAACCCCTTTTTTATTCTTTGTTTTTAATGTGAGAGAGGCTATGACCCTATGGCATTCTCCACCACATTTCAGGGCATGGGGAGGTGAAAAGTATTAGTTTTACAATCAGTGGTGAAGATTAGAATCTGTGGAGTGGAAAATATAACAGTTTGTACTTTCAGGATCAGTGTGTAATATACTTAGTGGGATTGAAAAGTGATCGGAGCAGGATTGAACACATTAACAAAGCACTAAAAGACCCAGGGGAAACTATAAAGGGAAAGAAGAATGATAAGAAGGTCCTAAATTGAAAGTCAGCTCTACATTCTGATCTTACTTTTGCTTATTAAGGAAAAGACTGGGACTTTTTATATGTGTATGTGTTAATAAAAATGCATATATCAACATGGACACTCAATTGCTTGAGCTACATTTCCCCATATTTCTTGGCACTAGAACAGTGCCTAGTATTTATTGGTCACTCACTGAATCCCTAAATACTTATTGAATGCATGTTGTATAAGAGATACATTTCTCTCTGAACACAGTAGCCCTGTGAGAGCTACCATGTGAGAAGAAGAATCCTTATAAAGATTAGAAAACATTATAGTTTACTTACCATTGAAGGAAAAATGCTTCAGGGAGAACTTTAGGGAATTGAAAAAAGCCTCCTCTGACATGGCAGGAGATCAAAGGATTGAAGTTAAAGTGGCAGTTCAGGAAGGCAGGCTCAGGGAGTCCCCAAGCAGCGCATCAGTATGCTGGCAGGTACAAACATGGTGGTAGGTGTGAACCTAATCATACAGGCTGACCCATGTTAGTCAGGACCCAGACCCAGGAATTCTGGCCCCGGGGCCTAGAATTTTAAAGCCAGAAACTGGGGAAAACAAGGTTGTGGTAGGACCTAGGTGAGGCTCCATTTAAGGAGTCAGTCATGAAAGTGTAAACCAGGACATAAGCTACAAATATCAGTCATGCCTAGTATAGAATGAGGCACCTGATTTGAAAATTGCTCAGTTAATCAGAAAAGCAGCTTAAAACGCGATGTTATTTTTATAAGTTATAGTTATTTAGCAAGATTTTTTTAAAATAAAATAATTAGATATATTCATTCACCAGTATTTTCATATTCTCTGTGTGTTGGTCAACTGATTAGAATTCCATTTTATATTTCAGGACAGGAAAGAGTAAACTCAGCAGGTTTGGTTTGCTCAAACCCTGAATATTACAAAGAAGGGTTTATCTTCAGTATTGGCCTTAGGATGGCTCTTGGGAAATAACTGTGAGCTCTTGAAATATTCTACTTAATACCAGTATTTTTACATGCCCTGGGCCTTAGGCCTCTCTGTATTTAAAGTGAATGCCTCTTCTTGTAGGCCATTCTGTATTTAAAGTGAATGCCTGTATCAGCTTGACCAGACAAGTGTAAGCCAGCAGTGTGATTTATGGTGAATGTCTGTTTTTGCTCTGACAGAGGCTGGAGTCTGAGTAGTAGGGTCAGTCCTGTACTCAATGCAAGCCTGTGTTACTGAACTCCAACGGAGTCTATGAGTGCCAGTATTAAGGTGACTTTCCCTGATTGGTAGCACTTTGCACATGTTGTCATATATTATTGATGAGAGAATTAGTGTGTTTCCATGTGCCTGCACTGGGAGGGGATACCTGGAGGTACCATCTGATTTCTCCTGGAATTTGTCCTTTTCACTTTATTATTTTTAATTTGTATCTTTTCTTAGTAATAAATATAAGTATGGGTGTAACAACTTTTGAGTCCCATGAGCTATTCTAATGAATTATTTAGCCTGAGGGTTATCTTGGGGTCCTCTGACAATTTCCTATATAAGACATACCCATACAATATTTTCTGAAGTGTTTGTTTTCCTTTTTCTTTTTTAAGAAATTGCCAGCATTTAGAGTCTGATTGTAGATTTATTCTAAACTTTATAATTTTTGAATTAAAGAAAAAGTTCAGCTTGCAAAAACTGAGAACTAACGCATTGAATTTTAGTGAGCGTTCAAGAAAACTAGAAGGAGTTGACATTCAGGGATACTTATTCATGAATAATTAATACTTATGGACCATATATTATTTGACAGGCCTGGTTATATGTGTTTTTTGTTTGTTTGTTTTGTTTTAACTCAATTCATCTTTAATTATGTCACTCATGAGTATCTAAATTAATACAGTGAAATGATACCTGTTAGTAACTAGGGTGACTTAAGGAAGAAAGCTTGAGTTATCAACTCAGCTTATTATCTAAATATTTTTACCAAATGCTCTGTAATTTATGGAAGGCTTAAATCTCTATTTTATTGATAACTATGATAATTCTTCATAATTTTATTTTTGGAGATGAATTTGACACTGACATTCCAAATAATTACAAGTCATGTATGGAGGCAAGGTAATATGATCTGAGATCGTGTTCAAGAACTATGGTCTAGGATATCTTTCCACAAGGAGTTCCTAATTTAGATAGTTACTTTGTAGTTTTCTTTCCCAGCACAAGTTTGAAATAGAAATTGAGATTTTGTGCATTATAATCTTTTATAGATGGGAATGCTAAATGTGACAGACATTGTATGAAAAGTTCAGGGAAGAACTTTTAGATCATTGCAATCTGTTTTAAGTAAAACCTTTGACAACTAACTCACTTCAAAAAGCATATAAGAAAATGACTTTGTAATTTAAATATTGAATGTAAATTCAATCATATAAATAAAAATGAAGTGTATAATTTTCCTATTTTGATTGATCTTGAAAGGACACATCCATAACACATTCATCTCCTTTATTATTATAATTTTAAAATGAGAACTTGAGAAAATATCAAGTTTTCAGAAGAAAATGCAATTAAATATGTGAATATCAATAATTTTAATATTAAATACTAAAATGTTATTATTTTGGAGTTTTCAACACACTTAAACATTTTTATTAATGTAAAACCTTAAAATTTTTATCATAGTTTATTTAACATCACAAATCCATTCTCTCTCTCTCTCTCTCTCTCTCTCTCTATATATATATATATATATATATATATATATACATATATATATTTTATATATATGTTCAAAATCTTAACATTTGGCACTAGACATGAGACCTTCCCACTCATATACCATATCACAGCTAATTTCTCATTTTCTTTTCTATAATTGTTCATAAAGTGAAAAGGGAAGGGGAGCTCAGCAGTGCTTGAGGAGAGATATAAAAATCAAACATTAATTTTATTCAGATGAGATGATTTGTATGCATGCTGATCAGGCTACAAGCTTATCTCATTACAAGCTCAAGGCTGTGAGTGTTTCATCATTTCTCAGATGCCATTAAGTTTAATAATATGACTGCCTGCATTGTGTATTAAAAAATGTGTGTCTGTTCTGTGATCTTGTATAATGATGAAGTGTTTGTGAATATTTATCACTTCAGTCTTTAGTGCTCTCAACTTTCTACTAAATAGCAAAGTTAATTGCCTATACTTCTCTAATTGCATTGTTTAGAGAATACTCTCTCCTCTTCCTTGTCAGTTGTAGCAGTAATATGCAGTAATATGCAGATTTTTGAAGTGCAATAATTGGCATGTGAAAACCTGCACAGACATATAATTGCACCCCAAATTGAAATGCAGTGGACATACTTAGTCTCTGGCAGGGTCAATTAACTCCATGCCATTCTCTCTGGGAATGTAAGTGGTCAGTCCTGCTGATTTTAAACAGTTACAGAGGCACTGACTTGCATATATAATTTGTTTCAAGAAATTTTGATAAGAGCATAATTTTTAAATATGAAAAAGTATACACAATAAGTCTTTAAAAACTTACTTTTTAATTTGTAATTTTTTTATTTTTAGAATTGGTAGTTCCATATGAAATGCTTCAAACTGAATTTTGTTGACATTGCTTATATTCTTTTGTTTTGGTTCTTCAAATATTTATTTATTTTGTTTTGCTCTCACTGGAACCCTGTAAATAATATGTTTGGATATAAAGCTCTGAAATCCAGAGGCTTGAGATTTAATCATAGTTTTATCTCTCAAATATTGTCTTAGAGAGAGACCACTTTATTTTTCTGTGTGCTTCTAAATTGTCCAACTTGAGGGTACCATTCCTATATACATATATTACAATCCACAGATCTTTCTTCATAGTCACTCATTTCAGTGCAATAATAAGTTATTTGCCCTAGTGGTTTAAGCCCTTATGTATGAAAAATTTCACTCAATATGATCTGCATTGTTTTCCCTTCTCTAATGATTTACCATGATTTAGTAATTTCTCTCACTTTGAAAGAGTAAAGCCAAATTCTTTTCTGTAAACATCTTTGATTCCCCACTCAAATGAGGCTTACCCTTGATCCAGGCATTTGCTGTTGAGAAGAAAATGGATGGAAAGAGAAGCTTTGTGTGGAATGGATGGAAAGAGAAGCTTTTGAGAAATAGGAAATATTATACTAAATAATAATTGTATTATGTAAAATTTTTATTATTATTATAATTTTTTTGCTATCTTTCTTCTTCTCTTTACCCTCACCTCACCCAGTATCAGACACTTCAATAATTAGACTGACTTTTCTCTGGATCCAAGGCACATATGCACTTCAGGTTAAAAACAAGCAAAACATTATACACAGACACACAAACTTAATAATTTCCAACAGACCAAATCTTTTACTAGGTATTATAAAGACAAGTTTTTCAGATGGGCCAATAGTTTGGTCTATCTGCTGAATGATGTGTGGTAGGGAAGGAAGACTTTATAACTTTTTAATGTAGATCAAGTTTAAGATAATTAATATATTTTCAGGTATTGAAATAACAGGATAAAGGCAAATGGATATAAAACTGCATGTTATAATCTAAAAAAAATAAGATTAGTATGTACAAAGAAAGTATCATGGTGGAAGGCAATTAGTGAAGCTATATTTTTGTCCTGAGCATCTCTCTCTGTTCTTAATGTAATCATCAATGAGCCTTTGTTTTATATATTCTTAAAATAATTTCCATATCCTTGTATATCAGTGTTTTAAAAAGTCATCAAATAACATGTGTAAAGTAGATAAATTACTACCAAGTTAATATAAATCCTACCACACTAATTTTTCTATAATTATTAGGTTATCCCCAAATATAAACATATTTAATATTCTAACATGATATAATCTAGTATAAAACACAAATTGTATAAGAAGCACTATCAGGTTTAATGGATTAAACCTGATAATCTCAGGAAAATGGATATTTTCACAACATTAAGACATAATTAGGTCTAGCTTTGGCCAAATTCAGGAGGATTTGAGAATCTATCTCATAATTAATGTCTAATTGTTGCTAATTCTGTTGTTTAGTTTTGTGCACAATCCAATTTACTTTTCTTTGCACCAGGGCACATGCCAATTATACTCTGGCTACAACTGTCAAGGCTATCAACAAATTAAACACTGATTGCCAGGGCTGCATGATAATGGTCCTTTACCAATTTGTATAGAGTAACTAGGCTCTTAAGCTGGAAAAAGCAAGTGTGTTGAATGTTGGATCTCTACTATCACTTCTAATTATCCATTAGGATAGCCAGGCCAGAATTTAACTCAGAAGCTAAAGGTGAATGGCCTATAAGTTATAGAGATCTATTTATTATTATGTTTAAAATATTTAGACACTGCCCTAGCTGGTTTGGCTCAGTGTATAGAGCATCGGCCTGTGGACCCAAGGATCCCTCCTTGGATTCTAGTCAGGGGCACATGCTCGGGTTGTAGGCTCAGTCCCCATTGGGGGGCGTGCATGAGGCAGCGGATCAATGAGTCTCTCTCATAATTGATGTTACTATCTCTCTCTCTCTCCCTTCCTCTGTGAAATCAATAAAAATATATTAAAAATAAAATAAAACATTTAAATGTTGTATGGTCTGACAGAAAACTTAGCAAGATTTCTGCTTTCTCTCTCTGCAGTTACTTATGATTTACTTTAGTGCAGCAAATTTGAGTCTTTAATATTTTTCTTCCTTTATTTTGTTTTCCTGCAAAACAACCACTTGGCATGGCACAAGCTGAAACAATGTAAAATGAAGAGCACACATGGAAAGTTTTTACTGTCTTATTGATGAAATAGTTTTTCTCCTGAAAGGACCTCTTAAAAATTGAAAATAATTTAAAATCCCTAAGGAATGGTTTTACAACATAACTTATGGGCATTTTTAACATTCTTGTTACAGAAACAACTTCTATAACTTTGAACATAGGAATTAAAACATAAAATCTCTCTTAAAACCTTCCTATAATGATAATCTACTTTAGCCTATAGCATATAATTAAAATATGTCGCTGAAAATATGTTCCACATTACAGAGATGATGTATAATACTGAGATCCCTGATAAAATGAATCCTTAGAGTGAAGGTATTTGGGGTTATAATTCATGGAAACAATAGCTTTTAGTGCTCTATAGTACATCACAAGAGTGACAACTCAGTGATGAAATGCAATGCATAAGCCCCTCAGTCACACACACCAATTTTTTGTAACCTGAAGACTATTTTGTCTTCATTTTAGTAATAGTGCCATGATTCTTAGCATCACAGAATAAGTAGATATAAGACCTGCACTTGAGGGTATAACCAGCAATGTAGTTTCAATTAGAGGAAGTTATCAGCATTTTCACTGCATATAGCTTTCCTGGTAATAGAAATATTTCACTTGCTGAAGTAGAAGAACATTTATTAACATGACCTACAGTGATTATATATTAAAGCTGAAATGAAAAAATATGAATTCTAAGGCATAATATTGACCAGGACATCCAGTATTATGGACAAAGACTAAAATACATGTAAGATCTCTCCTCCATCTATATTTGCTCTAATAGTCTCACCTGGATGCCCAGTGCACCTTGGGGATTCCTTCTTCAATAAACCTCATCTTTGGATATTATTATACCCATTATTCCTGTCATTGGAGTTTATTAAACACATATTATGTGCAAAGCACTATCCTAGGGGCTGAAATCACAAAAGAGAAGTCAAGATGTTTCCCGTCCTGTGAAAGGGAAATCATGGGAGCCAGTCACATAAACGCTTACTATAGCAATGAGGTCCTTAGTGTATGATCTTTTTTATGTCTCTACTCTTCTTTCCTTAGTTCCTGCTGCCTCCATGTGCTGGGCTCAGTAATACCAACAATGTGATATACTAGTACGTTTAGTAAATAAAATTTCTGATAAAGAAACTCTTTTTTTTAAGGTTTTTAAATTGATTTTCAGACAGTGGAAAGGAGAGGGAGGGAGAGAGAGAGAAACATCAGTGTGAGAGCCAAACATCAATTGGCTGCCTTCTGCATGCCTCCTACTTGGGAATTGAGCCTGCAACCTGGGCAGGCACCCATCAGTACACAGGATGACACTCAACCAATTAAGCACACTGTCCAGGGCATAAAGACACTTTTTTATTTCTAGTTTCTTCTACCCACATTATCAAATATATATTTTCATTGGATTATATTTATTTGTTCTTTGATTCATCTCTCTAGCAAATTAATGGTGATACATTTTTTAAAAAATCTCACAAAATAGCAAAGAATTTAAATGCCTACAACTTATACTTTTCAGGCAATGAATATTAAGTTTTTCCCAAATGAAAAACACCTTTAAGTATAAAATATCCATTTATTTCTAATTAATTGTTTTTCTGTTCTCCTATAGAAAGTTATCTATACCTCTATTAAGAGTGTTCATTACATTGTTATAGTTTGTTGTTTATGAGTTCCCTTCTCTTTCTGCATGGCAATATTCTCCAGGTTGGAAAGTCAAACATAATTCTGGTTAGTAATTATTAAATGAAAATTGATTTTGTCCAAGAATAATGTTATTCTTCAGCATGCCATGGAAGCAGAGTGCATTTTATGGTTGATGTATATCCCAGAGGAGGTGTTCCATTAACTATAGCAACTTAAAAGTTGTTCTGTTATTCAGGTTCAATATAAATTTTGGGACCATCAGGTATAAATAGCCCCCCTTCATGCATGGGAATTGTTAAGTATTTGTATTCATCAACTTGGGCTGCCATAGCAATGTACCATGGAGTGAGGAGTTTAAAAAAAAAGAGTATATTCTCACAATTCTGGAAGTTGAAAAGTCTATGATCAAAGGAACAGGAATTTGGATTCTGTTGAAAGAGCTTTCCTCCTGGGTTACAGATGCCACCTTCTTTTTTCTGTCCTCACATGGCCTTTCATCTGTGGGTGAGTGAAGAGAGAGATAGAGGGAGAGAGAGAGAGAGAGAAAGAGAGAGAGAGGGGGGGGGCTGCTTGATGTCTCTTTTTATGAAAACACTAATTTTATTGAATTATTACCCTGCCCTTGACCTCCTAATAGCTCCTGACTCCATGACTACCTTCTGATAGGCCCTCTCTCTAAATATACTCACATTGGGGGTTAGGGCTTCAACATTTTATTTTTGGAAGGAACAATTCAGTCCAAAGCAATATCCTTTGGTTATAAAACAAAGAGAATAATAAACAGACAAATAGCAGAAAATAAACACTTAGTCTCAACAACCTCTTGCCTCTACAAAAATATAGAGTGTACTGCAGTGCCTCTCTCAATCTCTACCAACATAGTTATAGCCAGCAATATATATACAACTTTCTACATACATTCACCTGAAAAACGGTAGATTTTGCACATGGAACTTCAGCTAAGAGAAAAGAGAAAGCAGAATAGGAATATCCACAGGAATTCCCTAGCATCCAGTTGTTGAGATTACAGATATTCGGTTTTGATATGAACTATCTTATTTGATTACAGCTAAATATGACAGGCAAATTGGTGAACCAGTATGTGTCTTTTCTACCTTTAGTTACATGAAAATAAATACAGGTGCATAGGCATCTTGTCAAAGGACAGAAATGAACTAAAAATAAGTCATTTGGACCCAGACAGAAAGCTCCATCTTCCATCTCTGCATGCCTGCTATATCGGCTTGATTTTCTTTTCTGTGCATGACCTCTCTTTCCATCTTCAGCATCTACATGGCTATGGGAAGTACTCAGTGTTACATCACTTGACCTCTAAGAACATTTGGTAAATCTAATTATTGAACCTGAATTCCAACTCTCATTTTTCAGAGGGAGAATCAC
The DNA here is from genome assembly GCF_963455305.1 of Plecotus auritus. Classification (NCBI taxonomy): domain Eukaryota; kingdom Metazoa; phylum Chordata; class Mammalia; order Chiroptera; family Vespertilionidae; genus Plecotus; species Plecotus auritus. The sequence continues at coordinate 143,085,627 of NC_137772.1, forward strand.
CCTGACTTCAGTCAGATGTTGCAGATGTTGGTCTTCAGTAGGACTGACTATAGGCAAGGAAAGGTTGATGAGGTTCCTTAGAATCTCTGCTTCTGCATGTAAATAATGTGTAAAACCTAGCATAAGACCACCACCAGTGACTCTCCTTAAAAAGGAGAAAAATTCTGGCATCAACCTTATATGGTGATGAAATTGAAAGACTACTTTTTTCTAGTTTCACCCTATGAGTTTAGAGATACTACCAGATTATGGAAGCTACTTTACCTAGGAATAGACTTACCAAGTTTGTCTTACATTTCAATTTTGCTATCTGCATAACTTAAATTATATGCTTTTAGTTATTGTATGTTCACTACCTCTGAAACTTAAATGGATTTTTTTCTCTATGACTAAAAAGCTAAACTTGAACATTAAGTATAGCTAGTAATTGGTTAAAAGTATTTTATATTCCAGCTTTGAGAAATAAGGGTCATTACAAAAAATAAAAAGACTATCCAGCCCTTTCTGTGCAACTAATGGAAAATGTTCAGTTTAAAGCTGGCCCTTAAAATGTTATGAAAATTGACAGTTATAGCCTTATAATGGCCAAGGTCCTTATTGTTTTATGCTCAGACACATGAAAGGATTTATGTGGTAAAAGAATAATAATCGTAATTTAATATAAAATACTACTCTACTCAAATTTTTCAATATTTAAATTTTATTCTCATCTAAGTTATTTTGAAAAACATGGTTATGAGCAGTTATTTATATTGAAACTTACTATAGGTTCATTTTATTGTATTGATAGTTAATTGAGTTGTGTTCCTTCAAAAACTGCATCTCTTTTTAAAATTCATCAAGCGTGCTTACAATTATCCACCAAATCTCAGTGGCTTATGAAAAGAAGCACTTATATCTCAATTTCTGAATCAGCTGATGTTTACCTGATCTTCACTAGCCCCAGTTTGGCCTCATGTGACTGCCTCCCTTATTTTTCAGGGACCAGCAAACCAGATAGAACATATTCTTCTCATGGTGATGGTGGGAAACAAGATGTTATGCCTAAAAGGACAAGCAAATTCCAAATTTCAATTTTCATCTTTTCTCTCACTATCTTTGATAAAGGCTAACATCAATAACATCAATATCAATGGCACAGAAAATATACCCCTCACTTTGATGTTGGAGGAATTGGGAGTGTAGCGAGGATATGAATATTTACTAAATAGTAAGCTACCAGTTCTGAAACAGAAATGAATATAAAGTATCATGTGTGCATGGGTGTGTGTGTGTGTAGGGATTTGTCATTCCCATTCAACATATATAATGAGCATTTACTATTAGTTAAGCAGTTACCAGTTACTTAAAATATATTTGTGAATATATTTGTGAATATATTTTGAGTAACTGGCAATACAGCCCAGAAACTGTAACTGACCTCATTTGTACATAAAGGTTATTAGTAAGCACATTAAAAAAATGCATACAAGATTTTTTAATTATTTGTGTGATAAATGCTGTATTTAGAAAACACAATGTACTATTATGGCAGCTAATAAGGGAGTCTAATAAATTCCAAGAAGTAAAAAAAAAAACACACAACTTATTTGAGGTAGTGGCATTTAACTTATGAGTAAAGTAGCAAATTTACTCAGGAAAAGAGGTAGAAAAATAATTCCATGAAAAAAGTTTATCATGTACAAAGGCCTTGGGCAGAAAAGAGAAACCAAAGGTCAATGTGGAGATAGCAGGCAAGGAACGTCTTATAAAATATTAAATGATGGAAAGGTCATAATCTTTTGGCAATGCTAAAATTTTGGAATTCTAGGATCAGTGAGAAACTGTTAGATTTTAAGTAGGGTTTGGGTGACTTATTCATATTTGCATTTGTAAAAGGTCATGGTAGCTGCTGAATGAGGAATGGATTAAACCAGACAAAATGTAGAGCAGCTGAATTGCTCAATCACTGTTGTATGAATATAAATTTGGTATAAATGCTTTAAAAATTATTTGACATTGTCTATTTAGTAAGGCTGAAGACTATGTTCTTAAAAACATACTGTTTCTACTCTTATTTATTTATTTTTTTCAAATATATTTTATTGATTTTTTACAAAGAGAAAGGGAGAGGGATAGAGAATCAGAAACATCAATGGGAGAGAAACATAGATCAGCTGCCTCCTGCACACTTCCCACTGGGGATGTACCCTCAACCAAGGTACATGCCCTTGACTGGAATCGAACCTGGGACCTTTCAGTCTGCAGGCCGATGCTCTATCCACTGAGCCAAACCAGCCAGGGCTCTACTCTTATTTATTTTTATTTTTTTTTCTGACAGACTTTTTGTTTATTTCTTCCATTACCATTTACCCTCCTATACCCTCTTTCACTTCCACCCTCCCTCTGTGTGCCCCATCCCCCCACCCCAAAATCACACACTGTCATCTGTGTCCACAAGTTCTTTCTCTCTTTTTTAAAAATCAATCTCTTCACCCCTCCACCCACTTTAAACACAGGGAAAATATTCAATATGTTTTAGAAAAACACATTAAGTTCTAAAGACAGTAAGGAAATAAGTGTTAAAACTAAAAGTGAGGATAATGGTCATATCTGAGTGAAGACAAAATCAAATAGAATCAGGAAAAGCATACAAGGGATTTCTTAAACTACCTAATGAACAAATAAATATTTTATTTTTGACCTTATATCTTTTATAGCCTTTTATAATATTTTGTAATTAGAAAATATTTAACAAAGTATTATAAAATAGATCATAGAAGTCTCAAAGTGTATAAAGACTATTTTAAGGGTTATTAGAATATTCAGAGATATTTGATGAATTGCTGGAAGGTGAGGCCGAAATGTGGAGTAGTCATCAGACATATGAGGAGGATGTTTTGAGCGACTCTGAAAGACTAAGAATTTTCCACTGTAGTCTATGCATATACTTGATCTTTCAACTCTTCCCACCCATGTCCTCTTGCACATAGTGTTATCATTTATCAAGTTCCTCTATATTCTTGATACAAACTAGATGCTCCAATGCTTGCTAATCTGTGTGAAATGTTTGAAGGAGTCTTCTGAAAGCTATTGTGTGTTTTTGTTGTTAATCCTCACCTGAGAATATTTTTTCCATTGATTTTTAGAGAGAGTGGAAAGGAAGGAAGGGTAGGAGAGAAAGAGAAAGAGAAACATTAAGGTGAGGATCAAACATTCAATCTGGGTCCTTGCCCTTGACTGGGAATCGAAGCTGAGACCATTTGTGGGAGGGCCAACGTTCAAAGAAACACTTGCCTGGACTGAAACCTATTATTTTAAAACAGATTTTTCTGCTAGCAATTTTGTGGTTGATTTTATTCCACAGTGTGATCACCTGGTATATGAATTGGAAATTGAGATAGATTAAGATTTCATTCTAGATGTTTTGAGTTGGAGTTGTCTATGAGAAATCAAGTGGGAATATTGAGGAGTGTTAGACTTTTTTTTTGAAGTCTAGAGGGAAGTGGGGGGAAAATTGATTATAACATTAGCCATAGGAATAAATGAAATTGCCTGGTGAGAGGGTATAGAGTACAATGAGAAAAGTGTCTGAGATTGAGTGCTGAGGAACTCAAGCATTTATATGTAGGATGGAGAAGGAAAAGTTGGCAATAGAGAGCAATGAAGAGGAACCAGAAGGTATGAGGAAAATAGGTCATGTCTTCAGAAGCAGACCCTGAGATAATGATTTATGTTCTTGTGATTTATTTAAAAAATAAGTGTTCCTGGAGAAACTGATGAGGGAACAGGGAGGAAACTAAAGAAAGGATGCGATTTCAGGCAAAGTCTAAGCTGTAGTCTGAGACATCTAAAGGATAAATTTCTCTTCAAAAATGTTCCCTATTCAATGCAAATGAGCTGGACTTTTATACTCCAGCTCAGAAATGGTAAAAAGTGTCAGAGGGAATCTTGCTTGGAACATGAAAAAGACTCAATACTTTTTAAATACAGGGATGCAGTTAATAAAGCATTGATATATGCAATAGGCTTACAGGGTAATAACTTTATGGACTATACTTTTTTGCCATTTTAAACAATACTGTTTGCAGAATCAAATTCCCCCTTTATGTTAAAAATTTATTTTAAAAACTAAGCCTAAATTGGTTCTCCAATCATGATACAAATTCTTGAATTCCTCTAAAGGATCCAGAATGACAATTTTAGTCTCAAAAAACAAAATGGATTTTTTTATAGTCTTTCCATTGTTAGACTTTATTCCTAAGCCAAGTAAATCACAACAAGAATTTGCCTGGTAATTAATTTTTGTCCAAATTCCACAATCTTCTTAGTTTAACAATGATGCATTTGGGATTAGTGTATTGATATATCACCTCAATCTGAAAAGCATATACTATGTCCTGGTAAATTAGTATATTTCTACATGATATTAAGGTGCTGCTAAATCAAAGACACTAAAAACATTCTATAACAGTCAAATTCTAATCAGTCTCACTATGAGGTATATGGCTGAGAGCACTATGTAAATATTACTCTGTACTGCCATAATTATTTTGTACACACAAAAATAGATCTGAAGGATGTTCAGTGTCCATGTATAGTTCATAACTTTATTTTTATCTAAGCAGTATTACTTTTAAAGTAATACTATCTCAATATTCCCTGGGGTAATTACACCTATTAGCCTGTGCATGCAACCTTATAATAAGGTCACATGGCTATTTCTCTCTAAAACTTGAATTTTGAACTGAAAAAAATAAGTGAAAAAAAATGTTGGGAACTAATTCTTACTAATAGTAATATACTGTCCATTAGTTCCTCTTACCATGATTCCAGAAACTTCTTTGTATCCTGTTCTCCCTGATCTTCAGTGTCCCAGGGATTTGGGGAGCTACTCCATATCCTTCGAATAAGCTCATGTTAGTGTTTTATTGACCTAGAGCTCTTTTCCTTTACTTATAGTCAAAGAACAGCAACAAACGCAGAAGCCCTATTTATTATTATTTTTTCTGTCCACAATTTGAGAAATGCATATGTGATCTGGTAAGAGATTAGAAATAAAATAGTGTAGCTTCATGACATTACTTAAGATCTTATACTGCTTTCTGGAATTTGGGATTGTTAATGTGCTTTTAAAATATGCAATTATCCCAAAATGTCCAACAGATTTGTCCTTGGTGATTTCAGATATCATGAAAGATAACATCATATGTAATAAAAGATTTTTCTAGATGCAGCTGAAATATCTCTTTGTAGGCAAGCCTGCTATTAGAGCTTTACATTTGACAAACGGCTTTCTCTTAGCCACTCCTCACTGTCCATCATCTCAGCCTTGGAGATCAGCACTCTTCTCCTTTGAATGCATTAGTCATTCAGGAGTAATGACATAAAAGCTTAGCAATGTTCTGTAAAGGGAGCCTTTTATTATACTTTTCTAACAACCATTAATATCTATAACACTCAGCAGTTTTCTAATTTTCTTTTATAAAAAGATGACCTATAACTACATGATAAAATGGCATGGGGTCCAAAATTATTACCATTTCATTTGTGAGGGTAAGAAAGGGAAAATGTAGAAAAAATAAGCTGTACTTCTATCAGACACAAGAAACCTTTGATTAAAAAATATAAAATTTTGTTGTGGGGCAGGGGAGTAACTGAATTTATTATAAACCTTAATTACAACAACAAAATCACCGTAACAAAAATGATTTATTTTTCTTTCCAAGTGAAAGGCAATCATAATTAAAACCAAAAAATGGTCAAAATAATGTGTTATATAGAGTTATATATAACATAACTAGGGTTATTTTATCTAATATATATTGCTTTCTCTTCTTGAATTTAAGCAAATAAAATATTCAAACACAACATTTAAACTTCTTTTGGTTTCCTTTAAATATTTAATAAAATCTACATTTAGCAGCTAAATTTCATATCACTAAATTCTTCACAGAATATGATACTTTACTTTGCTTTTGTTTTCTCCTAATGGGATATATATATATAACTTCCAAAAAAGCTGTGTCAATACCATCAATAAATCTGGTTCTGATATTTTCTACTTAGAAAGATTTCATACTTTTTGTTTAATTGAATGTTTATTAAAGAAGATTTATTAAAACCCAATGTTGTTTTTTCATTGTGGATTCCAGCTTCTTTTTGGTTCTTTGCATAAAAGGATTTTAAATTCATTTACAAAGGGAGAAGGTAACATAGGTAGTTACAGGCTAACCTGCATTATAATATGCAAAGTAAATCAGTGTAATAAGCACTAGTTAATTCTATTTATGGCTATTGGAGCAACCCTATGTTTAGAGGATGTAAGAGCATATAAGGAAAAGAAGTTCTCCATCTGAACTGTTGCACTTTTCCAATTAGGAAAAGATCTTCCCATGCTCTATTACATAAAGTAATTTGTTTGCAAATGTTTCCAAAAGTGTAGAATATAGCAATGCCTTCATTTACAAATAAGGGAGCTAGAAGTTTAAGAAGCCACTTCATTTTGATGACTGACAGACTTCTGTAATGTTTACGTATCCACAAGCTCTGCTCTAAACTCTTTCAGATACAATTGAAGAGCAATCTAATCAGATAAAAATAAGAAAGTCAAGGTACACCTTCTAAGTACATATCATATGCTATTTTAAAAAAATATATGATATTGTGAAAGAAATGGACTTACAGTGTGTTTGTATCAGAATCTATTGGAGGTGTGCTTTATTACTAGCAGAATTATATGGAGATGCTAAACCAGAGATTCTGCTGCTTTCCATAGGAAAACAAAAAAGAGAGCACACACAGTGTCTACAGGTTAACTAGTAAGTTAACTGATTGAAATATGTGAATATCCTTTATATGTATGTAATAATTACCATAATATCCATATGTTTACTTACAAATTTAATTTTTATGCCAAACGCATCCTATAGCCCAAGAGTTAAAATGAAATTTCTATCCTAACATTTAAAAAAGCAGTAATTATTATGAACTTCATGGTTAACAATTATTCTCTGAGAGATTAAAAAAAAAACAGTCAGTTGAATACTTTCAAGTTCTTCTGGCTTTTTGGTAACTATTAAAGAGGACATAATGATGATAACAAAAGCAAAGAGTATATAGTTTTTGCATGAAATGACTTGTCTGTCCCTGCCCTCACCTCTCTGTCCCTTGCTCATATGCTATTCTCATCTCCAGAGCACACACAATTATTCCTTTCCCAACCACTCTGGAGGTTCTAATAACCAGCACAGCACTTTGAATTCTCAAAACCTTATGTTAATAAAAATGTATCTGCTCCTGAGTTTTCATCAAATGGCATTATTTACAGTTGCTTTAGGTATTTACTTTTTCTCAGGGACGAGTTGCATTAATCAGCGTACGGCACTCTATGATCTGTGTATGCAAGGCTTCATTACTGTCATACATGCACTGTCCTCTTGAGCCTTACCCCAATTTTCTCTTGTACTTCTCTTTAATAAGAATCCACCTAAAGTAGTTGGCATATATGTTGGATTTGTAGGAATCTTGCATATATTTGCCTTAGCAAAGATCAATAGCATTATGTTATAATCTCATTATCTTTTTTATCCCATATTTTACCAGCCTTACTGAGATATAATTTACAAACTATAGAATCCACCTTTTTTCATTGTGCAGTCCAATATATTGTAGCATATTTATACAGCTGTACAACCATTACTGCAATATAATTTTAGAACGCTGTCAGTCCTAAAGGAAATTGGGTGCCCATTTATAGTCTCTCTATTTTCACTTCCAGCCCTAGGCAACCACTAATATAATATCTGTCTCTCAATATTTGTATTTTGGGGGAATTTTATGTAAACAAATCCTGCAACATGTTTTTAGGAAACAATTTTGCTACATAGCATGCATCCATATACAACATTTATCAGTTCCCTTTTCTATAGGCACATTAGGCTACCTCTCACCCAGTGTCTTGCTACCAAAAGCAATGCTGTATCCACATCTCTTCAGGGGCCTAAGCTCAAGCATCTTCGAAGAACACAGAGCAGGTTTCTTAGTCATGAGGTTTACATATACATAATTTAAGGATGACCAAATTTTCTATAAGAAAGTTATATTAATACATATATGTGCCAATAGTTTATAAAGCTAATGGTTCTAAACACCATCACTGTTGTATTGTACCCCAAATCTCACAAAGGACGCCTCAAGAAGTCAAATTATGGAGTCATTTATTAAAGGCCAGCAGCATACAAGGGGCAAAAGCTCCAGATCTCGCAGCCCCAAAAAGCTTGCCACACCTGGCTTATATTGCCAGAATATCACATAGGTATCGATTACATCTTTGGGTTTGGAATGAGGAACCTGGTTTGCACAAAGCAGTTACAGAAGCAAAATTGAGCAAGTTAGTTATCTATAGTTTTGGGTTCATGGATCACTGAATCAACAGAAACACATTATCTGGGGCCACCGAGGCAATTTAGAATAATTGCGCTGTCTAGATTCCAGGACCACTGAGTCAACCGGAATGCATTATCTGTAGCTACTGAGGGAATTTAGGGTAATTGTGCTGTTCTGATCCCAGGACCACTGAGTCAACTGAAACTCATTATACTGAGACAATTTAGGGTAATTGAGCTGTCCTGGTTCCCAGAAGAATGTGCTTCAATAACCAGTAAGATCACAATCAATGGGATATTCAAACCACCATCAATGGAGTATTCAATTGATTGGGATAGCATACATAAATTCAGAAAATCAAAATAACTTTTCTATTGTTTTAGCAAGCAAACAAGTACAGAAGTCAAACAGCAGGGTTAAAATATTAAACAGCAATTTTTACCCAAGCATGGTTGCCACCATGCTTCACCATATTTTTCTAATATTGGATTTTTTTAAGTTTTTTAGTACTTTGAATATTATAATCCCGTTATTGTTTTAATACTCAGTTTCATTATTATTGAGCTGAATATATCTTGTATTCTTATTAACATTTCAGGTGTATCCTTTAGCGGATTTTCTATTAACACTCCTATTAAGCTATTGCATTTCCTCTTCCTAAATGTTATTGCATTTGTTTTATTTTGCAAGAGTAACATATATTCTAGTATTGATTCATGTTGTGTCAAATAGTTTCTACTGTTATCACTATTAATATTTTCTACCATAACTTTGATTGAACAGAAATCAATTGATATTTATAACTTTCTATACATCTTTAACAAAAATAGTATGTACATAGTTATGGAGCAATTATTAACAAAGACACTTCTTTCACATACCTAGAAAATAATTAAACCTCAAATAGTTAGCAAATGATTTCCCAGCAGATAATTGTAGAGAATAGGTCACTGTGTTCCAGACTAAGAAAGTATGTAGACTCCATTAAGAAACTGAGTCTATCAAGATTATTAAAAAAGTGAACAGTGCCACATTTATAGGCAAATATTTATTTTGACTTAATTTCACATATCAATCTGGAATCCTTTTGAAAGAAGAAATAATATCACTTAGCACTGTCAATTTTCATTTATGTTTTAGTTACAAATAAGTTTTTACAAATAGTGTGATATTTAAAATATATTTCATTAGATAGTAGAAGAACTAGTAGTAGGTTAAAGTTCAATAGAAAACTTTAGGCCAAAATGTCCAAATGTGCCCTGGCCGGGTGACTCAGTTCGTTGGACCATTACCTTACACTCCAGAAGGTTGTGGGTATAATTACGATCAGGGCACATACCTAGATTTTGGGTTCTACCCCTGGTTGGGGTGAGTAGGGGATGAAACCTTATCCATGTTTCTCACATCAATGTCTCTCTTCCCCCCACCATTTCTCTCTCTGTAAAATCAATAATAATAAAACAAAACAAAACAAAAACATCCTCTGGTGAGGACAAAAAGAAAATGCACAAATGTTATTGAATTTTAAAATCATTTTCTATTAACAAAAAAGTTTATATTCTACTTAGCATATACAGCTTCTCAACCAATCCCATTAAAACCTACTTATTATATTTGCTTCCAAATAAAGCAACTATTTCAGATGTTCCAGCCAGTCAATCAGAAAGTATCTATTGAGTAGTCATTGAATACATGGATGCTACTTTCAGGATGAAGATTTTTTTTTTTTAAACTTCAACATTACAATAAAAACTCATGAACTTACACAGACTGGCAGTTCCTAAAATAACAGTGTTGAAAGCTGTCCAAAGAGATCAACTGCTTACAATCAAAACAAATTATGAGCCCTAGCCAGTTAGGTTTAGTCGATAGAGCTTTGGCCCATTTGATTCTTATTTTTGGATTAAACATGCAACTCACTAGTTTATATTTAAAGAATTCTATTAATTATAGCTACTATATTGTGTCCAAAATTTTAGCTATATGATATACAGTTTATTTTTCAACTTAAATTGAATGTTTTTTTTAATAGTTGTATTGTACAGCCTGAAAATAATATTGTTACATATATTATCTATTTACTTTGGCATGACTGTCTTGCTTTTCAGTAAATCATCACTAAAGTATTAGAATATTCACACACACACAAAAAAAATATTAGGAGTCTGGGAAGATAAACATCAAAATCTGACTAGTGACATAAAGCCAGTAAAAATTCACTAAACTATTTCAGCACTTTTTTCTGGAGAATATTAAAAGTGATTTCTGTTGAATTAGTTTATGAATAACAAAAGAATGAGTGCTAAATTGATTATAATTTTGAATTGTTGCAAAATGTTTTACTTTTAATGAATACATATCACATTAGCTATTTTTCAGATTCTTCACTTCTAAAAAAATATAATTAACCCAGAGAAAGCCTAAATGTGGGTATATAAAATTATGAAAGACATGGAAACCTCACCATATCAAAAACATCTTGAAACAGGGACAGAAAGATAAGGTTCAACTGCCTGGGGAACAAAAACGAATTTGTATTTATTGATTTGCAAGCATCTTACTTAATAATAGACAAACATGTAAATTGACTGTACCTCCACTACGCCCATAGCCAATCAGAAGGGAGTATGTAAATTAACCCAACAAAGATGGTGGGTTCGTTTGCATATGCAGGCATGGAGCGGCTGGGAGGGGCGGGACACATGCTATGAGGAGGAGAGGGATGAGGAAGCTACAGGAGCGGTGCTCCAGTTGGGAGCGGGGACTTGGCGGCTCCCAGGCAGCCAGGGAGCAGGGACTTGGTGGCTCCTGTGCAGCCTAGGAGCGGGGACTTGAAGGCTCCCAGATGACCAGGAGTTAAGCAAGGGGAAGGAAGGCCTATTCTTGCACGAATTTTCATACAATGGGCCTCTAGTAATATATATATATTATCAATTACTAGAACTAAGTATTCCAAATACATCATCTTATTACTATTCACAAATTTGAAAACTATGTATAAATATAACATCTTATGGAGGAATAAACTGAGGTTCAAGAGAATTTATTTATTTATTACTAAAATAAAACTACGTAGCTAATAATTTGCTGACATCTATGTGTTCCTAACTGCTTTTTCCTCTACACTTCTACCACCTAAAAGGATGAATGATGAGATCTGAGAAACTAGAGTCCAATCGCTACAGAACTAACCAAAGGATGAATTACTTTTAATAACCACAGTTTTAATAGTTGCAGCAAAATTAGTGAATAGTATAATAGTACTAGCAGTGCTAGTGTCAGTAATTACAGTAAAGGTGTGATGCTTGTGGCTGTTATAATAACAATAACAGTAGTTAGGCAGTACTAATTGCATTAACATATATTCAAACTAAATAACATAGTTTTAGTTCAGTGGTAAGTTTAATTCAGGTGAGAATATTTTGACCACATTTACTGGAGTTTTATAAATGTAAAGTCAATATTATCCTATCTAATAAAAGAGTAATATGCAAATTGACTGTCACTCCAAGACACAAGATGTCTGCCCCCATGTGATCAAAAATGGCTGCCCCCATGTGGACACAAGATGGCCTTCAGAGGAGGGCAATTGTGCGCAGTTAGGGGTGACCAGGCCAGCAGAGGAGGGCAGTTGGGGGAGACCGGGCCAGCAGGGGAGGGCAGTTGGGGGTGACCAAGCCTGCAGGGGAGGGCAGTTGGAGGGGACCGGGCTGGCAGAGGAGGGCAGTTGTGGGGGACCAGGCCTGCAGGGGAGGGCAGTTGGGCGGGACCCAGGCCAGCAAGGGAGGGCAGTTGGGAGGGACCAGGCCTGAAGGGGAGGGCAGTTAGGGGTGACCAGACTGGCAGGGGTGGACAGTTAGGGGCAATCGGGCTGGCCAAGGAGCAGTTAGGCATTGATTAGGCTGGCAGGGGAGTGGTTAGGGGGTGATCAGGCTGGCAGGCAGATGCAGTTAGGGGCAATCAGGCAGAGGCAGGTGAGCAGTTGGGAGCTAGCAGTCCTGGATTGTGAGAGGGATGTCCGACTGCCTGTTTCGGCCCGATCCCACTGGGATCGGGCCCAAACGGGCAGTCGGACATCCCTCAAGAGGTCCCATTTTGAAGAGGGTGCAGGCTGGGCTGAGGGATACCCCCCCGCCCTGTGCACAAATTTCATGCACTGGGCCTCTAGTATACAGATATTAAGATACATTTTAATATTAAATAATGCATGCATTTTTATAAATTCAGTATCTATTTAAAAGAAAAATAAAGAACATTACTTCTAATTTAATGATTTCCTTATATTTACTCTTTTTTTATGAATTTCTATCAGTTTTACAAATAAAGGCTAAGGCCATGCTAGAGAATTTTCTTATTTGGATACCATCTATTTATATAAAGAGCCAGGGTCCTACCGAACAAGTGGGCAGGGACTGGTGAGTGGGCTGAACTCCGCGAGGTTTCTGGTGGCCGAGGCTGCAGAGCGGGAGTGAGGGCATGTGGGTGTGTGCATGAGCATGGACCCGAGTAACACACACTCACATGCTCGCACCCACACAGGGCCCTTGGCCGCGCCACCTGCACCTCCCTGGACTTCACTCTCCAGCCCGGATCCTCCAGATCCTGCACACCAGGGTCTCTCAAGTTCAGCAAGAGTTTGCGATTTGCCCAAGGCGCATTGAACAGTTTTCTCTTAACCCATTTTTGGGATGTAATCTGATTTAAAACCAATGGACTAAACAAACAGAAGCACTTTCTAGAAAGTCAATTTAGAAATGTGGATCAAAATTCAAGTGAATTAGCTTTGGGCCAGAAGTTCCATGTCTGTGAATGTGTCCTACGTAAACAGTCAAATAAGCAATTATGTTTACTGTAGTTGTTGATGCCAGGGAAAACCAGAAGCAACCTGCCCCACAATAAAGGGTTAGTGAAGTAAACCATAGTAATGTCAAACAGTCATGGATAACACTGTAGCCATTAAAAATTATGCCTATACATCCAATTCATTGACATGAAAAGAAGGCCATAGCCAAATATTAAGTGGAGGGCAGGGGAAGCTCAGAAGACTGCATGTATATTTATATGTATGTATAATTTATATGTCAGGGAAATAATAGTTTAAAAAACAGTGATTCTTCCTGAGCTCTGCAATTGTGAGTGTTAGCAAATTGTGTTTCAGGTGTGACAGGTGTCCTTTGGTGTCCCATACACACAGACGTCCTTGCCTGTGACAGCCTGAACCTTTGCCGCACCTGCCCCTCTCTGCTGTGGTAACGGCCCAATCAGACATTCCCTTTTATTGGGCTGGTTTCCTTTTCTCCTTTGCCAAACCACACCTTTCCAACAAAAGAATATTAACCAAGCAATCCTAACAACAAGTTTTGTTGCCCACTGCAACTTATTTTTATGCAAATGTTATTGCTTTCAAGCTTACCAGGTTGTATTTCAAAACTTTTATTTTTCTGCAACTTGACCATTTTTTATTTGCTTAAAATATTCTGGAGTATTTTAAATACATATAGAAAAGTAGAGAATAATATGACAAATACTTATCTATACTAATAAAAGGGTAATATGCTAATTAGACCAGACATCTTCTGGACATCCTTCCGGATATCCTTCTGAAAAAAGCCATGGTGGTGGGGGCCAAGGCAGAGGCAGTTAGGGATGACCAGGCCGGCCTGGGAGGGCTGTTAGGGGCGACCAGGCTGGCAGGGGAGGGCAGTTGGGGGCAACCAGGCAGGCAGATATGTGAGCGGTTAGGAGCCAGCAGTCCCAAATTATGGAGGGATTTCTGACTGTCAGTTTAGGCCTGATCCCAACCAGTAGTTAGACATCCCCTAAGGGATCCCAGAATGAAGAGGGTGCAGGCTGGGCTGAGTGACCCCCCCCCCCACGCTGTGCACAAATTTTGTGCACCAGGCCTCTAGTGTTCAAATAAGCCATTTGTATTGAGTGAGGAATGCATTGACATGTATTTCCCATTTTTATAACATAGATGTATTATTTTTCTGTGATATAATTATTCTAATAAGTACAGAGTTCCAAATCTTTGAATATAAGTAGTGTTTTGTTTCTGTAAATTTTTATTTTAAGCCATTTTAGTATATTTCACCTGGAAATTATCATTCTCACATACTTTATACTTCATATCACCATGGATTTCTGTAAGGGTTTGTTGTTGTTATAACAATCTCTAATATTTACTGGCCAGAACTAACAAACATTTTCAAGAAAAGTTATTTGGAAGATGAATGCTGTGTTTGATGAAAACTATTCATTAAGTAAACATACAAGCTCGGAAGTCAGCTATCCCCTGGGCTATAGAAAATGTGCGCAATGGTCTTTCTGCTTTTGTCATTATGGCGATTGATTAAAGTTACTAAGTGACTTTAACAAATACAGCATACATTACCGACTTTTATAACCCTTCAGTATTAATATCTCTTTTCTAAGAGTACTCCAATTCCAGAGTGCTCAAACCTTTTCAACATAGCACGTGTGCTTTCATTTCTACTAGTGGACTCTAACATGCTTAAACCAATCAGCGCCTCCCATTCCATCTGATGCAAGCAACCCTCTCATGACTCACGGCATGACAAGGCAGAAACACTTGTAGGAAACTCCTGGGACCTAACTGGAGGAACACTTTCTCTCTCCAGAGGATGTGAAGTGTAGTTGTGAGGTATGAAATTGCTGTAGCCATTTAACTGGAATTGCAGATGTCTTCAATGACGTGACAGGCAGTATAAATGGAGTGATGGTGACAAAATCCTGATCAGCAGAAAAGAGGAAGAAAAACAGTAGAAAAATGTCAATTTTCTATGCAAAATATCTAACATATTTTCAGTTAATTATTTTGAATTTTCCTAGTTTAACCAATATATCATATGCAAATAGTAAGTTGTGGCTTCTTGCATGTTTCGTGAACCACATTACATTGGTCATAACTTTCATACAAATGTTAAATTTAGTGTTATATGAAACATTTGATCTAGTTTCTGGAATTAAAGTGGATGCTTCTATTTCAATATTTCTTATTCCTTAATATATTAGTTTTTCAGATTTGTGTTCTTTATCACACTAAGGAAGAATTATGATGTCCTAGCTTATTGAGTTTTTATTGGTAATATTGAATTTAATTTTATCTAATGTCTTTGCAGTTTTTAAAATTTTTTGATATGAAGAAAAATGTATAAGAGAAATATTAGAATAGTAGTTACTTTATACAGAGTGACAAGAAATAGGAGCATATGTAACAAGAACATTCAAGACATAAAAATGTCCAAAGAAGGACCATGGTTGTTTTAATAGTGAGACAAAAACAAGAGCAGAGTTATTGCAGCCTACTGAGCAAAAGACAGGCAGCAGAAGAGGTCTGGGAGGTGGAGTGGAACAATGACCCAGATCTCATAGGTCCTTGTGAGCCATTGGGGGCTTTTATTTTTAGATGAGAACAATTAAACTGATGACTGACAATCTAATGTGTATTTAGAAGATTATTGTGAAAACTGCACAGGTTTTGGAAACAAGGCATGAAGAATGGGAGCCGGTTAATACAGAATAATCCAGGTAAGATATGGAAGTATCTTGGAACAGAGTGTTGACTAAAGGGTTGTGATAAATGGTCAGAATTCAGATGTATTATGGAAGTAGACATTACATTTGATAGATGTAAGATGTGAGAGAACTAGAGGAGTCAAAGATGACAACTGTCATTTTTGCTTGAGCAATGGATGAAATGATTAAGAAAGGAAAAACTTAAAGAAGGAGCAGCTATTGGGAGAAAAATAATAGTTTAGTTAAGAGCATTATTAGTTTAAGATGCCTTTTAGAATTCTAAGAGGAGTTCATAATTAAGCATTTACATGTATGAAACAAAAATACCTCTGAAATAAATTTCACTTGCTCATTGCATATGGTTCTTTTACTTAGTGCCTTATTCAGTGTAGTGGTATTTAATTTAGAATTTCAAATTTGTATTTCTAAATACATATTATTATTTTTTCTGTATTTTGTCAGTCCATATATTGTTTCTTCTTGCCTTGTTCATTATTTAGAGTATACCAAAGACCTGTAACAAATCTAAATCCAAATATGTATTAGCCAAACATCAGAAGAGGGTTTTGAAGGTTAACTGGGTATTGAAGTCAGTAGTTGGGTGACTGTTCTATGCTCTTCACTCAGTGTCCCAAGCTCCTTCTATCTTGTGTTTGCACATGTCATTATTTGGTCCTCATCAAACTTTGCATTCATATGAGGAAAGGAAAAGCAAATGGAAGAGACCCACAGATAGTTTCATGGGCCATCCTAGAGTTAGCACATGTAACTTCTGTTTCCATTACAATAGGCAGAACTTAATCACATGGCCACTAACACCAAGATAGCATGTGAAAAATCTTTTATACTTTTAATGTTCAGAAGTAAAAAAAAAAAAAAAAAAAAAATCTTAGCTCATTCTTGTGGTTTCATAACCCATAAAAAATCTTTGTAAACTAGTAGACTTCTGACCAACTTGCTTTCAATTAGTTTAATATGTGATGACCTCATTCAGCCTTCTTTGCATTCTTTTCTTATAATCATTTATAAAATGCAGCAGAGGCACTAACTTCTGGCTCATATTTTAAAGAAAACACTGTGTTGGTCTTCTGTAGCTAATTTAGCTGAGCTCCATTCTTTTGTATTCTTTGAATACAGTTACAGAACACTTATATGTCTTTGTGGTTGTTTCTAAGTAGAACGCAATTGTAGCTTTGAGATTCTCTTTGACCTGAGTTATTTCAAATACTAATTTTACATATATATATATATATATATATATATATATATATATATCAGTATTTTAAATTTTCTTTTGATTGTTTAAAATGGTATCATTACCCAGATTTATTACAATATCAGAAACTGTGACAGGTCATTTCTACATTTGACTTAATGTGATCAATTTTTGAAAATGTTTTGTGGCTTCTGAAAAAAACACACATTTTCTCTTGGTATGTAATATGCCAATTTTAATACAACCATTAAGTTGCCTTTATTAATTTCATAGTAAAAATGTTCTGTATATATTCTGTTTTAATCTTTCAAGGACTTATCCGTTGTGAACTAGAGTTCTCCACTATAATTGCTTTGGTTTATTTTTTAAGTATTATATGTTGTGCCTTATTGTTTTATCATTTGTTATAGTTTCCATGTAAACTTTCTTTATTAAAAATGTAAAATGTTTTACTTTATTTACTTTTTACTTAATAATCTATTTTCTATATTAAATATTAATACTGTGTTAGATAAGGGATTTTTAAATTTTTAAAATATATTTTTATTAAACCAAAGAGGAATGGAGAGGGAGCAAGAGATAGAAACATCAATGATGAGAGAGAATCACTGATCTGCTGCCTCTTGCACTCCCCACACTGGGGAACTAGCCTGAAACCTGAGCATGTGCCCTGACTGGAAATCCAACAGTGACCTCCTGGTTCTTAGGTCAATGCTGAACCACTAACTCACACTGGATGGGCAGATATGGGATTTTTAGTAGGATTTGTTTAAACTTAATTTGTAAACATATTTCATTTTGTCTCCAATAAATATCTCTAGTTAAATTTAGTTTTGTGATCCAATCTGGAATTCTTTATCTTTTGCCAGATTCTTGAATAGTCATAATTAATAGATTCAATCTTAAGTCTTATTTAATATTTTCTATGTTCAGCTTTATTTTCTTAAAGAATTCTTTTATTTTCAATAATTATTATATATATTTATATTTTTAATGAACTAATTAATACATGAACAATATTTTTCTGATTTTTAGTAGAAAAATTCAGGCTCATATTCAACATTATTTAACCTGTAGCTTTCTTTTTTAAAAAATGTTAAAGCAGTTTAGCGAATTTTATTATTTTTATGTAAGAATTTTTAAATTTATTTATTTTATTTTATCATTATTATTTAATTTTTTTGTTTGTTTGTTTTTTGTTAATTTTCGCCGAGGATATTTTTCTGTTGATTTTTAGGAATAGTGGGAAAGTCAGAGAGAAACATCCATCTGAGAAAAGCACATCAATTGGTTGCCTCCTATAGGAGCCCTGATCAGGGCCCAGGCTGGGAAGGAGCCTGCAACCAAGGTGATGGGGCCCTTGACCAAAATCGAAACCAGGATCCTTTGGTCCGCAGGCCAACGCTCTATCCACTGAGCAAAACTAACTAGGGCTATTTTAAGATTCTAGCTTATCAAACATAATTTGCTATAAGTTTCTTAGTATACTGTCCTCTCCAATGATGTTTTCAAAAACAGTTGTTTTTAAAATGCCTTCCTTGTAAAATAAAAATGTATTTGTTTTGAAACAAATTATGCAACTTTTGATGCTATCTGAATACTACCTTCTGCTGATGTTGTCTGTTCCTTGCAATAATCCTATTTTATAAAAAAAATAATTTATTCTCCTTCCATAGATTTGTCCCTTTGTTTTTAAATACATAACAAGTGTACCCTGTTTGCTTGTCTTTCTCTATTCCTTATTCTTTTCCATGTCTGCTCAGTAATCAAGTGTATTAGCATGTTCTGCAATATGCTATATGGGTAAACAAAGGAAAAGTGAGAATGGTTACTCTACTTGGTTGAACCTCAGCAATTCAGAAATGCAGCAACATGAGAATGAGTGAGACCCAAAGGCATCACAAACAGGGAGCTTTTATTTTTTGCTACAAAAATCATTTCCTGGGTAACATGTGGCACCTAGAACTACCCCAGGCAAAAATGATTTTTGTCCTTTGATAGGTGCATTTATCTGTGTGTAGTGTACATATGAGTAATCCTGCTTGGTATAAAACACATCCAATAGCTGTGTTTTCCAGAGATGCTCATGAGATTCAAATTTGCCATCCAACACCTTGCACCCACAAACCTTCTCATATACACCAAGAACACTGGCATACGCAACTTTCATTCTTCCAAGTAAGGTCGCTTAGGTTTAGTTATAATTTGGCCAACTTTACCAATAAGAACAATTGTTATATACAAAAAGGGAATTGTGGTATAAGTCCATTTGTCATTCTAACTGGTACATTCTCTTTTGTAAAAATTTCTTCAAGTATATAAACTATAGATATAATCTTTTCCCAGTTATCAGAGCTAATACAATTTTTACACAACTAAAATATAATAAGAATGGTCCCAGAGAGATGCCCTCAATCCCAAAGAGAAATTCGTTGCACCATGTCTTCTCCGAGTCTAGTAAAGACATTGCACTAGGAGTGACACACCAAATTTGCTATATAACCCTGTCTCTATGCCAGCTGGGAACTGCAAGTCTTTCAAAATTCCATTTTAGTGCCTAAAGTAACCTCTTCCAGCTTTCTGTTTTCAAAAGGCAATGAACAAGGTGATGCACAGCCCAAATTTTATGAGCCACATCTGTTCCCCTCACTGTTAGTGCTCCCCCTGCAAATTAGGATTGTATGTGAGCAGTGCCAGAATAGGATTTATTTCTTAGTGATGCTGTTGCTTCATGAGATGGGAAATTATTTTTAACTAGAGACCTGGTGCACAAAAATTTCTGCCCTCTGTGGCAGGGGAGTTCCTTAGCCCGGCCTGTGTCCTCTCACTGTCCAGGACCCCTGAGGGATGTCCGACTGCCAGCTTAGGCCCAATCCCGCCCTCAGGCTGTACTGGCCAGCCATGACCTGGCTTCTGAGCAACGCTCCCACTGTGGAAACGCATTGACCACCAGGGGGCAGCTCCTGCGCTGAGCATCTGCCCCCTGTTGGTCAGTGCGCGTCATAGCGGTCATTCCCAGTTGTTCCACAGTTAGGGTCAATTTGCATATTACCCTTTTATTATATAATAAATTATTCCATTATTTTTTCTTCTATCAAAAGTTACAATTTCTAGAATATGATATATACCTTTCATTAATTTACAATGCTCTTATGACTTTTACATTATTCTGTATTTTGTTGATTTTTTCTGCACTTAGCAGAACACTTGACATTTATGAAGTAGTAAAAATACTAGTAAATAATAGTTATTAATGTTTTTACATTTATGATTAAAGTATACATCATAGGCTAATGTGATGTTAAGAATATAAATCTTAATACAGATGCTTATGACACTGAAGGTAGTACAATAAGATTAAAGACAATCCAGAGATTATGTTTTTAAATTTCACGACTTCAAAGTGTGTATAGTCAAATTATACTTGAACAAAATTTTTTAAATCACTCTCAGACTTCTAGAACATGAAGAAGGCTTACATTCAATTGCTTTTGGCTAATTTTTCTGTGGCTCTGACCTTTTTAACTGTGGGGTTATAGAAAACAAGTTTTGGAAATGATTCAAAATAGAAACAGAGGCATGAATACATGGAACAGACCGACAGCTGTCAGAGGGGAGAAAGTTTGGGTAGCTGGATGTCAAAAATGAAGGGATATATATATACACACACACACACACTCAGATAGACACAGAGAACAGTGTTGTGATATACAGAAGTACAGAAGGAAAGAGGGGTGGGGTATAAGTGGAGGTTGGCAAAGGGGGGAAATAAGGACACAAAGAGATTTTGCTTGGGGTGATGGGCGCACAATGCAGTGTGCAAATGATGTTATGTTGAGTAGGACCCTTGAACCCTGTATAGTTTTGTGAACCAATGTCAATTCAATAAAATCAAAAACAATTCAATAAAAAATAAAATAATAGACATACAAGAAAAAAAATTAAACAAAGTAGAATTTAAGGGTACTACTGGGACTTTAATTTTATCTCAGTTTATTGGATTGAGTAAGTAAACTGCACACATAAGAGGACTTTCTAGTAACTTTGTAATTGGTAGTATGACTATCCTTTTTCTGTATTTTTTTCAAACTGATTGAGGTATTTCAAAGATTTAACAAGATAACAAAAATAAAATAATTTAACAAATAATGTGAGAGTACATACTTTGCCTTTGTTCAGCACATCTTACCTAATAATAGACAAACATGTAAATTGACCATACCTCCGCTAAGCCCATAGCCAATTAGAGTGAGTATGCAAATTAACCCAACAAAGATGGTGGTTAATTTGCATACATAAGCACCCAGCACCTGGGTCCCGGGAATATCCTGGCACCCAGGTCACTCTGAGGTAAGCCTCATGTGGGCCCTGAGCAGCCAGGGAAGGGCCTGAGCCGGGGGCTCCTGGGCAGGGCCAAGCCTGCAATCAGAGCTGAGGGGGCAGGGGCGAAGCCAGTGATTGGAGGGAGCTAGGGGTCCCCTGCCCAGGCCGAAAGCCTCTGCCATAGGCTTTCAGCCTGGGCAGGGACAGAGCCGGCCATCGGAGGGAGCTGGGGGTCCCCTGCCCCAGCCTAAATCTTTGGCCAGAGGCTTAGGCCTGGGCAGGGTCGGAGCTGGCAATCAGAGGGAGCTGGGGGTCCCCTGCCCCGGCCTAAAGCTTCGGCCAGAGGATTTCGGCCTGGGCAGGGGCAGAGCCGGTGATCAGAGGGAGCTGGGGGTCCCCTGCTGAGGCCAAAAGCCTCTGGCAGAGGCTTTTGGCCTGGGCAGGGGAGGAACCGGCGATTGGAAGGAACTGGGGGTCCCCTGCCCCAGCCTAAAGCTTCGGCCAGAGGCTTAGGCCTGGGCAGGGGCGGAGCCGGCGATCAGAGCGAGCTGGGGGTCCCCTGCCCAGGCCTAAAGCTTCGGCCAGAGGCTTTAGGCCTGGGCAGGGCCCATCCGGCCATTGGTGTGAACTACAGAGGAAACACCTTTTCTGACTGCTCATTGGCTAAGCTTCCTGTATGCCACTGATAATATTCTTAGTAACTTGGGTAATAAGAATCCAAAAAGGTGATCTAGGGTTTTTCCACCACACTTCTGGAGAAAAAAATGAAGGTCCGCTGCTGGAAGGCTAAGAAATGTCATATCCTGCCCTAGCCGGTTTGGCTCAGTGGATAATGCCTCGACCTGCCGACCGCAGGGTCTGGGTTCAATTCTGATCAAGGGCATGTACCCAGGTTGCAGGCTTCTCCCTGGCCAGGGCCCAGATCAGGGCTCATGCAGGAGGCAACCAATCAAAGTGTTCCTCTCACTTTGATGTTTCTCTCTGTCTTTCCCTTTCTCTTCCACATTCTCTAAAAGTCAATGGAAACATATTCTCAGGTGAGGATAAAAAATAAAAAATAAAGCAAGAAATGTCATATCTTATGAAAGACACATCTTGAAAATGCCTAAAGAAAGTTGTCATTTTTTCATGGTGAAGGGACTGGAGTCTGTGTTGATGTGGTGGCTGTGGTGACTGGCAGTGGCTGCAGCAGTGGGGTGATGGGGCTGGTGCCTTCCCCTGATCAACCCAGTTGCCTCCCACAAAGGGAGGCCAGACTGCGGTTTAGGCCCGGTCCCCGTGGGGAGTGGGCCTAAGCCATCAGTAGGACATCCCCTGAGGGCTCCCAGTATGTGAGAGGGGGCAGGTTGGGCTGAGGGACTCCCCACCCCCAGTGCATGAATTCCGTGCACCGGGCCCCTAGTACTAGTATAATGACTAGTATAGAGTTGATGTTGTCATTAAATGTTTGTAGGATGAACTGCCCAATCATGCTATAATACTGACTTCCCTACATATATAATCAACAGCAGTGAGATCTTACTGGACAGCTTTCCCAAAAAATATATTTTAATGCATCTATGAAGTCATTATGAATTTCATTTTCTTTTTGCAATTAGCTCTAAATATGTAAAGTAAAAACGCATTTGTGTTGACATAAATTATGAAACTTTTTTGCTGTATTTTATCTGAATACTACCTTCTGCTGGTTTTGTCTGTAAGTCTCACAAATATCATGTTTTGTTTCAACCTTGACAAAGTGATAACATAAAAAACAAGGGTCTAGTTCAGTGGTCGGCAAACTGTGGCTCGCGAGCCACATGCGGCTCTTTGGCCCCTTGAGTGTGGCTCTTCCACAAAATACCACGTGCAGGCAAGCACATACAGTGCAATTGAAACTTCATGGCCCATGGCCAGAAGTCGGTTTTCGGCTCTCAAAAGAAGTTTCAATCGTTGTACTGTTGATATTTGGCTCTTTTAACTAATGAGTTTGCCGACCACTGGTCTATTTGAAACCATTGTTTCATCTCTCTTTCCACATTTCAAGGTCATGCCACAGTATTTTGCTATCGCTTCAGATACTTGGAGATATCACTGTTAAAAATTAGTCTTTTCTCATTATTAAATATCACCAAAATTTATTGACACAGAGCAACTGATAGAGGGTGCTAAGGACAATATACCCTTGGGTATGTATTGCCATGTGAGATTTACTAAGTTAAAGAGAGACATTTTTTCAGTATTGATTTGCCTATGTCCTGCTCAAGATTGACATATTAGGTGACTTATATTTTATTTATTATTGTCATTTTTAATCCTCACCCGAGGACATGTTAATTGATTTTTAGAGAGATAGGAAGCAGGAGAGAGGGACAGAGAGAGGGAGAGAAAGAAACACTGACGCCAGAGAGAAGCCTCTGGGTTTCCTCCTCTGTGTGCTCCACTGGGGCATGGGACCTGCAACCCAGGTACGTGCCTGACTGGGAATCAAACCCACAACCATGTGGTGCCCAGGATGACATTCCAACCAACTGAGCCACCCAACTGGGGCAGAGACCAACTTTTTTAGTAATTAGACACCTTTAACTGTTTTACTGCTTCAATTATGATAAAATATTTTCAAATAAAAGTACTATTATTTTGTGTATATTTGCTCACACAAAGGCACAAATGCACACACACACTAAAAGAACTTTCAGCTATTTGTCTTTATTCCTGTTTATGGTTTTTTTTTTCCTCTTTTACACACTTATAATATCTCCTAGCAGATTAATTGGGAACGTATTGGAATTTCTTCCATCTGACTAGATCATCTTGCTGTGTTTACATTTCTGTAGTATAATGTTTACTTTCTAAATTTTTGTAATTAACTTAGAGTAATGCTTGCACACCACTTCAGAGATGTTATGGATTAATTACTTATTTAATTAGTTATAACTCACATAAGATGAAAAGTGCCATATAAATTTTTAACACTTCAGTTATAACTGCTTGCAGAGCTGTAATTGTAAAAAAAAAAAAATAGTATAAGAAAATTATGACATTGTCACAAAAATATTATGAAAAATAGAAAAAATTAATAACAGTAACAAATTTCACATCTCAAAATGTTGAAAGAAAAAATAGCAACTACGGTTACTATGTTTCTATACAACCTGATTAAATTCCTAAGTTTGTATATTTACATGAAAAATCAGTAATATGTATTTTTGCTTATAAAAAGGCATTTATTTTAAAAATAAATGCATTTAGTTAAGCCTTCATGATTTATAACTTATAAAATTGAGTTTCCAAATTATTACAACAATTATATTGTCTTTTAGGAGACATAATATTGATTTTCTAATAGCTATTATATCAACATCTTACAATAGCAACTATATTTTAAAGATATAGCTATTTTGTTCATATTTTAATTATTTTAAGCAATTTCAATAAAATTAGCCAACATAGAACTGAAAAATAATACATTTATATTAGAGTCTTTGCACCTCAATGCATTATTCTTTGCTTTTAAATAGGATGTTTATAATCACAAGTATGAAATATTATTGAAATTAATAATTTGTATACCCTTGAGGGAAAGTTCTGTTCCAAAGTTATAGAAGGCTTCATTAAGTGAGATTAATTGTTTGTATGCAAATAGGAGGTTAAAATGTGACACACTTTACAAAAATACTTTTTTTCTTACAAATATGTAGTCTATTGTTTTTAACTACTTTTTTTCTGTAAAAAAAACATAATTAACTGTAAGAGTGTATCCTTTGAAATAGAGCTTGTATTTATTATTTGCATGACAAAGCAAAAACAAAACACTCTTAAAACTTTTGTGTTCTTGAAAAATTTTGAGCAGAATGAATCATTAGATGCAGAAAAAAAATACTGCCTGGCCAGTGTTGCTCAGTGGTTGAGCATCGACCTATGAACCAAGAGGTCATAGTTCAATTCCTGGTCAGGGCACATGCCTGGGTTTCAGGCTTGATCCCCAGTATAGGATGTGCAGGAGGCAGCCCATCAATGATCCTCTCTCATCTTTTTTTTTTTTTTTTTTAAATATATTTTATTGATATTTTTACAGAGAGGAAGGGAGAGGGATAGAAAGCTAGAAACATCGATGAGAGAGAAACATCGATCAGCTGCCTCCTGCACACCCCCCACTGGGGATGTGCCCGCAGCCAAGGTACATGCCCTTGACCGGAATCGAACCCGGGACCCTTCAGTCCGCAGGCCGACGCTCTATCCACTGAGCCAAACCGGTTTCGGCCCTCTCTCATCTTTGATGTTAATATCTCTCTCTTCCTTTTCATTCCTCTTTGAAATCAATAAAAAACATTTTAAAAATTACTATGTCAATATCACTCAAATTGCATTGCTTTTTGACATATCCCTAGAATCTAATTATTCTCATTGTAACACATTTTCAAAAGAATACTTAAAAAAATGAGTTTGTCCATTATTTCAGAAGATGCTTTCCAGAAAATCCTGTTGAAGACATTTTAGAAATAGTTGTTAGTAAAAATAATATTGCTGAAAACATTTTTAGTAATTTTTTTCTGGAAAGTGAATCTTTTTCTCCTGATGAGAAGTAGTGACCTCTTACTCCTACATAAGCATGACAACTATCAAAAAAAAAATGAAGATTTTTTTTTTATTCTCACAATTTTACAAAGAAATGATAATTATTTTAAAGTTAAATTTTATTTACTCTTTTAAATCTCTTTTCATCTTATTTTGTCCAGGTCACTTAAAGAAAGAAAAACTGTACAATTCAATATTTTTTATCTTATAAATATGCCTTTACTGGATCATATTGCTAGTGTGGTCTTCTCATTTAATCACCATACTTTTCAGGTAAATTTTTTGGCATAATGTGTCCAGTTTTATCACTGAAAATGACTCATATATTGAAACCATGCATACTTCTTAGACTACTAAATGTACCATTTAGGATCTGCAGAAATTATTAGGAAAAACAGGTGAAAATTTCCTTCCCAGAGGCATATAACAAAATTATATTGCTTTCCAGTCATCTACTATTTTACTAATCATATCAAAATAAAAGGAATGCATTTTATTTAGTATGATTTCATTTTTATGACCCATGATGGCTCATAGTGATCTTTACTTATTTTTAAGGTCTGTACAAACCATCCTTTAAACAACCTCTTACAGGAACTTATTTAACCTTAATATCACAAGCCTTTGGTCCATAAATATCATATATCATTTCTTCTAATGATAGATGTGAGCATTTGGCATTAACAGTACTTTGGTGAGAAGGATGAACCCTGTTTCCATAGCTCTCCTTTGCTGTGGGCCTGCTGCAAAAGCACTGGTTGTCAAGGAGAAAGGTAGCCTGATATTGACAGGATGTTATTGTCTTTTCCACATACTTACTGAGCAAATCTTCTGAGGCAGATTCTCTCTGACAAGCATTAAATAAAACACACATGATGATTCATATCCTTTATGCCCACTGCAGGGTCTTCTTTCCAGACTTTCTCATCTCTCATATTCTTGCAGGACCCTAAACAATAGGGCAAACCATTGGCAACTTTTCAGAAATCATCCTGATATATAAAGAGCCAGGTGCCATCGTGACCAAACGGACAGCCAGTCACCATGAAGTGCATGGAGCACCTCTTGGTCCCCTCCTCCCCCTGGACCCCATCCCGCTCGCCATGAGGGGGTGGTGGCGGGCGGAACTGGGGACTGTTGAGTGGTGGTGAAGGTGGTGGGCTGCTTCGTGGGGTGGCAGTGAGCTTAGAGGGGCAGTCACTGGGCAGTAGCGAGTTTCATGAAGCAGTCGCAGGGTGGAGGGAGTTTTGCGGAGCAGTTGTGGGGTGGGGGGAGCCTCATGGAGCAGTGGTGGGGCGGGGGGAGTTTTGTGGAGCGACCAGCAGCAAGCTTCGTAGTGCAGCAGCAAACTTCGCCAAGCAGTTGTGGGGCGGGGGAGTTTTGCGGAGCAGTCGTGGGGCGGGGGGAATTTAGCAAAGCATGGCAGGGATGGAGAAGCCTTGCAGAGCAGTAGTGGGGTGGGAGGAGCTTCGCAGAGCAGTGGTGGGGTGGGGGGAGCCTCATGGAGCAATGGCGGGGCTGGGGGAGTCTAATGGAGCAGCCGAGGGGCCACGAACATCATGGAGCATCTCGGGGTGGGGAGCTTCACGTAGCATCACAAGGAGGCAGAGGCCAGCGACGAAGGCCAGGCTAGGCCTAGGGACCCTAATCGCACATGATTTCATGCACTGGGCCTCCAGTCCTATATAATAAAAGCATAATATGCAAATTGACCAAACTGTGGAACAACTGGTTGGCAGGGGGCGGGTCCAGCCAGCTGGAAGTGCCAGGCCAACCAAGGCACGTGCCAGCGGGAAGAAGGGAGGGGATGGCAATGGGGGGACAGTGGCAACCAGTGGTGGTGAAGGGGTGATCGTGGGGGGTGGGGCCAGCCAGTGCAATCCCCTGATTGGCCAACCCAGTCGCCTCCTGCAGAGGGAGGCCAGACTGTGGCTTAGGCCCGCTCTCCAGAGGGAGCGGGCCTAAGCTGTCAGTCAGACATCTCCTGAGGGCTCCCAGACTGCGAGAGGGCACAAGCCAGGCTGAGGGACCTCCCCCCAAGTGCATGAATTTTCATGCACCAGGCCTCTAGTGTATATGTAAAATGACCCCTAAAAAGTCCCAAAAGATCTAAATATTTTATTTGTTTCAATGCACAGCTACATTAGGAAATGGCACTAGGTCCCTTTGTGAAATGATTGGGAAAATACTGACCACATATACTGGTGATAGCTTTTCAGCCTTTTCTTCAATTAATAGGTTCTACATATGTGAACTTATTAGATCTAGACACTGGTGAAGAATTGCAACTTTCTATTTTGGTGGCTGAAGTTTGCCTTTAGCTTGGCAGTTTGTGATATTTCCTAGTTAAACATTTCAAAATCACTATAGGCAGCTATTCGTCTCTCTCACAACTAGCAATATTATGACCAATTAGCCATCACCACAGACTTGTAGTTCAAGGACGTTAATTGCCATTCAGACCCTGATGCCCATTATGGTGATTTAGTGCACCTGATCTCTGATAGGTAGCATTACATGATCACTGTCACTCTGATATTCTATAAACCCTATTGATACCAGCTAAATATATTCTTATCCCAGGTCTCTAGAATACAGACATTCTGAGCTTCTCAAGGATGCCAATATTCTCATCACCAATACATTCCTTATTGTTATGCTGAAAGGAGTTTTCTATACCCCCTTTGGGACATACTCAGTGATGGTTCTCCAATCCTATATAATAAAGAGCTAATATGCTAACTAGACCAGATGGCAGAATGACCTTCTGGAACGACCTTCCAGAATGATCAGTGGGTGGGGCTGTGGGGCCGTGGGGCCGTGGGGCAGCCAAGCCTCTTGCACGAATTTTGTGCATCGGGCCTCTAGTTTCCTACAACAAAAAACAGTCTAATGTTTCTACGTTAGTATGTCACACTACATCTACACTCTATCCCTATCTATCCTTAGAATTTTCTTAGAAATCATGATGCCATTGTTGAAGGGATTAATACAACCTCACTTATCATCAGCAATGGGGTCCATATTTTACTGCCTGGACACTGAGCACTTCAGCTCCAGAATCCATTCTGAGGCTTTGTTTTCTACGCCATATCCAGTACAAATATCTCTTAACCTGCGTTTCTTTTCTCTCTACCCACCACCACTGAAAAGCGAGTGCCGTGGACCACTAATGTATATAAAAATTGATCCAAGGGAACATGAGGGACTATAATGAGCAAAATAGAGGAGGAAAAGCCAATATAAGGGAACATCATTAAGTTGGCTGCCACACTAGATAAGGGGTTGGTTAACCAGGGACCTTCTGATGAGGCAAATAGAATGCAATCATAAATGCAGTCAAAATTGGCATTTTGGTTTCTATTTTTATGCCTCAGAGAACAATTAATTGTTCAAATACTCCCTGATGTTATCTATAGGATACCCTATATTTCTATTATGTGCGATAAAGAGATTTCACTGTGCTCATAATACATGGTTTTATTATTGTTGCTCCAAGCAGTGCCATCCACACTTAAATCTCAAGTACTAACAAAACTCTAGGAGAAGCAAAGGTGGCTGCACTGTAACAAGAGACTGAGGGCCTTGCTCCCTGTCATAGACTGGACTTACAGCTAAAATGCTGTGCAGTCATCTTGAGAAAACAAGAGAAGTATCGCTGATTGGACATATTTTGTCTAAGGAGCAAAGGAAACAATGTAGAGACTGGTAAGAGAGGGGAGTCAGGGAAAGGGGGAACCCCCTAGAGCCAGTGCTCAGCCGAGAGACCTGAGGGATAGTGGCTGCAAAGCTCCCTCCCCTTAGGAGTGTGGCCTGGCATCCAATGGCAGGCCTCTCTAACCCTGAGCAGTGGATAGGGGAAGGAGCGCCTGTGTGGGGCGGAGGGACTCAAGGGAACAGTCTGCTTGGGAGGTGGAAGTGGGGTCCATACCTCCCCAGCAAAGAACGCAATCAATATCAACAGCCCTGGCAGGAGAGATTCACTCCAGACTCTGACTGCTGGGAAGGCTGTGCCATGGTGTGTGGCCCAGAACAGCAAGAGGCCTGTGGGCTTCACCCAACAGTCACCTAAAGGGACCTTCTGCTTTCCAGAAAGGCATTCTACAGAGCCCAGAAAGCATCTAAACTGTGGAGCAGGGAAGTTTGTTTTTCTATATGTTTTGGATTTTTGGACGCCACCCAATGGCATGCACTGGGAAGGCTTACGTGAGGGAGACAGGTCAGCGCAAGCTGGGCTTTGTGTCTGCACTGTGGAGAAGCTGACCAGCATGCCCTGTGAGTTGAGCCAGCCAGTACTGCAAAAGGAGGGGTGGAATACATCTACCTCTCCTGCAATCTAGGAGCACCTTCCCCAACAGGAAAGAGGCTGTATCAGATCTCTAAAGCCCCAGATACCCATGCTAAAAAAAAAAAAATAAAAAACAATCCCATTGCAACTAAAAATTACAATAATTTAGGAATAAATTTAACAAAGGAGTTAAAAGACCTGTACTCAGAAAACTACAGGACAATGAAAAAAGAGATAGAAGAAAATATAAATAAGTGGAAGAATATACTGTGTTGATGGATTGGCAGAATTAACATCATTAAAATGTTCATACTACACAAAGCAATCTATAGATTTAATGAAATCCCTGTTAAAATACCAACATCATATTTCACAGATGTAGAATAAACTCTCCAAAAATTCATATGGAAACAAAAGAAGACCCCAAATAGCCACAGCAATCCTGAGAAAGAAGAACAAAGTTGGAGGGATCACAATACCAGATAGTAAGATATATTACAAAGCCACTGTACTCAAAACAGCCTGGTACTGGCAACAAGATCAATTAAACTGAACAGAGAACCCAGAAACCAACCAAAGCCATTATGCTCAATTAATATTTGACAAAAGAGGCAAGAGCATGCAATGGAGTAAAGACAGTCTATTCAATAAGTGGTGTTGGGAAAATTGGACAGATACATGCAAAAAAATAAAGCTAGACCACCAACTTACACCATACACAAGAATAAAATAAAAATGAATAAGAGACTTCAATATAAGCAGTGAAGTCATTAAAATTCTAGAAGAAAATGTAGGCAGCAAAATATCAGACATCAGAATATTCACTAATACAATACCTAGGGCAAGACAAACATAGGAAAAAGATAAACAAACAGGACTACATCAAACAACCTTCTGTACAGAAAAATAAACCAGCATCAAAATGAAAAGATAACCCACTGTGTGGGAGAACATATTTGTAATGATACATCTGATAAAAGGTTAATTTCTAAAATATATAATGTACTCATACAACTAAACAACTCAATTAAAAAATGGGCAAAGGACCTAAATAGACACTTCTCCAAAGAGGACATACAAATGGCCAAGAGACATATGAAAAAATGCTCAATGTCACTAATTATCAGATGCAAATAAAAATGACAATGAGGTACCATCTCACACCTGTCAGAATGGTTATCATCAATAAATCAACAAAAACAAGTGCTGGTCAGTATGTGAAGAAAAGGAAACCCTAGTATACTGCTGGTGGGAATGCATACTGGTATAAAAGCTATGGAAAAGAGTGTGGAGTTTTCTCAAAATATTAGAAATGGAACTGCTATTTGACCCAGTGATCCCACTTCTAGGAATATATCATAAGAAACCTGAAACACCAATCAGAAAGAATGGATGCACCCCTATATTCATAGAAGTGCAATTTACAGTAGCTAAAGTCTGGAAACAGCCCAAGTGCCCATCAGTAGATGGATGGATTAAAAATGGCAGTACATTTACACAATGGAATACTATGCAGCTGTAGAAAAGAAAGATCTCTTCTCCTTCTAGACCTCATGGAGGAGCCTAGAGATTGTTATGCTAAGCAAAATAAGTTAATTAGAGAAAGACAAGTATCATATGACCTCACTTATATGTGGAATCTAATAAAAAAATTAAATTGATGAACAAATTAGATCCAGAGACATTGAAATATGAAACAGAGGGATATATTTCAGCAGGAAAGGAGTTTGGATGGGTGGGAAGAGATTAACCAAAAAAAAAATTATATGCATATATGCATAGCCCATGGACAAACACTAGTGCAGGGGAGGCAGGGGAGGGGTTGGGAATGGGTGGAGGTGGTCAACTGTGGGAAAAGATAGTCTATCTGTAATACTTTCAATAATAAAGATAAACTTTTTTAAAAAGAAAGAAAAAAAAAAAAGAAAAAGAAAAGATACCACTGGACCATGGAGAAATCAGAAAATTCCAGTTCTTCTTTTTCAACTTCTCTAGACATTGACAAATGGATGATATTGACAACCAATGTTTTTGGATCTTTGTTTATTTGAAGAGCTTTTATTCTGTCTGCCAAGGTGGATGGACTGTTAACTTATGTCTATTGTTCAAAGACTAGTTGTTTTTATTTGCATTTTGTGACTTTATTGCCTGTTTTATTTTTAAAAGAAGGAAAAGCAAAGAAAAAAAAATGAAGCAAAGCAAAGATCAACATTTCAGGGTCTCTGAGACTCTCCAAACATAGCATAGTCAGTGTGTCTTACATATTCAAAGTGTGTGTGATCAGATATATAATATTGAAGGTTTACAAAAGGTCCACGCTTCCATCATTACCTAACCAAGAGTGCATTTACCATTATGTCTTCCTTATATTAAGTCCATTAAAAAAAAAGAGTGACTTATCAGAAAAAGAGAGAAAGAGAGGGAGGGAAGGAGGGAGAGGAGAGAGAGAGAGAGAGAGAGAGAGAGAGAGAGAGAGAGAGAGAGAGAGAGCGCTCATGGACATTGAAAACAATGTGGTGATTATAGGGTGGGGATGGGTGTGGATGAAGGTGGAAGAGGGCATACATAGAAGGGATAAATGGTAATGAGAAAAAGTAAAATTAAAAAAAAACATAACCCTAACATTCCACCCTGGGGCCACAATTAATCTTGGTTCTTTAATTAATATTACCAGATGGAAGTTTTAATAGTAATTAAAGTGAGATTGTGACCTATACAGCTCAGATTTCTCAACAAGTAATTTGCCATCAATATTATTTTGAGAAATAAAGCAACTTTCCTTACACTGAAATGAAATGCACATTTACATACTCAATAATGGTTTAATTAAAACTGTTTCCATGATATATTTTAGAAATTAAAATTTTGATCTGAAATCCAATTCCATTGATGATATTTTTCCATTAGAATTTGTTCCCCAAAGCAGTAATATCAATAGTTTGTGATGGTTAAATCATAATAAATGTTTATATTTATAAGCCTGTAAATCATTGCTGATATTATTCCTAGAAAGATTTCTTTCAATCATACAGCCCTAAATGGAAAGGGATTAGATGTCATCTAATCTCCCACCTTGCTCAACTTGCCCAATTCAGATGACAGATATCAATTTCCCCATAAGACAACCTATTGTCATTTCAAAAATTCCAGTTGAAATAAATTTCCTAAAATGATATTAAATCTACTTTTGTACAATTTACACACACTTATATCCTTATTAAGTTTCTGTAGTAACCCAACATGACTTTTCTCTCTCCAATTTAAAAGCTGAGGCAAAACTGAATGACTATTTTTATTTTTAATTCTTTCTTCTTCTTCTCACATAACATTTATTCTATTTTATGCCTCATTGACTATACCTCAAAAAAAAATGTTTAAAGTGTGTAATCTGACCAGTGCTAACCAAGTTTACAGCTGCTTAGTTCAACACAGCAGCTTCTTTTATCTGGACTAATTACTGAAGCAACTTCTAAGAGAGCTTGTTCTTTCTGTTACTCTATGCTTTATTGTTCACAGAAGCCAGAGGGCCCATTATCGCTCACTTCAGATTACATTCTGCTTCTATACCTACATTTGCTTTCTATTGTAAATAAAGTGAAATGAAAACTCCTTGCCATGCCCTCTAAGGCCCTATGTGATTCGGCTCTTGGTGACCAATTCAATCTCATTACCTGCCATACTTCCTGCTATGCTCCCATCACAGCAGCCTTCTTGCTATTTGATGTGTTAAGCAAATTATAAGTGTTGTCCTTAGTGCTTGAAATAATGTTAGCCAGTTCCTTATATGGCTACCATTATGGGCTTAAATGTGCATACCCAAAATTCATTTGTTAAAGTCTAGCACCTCAAAATGTGACTGTAAGGCTATAGGACCTTTAAAGAGGTATTTAGGTGTAAATTAGTATACAGTTAGCCATAAGCCAATATTACTGGTTCCCTTATAAGAAGAGGAGATAAGACACAGACACACACAGAGGGAAGATCATGTGAAGACACATAGAGAACACAGCCATTTATGAGCCAAGGAGGGAGGTACCAGAAGAAACCAATTCTGCTGAAACTTTAATCTTGGATTTCTATCTTCCAGACCTGTAAAGAAAAAGAATTTTATTGTTTAAGTGACCAAGTCTTTGGTACTTTGTTATAGCAACCCAAGAAAACTAATACAGTTGACATTATTAAAACCGCCTTATTATTTTATTTATTTGTTTATTTTTTCAGATATGCCCCAAATTTTAATAAGATGCCTTATACACACATTTGCTACTAAAAAATGAAATAGCACATCCCTTTTTGTTTGCATGTATCTGTTCAATTCTCTCAACCCTATTTATTGAATAGACTAGAGGCCCGGTGCACAAAATTCGTGCACAGGGCGGGGGTGTCCCTCAGCCCAGCCTGCACCCTCTCCAATCTGGGACCCCTTGAGGGATGTCCGACTGCCCGTTTAGGCCCGATCCCACAGACAGTTGGACATCCCTCTCACAATCCAGGACTGCTGGCTCCTAACTGCTCGCCTGCCTGCCTTCCTGATTGCCCCTAACTGCTTCTGCCTGCCAGCCTGATAACCTCCTAACCACTCCCCTGCCAGCCTGATTGATGCCTAACTGCCCTTCCCTGCAGGCCTGGTACCCCCCAACTTCCCTCCTCTGCTGGCCTGGTCACCCCTAACTGCCCTCCCCTGCAGGCTTGATCGCCCCCAACTGCCCTCCCCTGCTGGCCATCTTGTGGCGGCCATCTTGTGTCCACATGGGGGCAGCCATCTTTGACCAATGGGGGCAGCCATCTTGTGTGTTGGAGTGACAGTGACAGTGAATTTGCATATTACTCTTTTATTAGATAGGATAGAGACCTGGTACATGGGTGGGGACCAACTGGTTTGCCCTGAACGGTGTCCCGGATCAGGGTGGGGGTTTTCTTGGGGTGTGGGGCGGCCTGGGTGAGGGGCCTGTGGTGGTTTGCAGGCCGGCCATGCCCCCCGGCGACCCAAGCGGAGGCCCTGGTATCTGGGTTTTATGTATCTTCTATCATTGAAACTTTGTAGCCTGGAGTGGAGGCCTGGGTCAGCAAGGGGCAAGGGCAGGCGGAAAGCTTGGCTTCCTCCATTGCTGGGGAAACCTAAGCCTCCCTCCTGCTCTCTGTGGCCGCAGCCATCTTGGTTGGGTTTATTTGCATATTCATTCCTGATTGGATTGTGGGCGTGGCTTGTGGGCATGGCTTGTGGGTTTTAGCAGAGGTACGGTCAATTTGCATATTACTCTTTTATTAGATAGGATTGTCTTTACCCATTGTATGTTCTTGCTTTCTTTGTCAAAGATTAATTGAACATATAGGAATGATTTATCTCTGTGTTTTATTGATTTATATATTTTTTATGCCCACAACCTGGTATTTTGATAACTATAGTCTTATAATATAGTTTGATATCAGGTACCATAACAATGCAAACTTTGTTCTTTCTCAGTTTGCTGTGGATATTTGGGGTCTTTTGTGATTTCATATGAATTATTTTATTATTTGTTCTAGTTTTGTAAAAAAAAAAAATGCCACTGATGTTTTTTTAATATGAATTGGATTGAATCTTTAGATTGCTATGGGCATTATGGACATTGTAATGATGTTATCTATTCCAATCCGTGAGCACAGTATATGGTTTTATTTATTTGTATCTTCTTCAGTATCTTTCTGCAGAGTCTTATAATTTTCTGACTGCAGGTCTTTTACTTCCTTCTTTATATGTTTTCCTAGGTATTTGATTTTATCTTTTATTTGTATTTTTTAACTACTTTTTCCTTAACTATCTTTGAAATTTGGCAGATGTTCTGCTTTTCATTGTCTACTGGTATCCAGAAATGTCATCAATTCCCCAAATCTTTAAGATGATTGCCATGTAGATTTCTGATATTTCTCTGGTTTTATTATTTTATCCATAAAATGGGCATGCTAGCAAACAGTATAATGAATAAACTCTATGAGGTATTCACTAGAGTGTGCCCAGAGATGATTAATAATATCTGGTTATTCTCAAGGACCTTCATAAATCTCAGTAACTTTCTTGTTACCAAAATCACCATATTTCCTTAGAGTAGATAATATACTCCATGACATCTACTAGTGTCTTTACACCCTTGATAAGGAAGGGGAGGATGAAAGAGTGGTGGGATTCTGAGACAAGTAGAACAGTAGGCATTTAGGGTCAGAAAAATGGGGCTTCAAATCTCAGTTCTGTGTAATGAAGCTCTTTTGTCTTGACCAGCTCAGAAAACCACTCTAAATTTCATCTGTTTCTCTATTTCAAACATAGCACAAATAAAACAAACTGGCATATGAATTACTATGAAAATATAGTTAATATGCTTGAATTTTTAAACATTGAAAACTGATAAATGTCTAATACATGGTAATTGTTATGTTTTTATTTAGAATAAAATCAAGGGGGTCTATAATGGACAGATCACATGATATTTTTGCCTGTTATAACTGCAGTTTTCCAATAAACCTCATGTTTCATGCCATGATCACAAATCTCTGTTGAAGAGTTTGCACATTTTGGTTTTCACGCTCTGGAGGACACAGCCTCTCTGCGCTGGCCAAAATAAGAAGGACTGACACTCATAAGCTGACCCATTGATCTGTGAGATCTACTGCAATACCACAATGGTACTTTATAGTGAATCATGATGACTGCCCAAACCAGTCAGCTCTTTTTTAGAATTTTTAAAGTATAAAATACCAAACGAAATGGAGTGTGTATTAAAGGACAGAGAAGGGGGAGGCACAGTAGCAGATATTAGCAAAATATAAATTGACACAATAATGAGAGTAGTAAATATAATTAAGCAGTTTCTAGTTCTCCAATTAGAAAAAGGACTTGAAGAGTTCAGTTGCTAAATCAGAAGCAAAGGAAAAATAAGCAGACCCAGATGCAGATAGGAGACTCTAAGACACAAGGTTAGCAGCCCTCTGATATGTGTGAGTGTCAGCAGCATGCTTTAGATTACGGAAAGGCCTGTGGTATTTTGAGTGATGAAGTGATATTTCACTTTTTCATGAGACTCAGTTATGTGTCTGCTGAGATTTTCATGCCTCTATTACTTCCCTGGACATTTATTTCCAATTTATTATCCATACCAACCTGGATGCATTTCTGTTTCTTGTAAGTGATAAGTATGAAAACAGGATAATTAGAAATCAACTAATAATAATACATGTAACTCGTACATTCATTAAAAATTAAATACTATTTTTAAAATCAGCTAGTTTAGGCTTCTTTTAGTCAGGTTTTCTGAAGGGCAGTTGCTTTTACCCCTGCTCGCCCAGCGAGATGGGACACAGACACTGACAGACCTGGTGTCTGTTCTAGGTCAGGGCTATGTCTGCTCTGTCCTCATGCCTCCGTCATACCTTCAGATGCTCAGAGTTTCCAAACCTAAGTAAAAATTTTACTGCTCTCTTGACTTTTATTTTCTGCTTCTTATTTTAGTTTTTATTTCCCCTTTTTTCCTTTGATGTATTAGTATTTTTTATTCTGTAATATTTATTTCCCCTTATCTCAGGAGTTCCATTCTCAAATGTAAATTTTAGCATACAAACCTCCTCTATCCAAAAGAACAATCTGCTCTTGTGACTAATAATCACAATACTTATACTTGTGACTAGTAATTAACTCAGGCAGCAAATCAAACAGTGCACTGCAACTAGAGTTTGAGACACTGTACCCTGTACATCACTTAGAATAATTGAAAGTTCTTAAGATATTTTAAAAAAATGTCTCTTATAATCTTATGGATTTATTTATCTCATCATGCTTCTGAATCTAAATAAAGTTTTTAAAAATCATTTATCTTGCTTAAGAATACCTACATAACATTTCTTAGCAGCCAATCAGGAATATGTATTTCCCATACTTTGACAATTACCATGAATTCCAACTGAGGCCAGGATCTCATTGTACATATCCAAATAATAATGATTGTTTTTATTTTTTGTTTCCAACCTTACCCTATCCAATCATATTTTCTCTTATACTTCTAGATAAAATTATTAAACAATGTAATGTGTTTCCATTGACTCCCTATTTTCTCTCAAATGCCTCTCTTTTTCAAGCCCTTTCATAATCATTCCTATTCTTACCTGTCTCCATATTTCCCACCCTATGATGCTCCCCAACACATGCTTTGTTACAAAAAAACTGATAACTCACTAATGCCATACTCAAAGCACTACTCAGTTTTCTCCTATTTGAGGAGAACTACCTAATTCACAAATTATTATATATATATAGAGAGAGAAGAATATGCAAATTAGCCAGGATGCCATAATGTCACGACCGAACAGCAAGGACCTGAGGCTGCATGGCGCCTGGTGGGGGCAAGGGACCTCAGGCCATGCCCCCCGCCCCACGGGGTTTGATGGGGGACTTCAGGCTGTGCTCCCTGCCCCAGTGCCGAGCTGGGAGATTTCAGGCCATGGCCCCTATCCTGGCACTGGGCCAGAGGACCTCAGGCTATGCCCCTTGCCTGGCGGGGCTTGACAGGGGACCTCAGACCACAGCCCTTGTCTGGTGGGGCTTGATGGGGGACCTCAGGCAGCACACCCCACTCTGACGCCGGGCTGGGAGACCTCATGCCCTGCCCCCAACCCCAATGCTGGGCCGGGGGACCTCAGGCCATGCCCCCAGCCCAGCGGGGCTCGATAGGGACCTCAGGCCATGCTCCCCCCACCCCAGTGACAGGCTGGGGGACCTCAGGCCACATCCCCCACCTGGCGGGGCTTGACAAAGGACCTCAGGCCACACTCCCCACCTCAGTGCTGGGCCGGGGGACCTGAGACTGAGCTTTATGGGGGACCTGAGGCTGCGCCCCCCCCCCCACCCAGAGAGGCTTGACAGGGGTGAGGATGGCTGGGTCTGGGTCTTCTGCATTTTTTAAGCACATGTGGGTGATGGGCAGGAACTTAACTCTAGGTCCCATGGTGCACCCCAGACTCTGACAGGAGAGAGATTTTCATATACATTTTATTAATTTTCTTTCATCTCTGACATTTCTATTATAGAGAAAGGGCAAATAGCAATATTAAAATATTTCCTCTAATTAATTCCCTTTTAATGTGCACGAATTTCGTGCACCGGGCCCCTTGTGTGTTTGTGTGTGTGTGTGTGTGTGTGTGTATCTATACTAATAAAAGAGAAACATGCAAATTTACCATACCTCCACTACACCCACAAGCCACGCCCACCAGCCAATCAGAAGTGAGTATGAAAATTAACCCAAAAAAGATGGCGGGGGCTATGGAGCTGGAGTGAGCAGGAGGCTTTGTTTGCCCCCAGCAATGGAGGAAGCTAGGCTTCCCACCCGCCCTGGCCAGCCCTGGCCTCCTCTCAAAGCTACAAAGTTTCAATTATAGAAGATAAATAAATCCCAGATACCTGCTTCCAGCCTGCCCTGGCCTCCACTCAAGGAGGCACTGAAAAAAAAAAAAAAGAAAAAAGGAGGAGCTGGGAGCCTGGATCACCGGGGGGTGTGGCCATCCTGCAAACAGCCATCAGCCCCTCATCCAGGCTGGCCAGGCACCCCAGCGGGAACCCCCACCCTGAAGGGTGTGTGGCCAGCTTGAAAACAGCCCTCAGCCCCTCACCCAGGCCACCCCACACCCCAAGGGAACCCCCACCCTGATCTGGGATACCTTTCAGGGCAAACCAGCTGGACCCCACCCATACACCAGGCCTCTATCTATACTAATAAAAGGGTAATATGCTAATTAGACTGGAAGACCTTCCAGATGTTCTTCTGGACAAAGCCATGGTGGCAGGGCTGAGGAGAGGCAGTTAGAGGCCAAGAGGGGAGGGCAGTTTGGGGTGATCAGGCCAGGATGGAAGAGCAGTTGTCAGTGATCAGGCTGGTGGGGGGCAGGGCCGTTGAGGGTAAGCAGACCAGCAGGAGGGCCAGTTGGGGGCAAGCAGGACATCAGTGGGGGTCAGTTGGAGGTGATCAGGATAGCGGTGGGGGCAGTTTAGAGTGAGCAGGCCAGCAGGGGGGCAGTTGGGGGTGAGTAGGCCAGTGGGGAGGGAAGGTGAGGGCAAGCAGGCCAGCAAGGGGGGCAGTTGGGGGCGAGCACACTAGCATGGGGGGCAGTTGGGGGTGGTCAGGCTGGCAAGGGGGCATTTGGGGGTGAGCAGGCCGGTGGCAGGGGCAGTTGGGGGCGAGCAGGCCTGCAGGCAGAGTGGTTAGGGGCAAACAGGCAGGCAGGCAGGCAGGCAGGTGAGCGGTTAGGAGCCAGCAGTCCCAGATTGCGAGAGGGATGTCCGACTGCTGATTGAGACCCGATCCCTATAAACTGGCAGTAGGGCATCTTTCGAGGAGTCCCAGATTGGAGAGGGTGCAGGCTGGGCTGAGGGTCACCCCCTCCCGTGCATGAATTTTGTGCACCAGGCCACTAGTAAAGATTATATATATATATAATCTTCTTAAAATAATATATACATATATAATTTCAGAGAGGAAGGGAGAAAGAGATGGAAACATCAATGATGAGAGAGAATCATTGATTGGCTGCTTCCTGCACACCCCACACTAGGGATAGAGGCTGCAACTTGACATGTGCCCCGACTGGGAATCAAACCATGACCTCCTGGTTCACAGGTCGATTTTCAACACCGGAGCCACACTAGTGGGGCCACAAGTTATTTCTTGACTACTAAATCTCACATTCATCTCCCTAACTGTCAAACACTTGTT
Source organism: Plecotus auritus (assembly GCF_963455305.1). Lineage (NCBI taxonomy): Eukaryota > Metazoa > Chordata > Mammalia > Chiroptera > Vespertilionidae > Plecotus > Plecotus auritus. The sequence goes on from NC_137772.1 coordinate 143,126,653, forward strand.
GCCTTTATCATTTTTATGACCTAGCTAAATCCTTTATTAGTCTTTATTTCATGTATATTCATTTGCAACAAACGAATATTATATGGCAGAAACTACGTATTATAAGCTATTTTTTGTATTGCCTTCAGTGGTCAGAACAATAGAAGGCATTAATAGACATTTAATAAATTGCTTCAGGCTAACTAATTGATTTCAAACTTCCCTGCAAATGTGAATAAGGAAGGTGGTAACACTCTGTCATTCTTGATCGTTTGCAAAATGCCCATGGTATTTTTCACCTTTTTCTATGGGAAAAGATGAGTTCTACAAGGACATTAAGTACATCTATAGCTTTAAATATAACAAAAAAAAAATTCTGGAAGTTAGGAAGAAAGATGAAAGAAGAAAAATTTCATAGCACCACTTAGGGAATATTGAAATGTCATCTATCCTTTCAAGGTGATAGAGATTTTAGCTAGAGAACTAAATTTGCCATAAACTTGAAGGTCACTTCTCTATTACCCCTGATTATAAGGTTTTCCATGCTTGAATAATATGTAAATAATTATCAATTATTCTAAATGAATCAAGCAACAACGATGTTGCTTGAAAGAGATAAAGGGTGTTTATCTTTTCCCTTATATTTACACAATATTTACCTGTCCATGTACTTGAAAGTTTGGATTTGACTTATATTTATATATATAATTATACTGTATGTGCATGTGTATTTATATATGTAGTTGGTATTTTGTGTCAATGGTGTTTTTCAGTAGTTACATTTTTTTTCAAATAATTGCATTACTAAAATGACTGGTAATACATTTCAGCCCCAGGTGGGTCTCTTTCCCATTCAGAAGTGATTACAGAAAGATTGAAAACATACTTTGCATCCCATTTGTGGTTGGCTTTTATTGAACTTTGTTAGTGTGACATGCTTCTGTGATTTTAGGTTTTTAAAGTAAGTGTGGTCCCCTTGGAAGTGTTTGCACGTAAGTGTGGGTGAAAAGCATGTAGCCACTCTAGTTAAGCTTTCATAAAGTGCTTTGAGAAAATGTTTGAAATTGAAGCTTAGTTTATCATCTTCCCTTAACGTGCATATATAACTCCCACTAATCTAAAAGGGAATTATGCCAATATATAGAGGGAAGAGTAATCTTTAATTCTTTTGTTTCAAAGATTTTTTTAAATCCCTTTTTTCTAATTAAATACTACACTCTTAGAAGTTGTTGTCATCTCTCTGAAAAATCTAGAAATTAAATTTGACTTTATAAAACTTCAAATGTAAAGAAACAAATTTTGTTCCATAGTTCTATATTACATATACAGATGAACAATGATATTATTTTGCAAATGCATCAAAAGTAACATTTAACTTCATTTGCAAAGCCACAAATAGTAGCCTTTTTTTATATGATTGCAGAATCCTGACAACTGTTTGATAACTATAAAAATTTCTGTCCTCATTTTCTTTAGTCCTAATACCATTCACTTCTAGATTAATTTACTCATATATTTATGTGTCTTTTCATACCTGTTTAATAAAGCTTCTTGTACAAACATTACTGCTTTTCATATATAATTAGAAAATTAATCTTCTTAAAATGCTAGAAACTTTCCATGGTTTAAAAATAACAGTTACTTGCACCTTGGCCAGTTGGCTCAGTTAGTTGGTTGGACATTGTCTGGTGCACTGAAGGGTTGACGATTTGATTCCTGGTCAAGGCACATGCCCAGGTTGTAGGTTTGATCCCCAGTGGATGGTGTGCAGGAGGCAGCCAATGGATGTTTAACTCACACATCAATATTTTTCTATCTCCCTCTCCCTTCCTCTCTCTGTAAAAAGTCAATTTAAAAATCTCAAAAAAATTTACTTTGACATTTTATCAAATGTATAAAATGAATTTGTATTTCTTAAAGCAAAGTGCTGTACTGCCTATATATTTTAAAATATATTTTTATTCATTTCAGAGGGGGAGGGAGAGAAACATCAATTATGAGAGAGAATCATTGATTGGCTGCCTCCTGCATTCCTCCTCCTGGGGATCGAGCCCGAAACCCTGGACCCTTCAGTCTGCTATTAGTCACTCTACCCACTGAACCAAACCAGCTAGGCTACTGCTTATATTTCCAAAGTAAATGAAATAATGCACCTCAAATACATGAAAAACAAGTATCTTTAGCATCTTTAAATTTTAAAGAGGATGTGAACTAAGAAAAAGAACAATAACACTTACTCCTTCTGCATTTCTGAAATTCATAGTAGGCCAGTGTAATCATGATTCTTAGCCCTCAGCTGAGTCCTGTAATTCTATTAAGAAAGGTTTGATTTCAAGGTGACTAGATTTTTCAAATCTTCTATAAGTATACTTTTTTTATAAATATAATATGGTTATAAAATACGTACTTTTTATTTTTTTTTATTTTATTGATTTTTTACAGAGAGAAAGGAAGAGTGATAGATAGTCAGAAACATCGATGAGAGAGAAACATCGACCAGCTGCCTCCTGCACACCTCCCACTGGGGATGTGCCCACAACCAAGTTACATGCCCTTGACCGGAATCGAACCTGGGACCCCCCAGTCCGCAGGCCGACGCTCTATCCACTGAGCCAAACCGGTTTTGGCAAAATACGTACTTTTTAGATAAAATTTTTATTACAACTAAGAAAATAGACTATAAAGTTTAGGAATTATGTTATAGAAAGTGTTTGTTTAATGTCCTAAAAAATTGTTTAAAAGTTACTTAATATGTGTTCAGAAGACTGAGTTTTTGCATTTAAATATAGATATAATTGAAGAGTTAAGGTGTTATTATATATTATGCTTTAGTTTTCTCTTTTAAAAAGAGATTTCTCAAAATTCTATTTTCAGAGTCTTTGCCAATTACATTTTAACTCCTTGACAATATAGAGGTTGTGCTTATTTTTAAAAATATATATTTTAATTGATTTTTAGAGAGAGAGGAAGGGAGAAGGAAATAGAAAGAGAAACATCTATGTGAGAGTAGACCATCAATCCGCTGCCTCCATATCCCCAACAGGGATGTAGCCAGGAATCAGACCGGCAACCTTTTGGTACATGTGATGACACCCAACCAACTGAGCCACACTGGCCATGGCTGTGATTACCTTTTATATAGGTGCATCCATAATGGCACTGTGGTCATCTGGCCTTTCTGTTCTCAAAATTTTTGAAATTATTACTGTTATTGGGCTTTTTCATGTGATTTTTCTTCTATCTTGAACACTCTTGTTTCATACTTCTTCATCTGGCAGACTTCTATTCATTCTATAGTTTAACACTTCTCCTACAAAAGCCCTGGCAATATCCTAGGCTCAGTTAGTTCATCCTGATCACCACTTAGAGTACCCTATAACTACCCCTAGTATTATTCAATACTGTTGTAATTAATTAACTCTGTGTAACCATATTTTTTCTCATATGCATCTTCCACTAGCCTAAAAGCTCCGTATCATAAAAAATATAGAGAGAGACATTTTGCTCACTGTTTTTTTCATTTTTTACAATGACTGGCCACACATTATACATGTAATAAATACTTTTGGAACTAAAAGGATAAATGAATATAATATACTAGAGGTCCGGTGTACAAAATTCGTGCACAGGGGTGTGTGTGTCCCTCAGCCCAGCCTGCACCCTCTCCAATCTGGGACCCCTCGAGGGATGTCTGACTGCCCGTTTAGGCCCGATCCCACTGGGCCTCACAATCCATGACTGCTGGCTCCCAACTGCTCGCCTGCATACCTTCCTGATTGCTCCTAACCGCTTCTGCCTGCCAGCCTGATCACCCCCTAACCACTCCCCTGCCAGCCTGATTGATACCTAACTGCTTCCCTGCCAGCCTGGTCACCCCTAACTGCCCTCCCCTGCAGGCCTGGTCACCCATAACTGCCCTCCCCTGCAGGCCTGGTCACCCCTAACTGCTCTCCCCTGCAGGCCTGGTCCCCCCCAACTGCTCTCCCCTGACGTCTTGGTCACCCCTAACTGCCCTCCCCTGCAGGCTTGATCGCCCCCAACTGCCCTCCCTTGCAGGCCTGGTCCCTCCCAACTGACCTCCTCTGCTGGCCTGATCACCCACAACTGTCCTCCCTTTAAGGCCTGGTTCCTCCCAACTGCCCTCCCCTGCTGGCCATCTTGTGGTGGCCATCTTGTGTCCACATGGAGGCAGGATCTTTGACCACATGGGGGCAGCCATCTTGTGTGTTGGAGTGATGGTCAATCTGCATATTACTCTTTTATTAGATAGGATATTCTGCTTTGTTCTACTTAAAATTATACCATTATTTTTTTCATATTTAGAAACAATATTCTTCACTTTATTATGGATGAAAACAATAATAATAACAATAATAATACTGATGTATAATTATTTTCTAAGTCAATCTGCCATCTATATATTTGACCATCCAACCAGTAGCTGTGACACGCAATGACCACCAAGGGGAAGACACTCAACACAGGAGCAGCTGAGCTGTGGTGACTTGGCAGCTGTGGTTCTTGGGCAATGCACCCAGAACCAGCGAGGAGTGAGCCTGATTCCAGGGTGCGTCACTCAAGAACCGTCCTCTTACAATCTGGGACCCCTCGGGGGATGTCAAAGAGCTGGTTTCGGCCCTATCTCTGCAGGCCAGGCTGAAGGACACCACTGGTGCATGAATCCATGCACTGGGCCTCTAATATAATAAATAATTCAGGTTAATGAAATATTTGAATTTATAGACAACACTGATATGAATATCTTTATGTATATAGCTGTTTTGTTTAAATGTTTAAGAAAAGTTTTCAGAAATAATAGCTAGTATAAGAATATTACATTTTTATGTCACAAATTGTTTGGTGAAAAGATTGCATTAATTTACAATATCATATGCCAAGTTCTCTAGTAATAAGCTCACCACAAATGGATTAAACTTTTTATTGCTAAAATTTTGTTTTGGAAGACAAGATAGAAGAAGACACTTACAAAAAAAATTGATGTGTCTAATGATTAGTGTTTTCTTTAAGAATATTTGATAAGAAAGATATATGCCTGCTTTAAAGCCATTGATCAACAGTGGTGCCTGAGGCCCTTGTTGTAGATTTGTGGGCCCTGCAGGCTCTCTGCTTTTCTTTAGGGGTCATACAACCCTGCACAGTCATGCATGGTTCAGGCTCTTCATCTGAGATGCATAAGTTGCCCAGTGGTTAAACTTATAAAATTTTGCACACAGAGTAATCAGCTGATTACTTCTTCAGTTTTACCAAACTTTATATTTGGCTTGCCCTAGAATAAATTTATTGAATAGGTTCAATCATCATAGTGTTTCCTCAATTATATCTAAGAAGGCGTATTGGATAATTTTAATGATGCATAACATTTTAAGCAGGTAAAGTAAGTATTTCTCAATTAATCCATTTATTGGAAATTTCCTAGCATGCAACTTGCATTAATGACTTCATCAAGAAATCTGTCATCAATTGGTTTTACCAAGAACAAGAAATGATGATTCATTTTTATAGAGCAATTGCAGGGAAATTTCAGGTAATTTATCAAAATCAGTAACAATAATAACTACCAAACCAGAAATGTATGATATGTCATTCAATACTTTGTTTTCCAAGCCTATGAAAGAAACACTTTTACATTATCATTTGTATCATCTGTTCTAAAAATGTAACTACTAAAGTATAAATAGTGTTCTATCATATTTGGTTTTCTCAAAATAACAAAGTTGATTTCTATTTGTTCTATAATGCTCGTTCTTTAAAACTAAAAAAATAAATAAATAAATCACAGAAAATGTTCAGAGATTTTACTGCAGAAAAGAATCCTTTATATGAACTTTTAAATTTTTCCCTCATTTAGCAATGTTAATGACTAAAATTTTTGAAATGCAAGGCTTTTTTAATTACAACATTAAATTTGCAATATGTGATCAAAATTATCGAGGCCTGTGAAATTCTCAATTTTGAACCACACTAAATGAAGTAAAATCTTGAAGTATAAGAACATTTTTAAAAGCATTTTTAACCAAAGCAAAGCATGCATGCTTCAGGTTAAATGTCCACAAAAGGCAATCGTCATGGCTCAGTAGACCTGACAGAGTGTGTTCATCTACGGTGGTGACTCAGCCCCACAGCTGGAGAAGTTAAGAGCTGCTTCACTTTCTAAAACTCTCTGGAGTATTGATTTTCATTGCATTTTCACTGTGGAAAACAGTGATTATTCCAGATCTACTTAAAAAACAAAATCAGGCATGATCTTACTTAGGAGAAGGTTTGTCACTTCTTCATAACCAATGGAAGAAATTGGACTCAACATCAGACATGGAAATGACAGTAAATTGTCCTGAGATACCATCACACCCATTGAAAGAAACAAATACATAACTAAACATACTGGAGAAAGAATTAGCACAAAATTTTAAATCACTCAGAGAAAAACATGTTCTAACATTAACACAATCAAAGCAAAAGAATGCTGCTTCAAAACAGAGAAAACGATGCTTAAAAGTGAAATGAAATATCAAACAATATCAATTTAAAAAGATGAAAACTAAACCTATAACTACCATCATCCAGAGTTTGCTAAATCTGAGAAAAATATATATCACCCATGGAATTTAAAACAATTTGGAAAGCATGCTGAACATGATACAGCATTATGCACAAAACAAATTCATGATATATACAGGAATTTGTGGGGTTTTGTAATAAAACTAAAGATAAATTTTCTAAAGATGATATTAGAGATTGTGGCTACCATTTTCCATTAGGTTTAATACTGTACTAAAGGGGTTTATTTAGGTTTATCATTCCCCAAGTTCACTACATTATATGCACTCAATAAATAAGCATAAAGTTCATTACAAAAATATTTATTAACTTCAGTGCACAAAATCATTGTAGTGTACTGTTTCAGGTAGGATTCTATTGAAAGAATGTGCTACCATATTTTACTTTTCTGCCAACCATTCTCCTGGCACATAGTAGTGTGTTACTTTATATAATAAATATTTAATAAAACTCAATTATGTAATAATAAGTAAATAATCACTATTATGGAAGATAACAAGTTTTCCTTCCTTTTCTTTGTATTAATAGGAGATATAGTTAGGAATGTGTTTGTTTTCTAATATATCTTTTGCTGGTATTTTTCACAATTCTCTTCTTTTTATCCTTCCTTTATAGCAAATATCAGATATGTATATCCTAGTATGTGTAATTAATTACTGTATGTTACTTAAAATAGAAAACATTACTCATATTGATTTAATGTTTTGATAATATCATTACACTTCCAATAATGAAGTCTAAATGAGAAGTTGAAAATCATACCTATAATTCTCTTTCCTTGTACTGAACATAATGTTGGAAGCTTTTTGTTGTTTTTTTGTTTTGTTTTTAGGGTTGCTTTGTTTTTTAAGACATTCTCTGCTAGTAAGTAAGATAATGCCAGAGTCGCCAAAACCAGTTTGGCTCAGTGGATAGAGTGTCGGCCTGCGGACTGAAGGGTCCCGGGTTCGATTCCGGTCAAGGGCATGTACCTTGGTTGCGGGCACATCCCCAGTGGGAGGTGTGCAGGAGGCAGCTGATCGATGTTTCTCTCTCATCGATGTTTCTAGCTCTCTATCCCTCTCCCTTCCTCTCTGTAAAATATCAATAAAATATATTAAAAAAAAAAAAAAAGATAATGCCAGAGTTTATAGTTAACTGTTACTGGAAGAAGGAAAATTATTCCCTAATCCAAAATATCATTCATCAAATCTATAAAACAATCTGCTCTATACCAATAATGGAAAACTTGGAAAAACATAGATATTAGAAATAAAATTATCCAGTCAGTGTAAACTTACCATCTTTCAAGCTTGGTGTGATTTAATCATTTGCTTAAATATACTTTATTCAGTAGAGCACATTTTATTTGGATTTGTATAGATTTTTTTATTATAAGAAAATGTAAATTAAAATAACATGATAAGACCTTTGTAATCAAATATATCTTGGTAATGAAATTCTTCTCTCATCTCTCAATGGTATATTAAGAGGTAGTATGGATCAGGTGAAGAGATATATCACTGTCTAACTCTGAATCTTGTTAGAACTAATGTCTATTAAGTGTAGATTAACTCAGAGTCATTTAAGATCTGTGAGAAATGTCAGGTTGTCCACATAATTTTTAATTTAACACATTATCTGTGTGTTTTAATAACCAATGTCCATATTTATAAAACAAGCATATTATTTTAGTTCAGAAAACATACTTCATTTTCATATGAATTCTCACTCACCCAACTGTTACTCTTTTCAATTTTTGATAAAATGTAATTTAATATTTCAAAAGGGTAAGCATATATAAGTTTGAGAGTATTGGAAAACTAAACACTAGAGGTTCTAAGCTTGATAACAAATGTCACCTTCGTCTTTGGCTTGATATTTTTTACTTCTTTTATCTACTGCTCTCCAGAAATCAACTTACTTGAGACTTTTATGAAAATAATACTAAAGATTATGGAACCTTTTCAAAGTGTATTCTATCCCAACGTCCAACTTTGGATTAGTGACTCCTGCATTGCCCAATTAAAGCTGATACGAATTAGTGTCTGGAAAAAATAAATTCAGACTGTTGCCCTTAGGATCTCCCTGAATATCTGTTTACTGTTAAAATGTTGAGATCTTTTTAAAGGCTCTGAAATAATTAAGAAAAGCTGGAATTCACAGTGAAAATAAAACTAATATAAATACATAACTTTTTCAGCAAATATTTATTAACTATTTACTATATGACTGACATAACTAAGTCATGAAGATGCCAAGATGAATGAAAGATGAGTAACATGAGAATCATGTACTGCGGATTTCTGACCCAGGCACTGTAGCTATTTGCTGCTGCATTCTCTTCACCTAGCCTTACCCATGATTTCTGAAAATATGGTTACCAGAAGTTCCTAGACTCACATCCACCACATTTGCCACTAGGAGAAGATGACACTAGAAGATCTAAAATTAAGGGGGTGAGGAGTGGGGGAGTGGGGGAGAAGAACCCCAGAGAAGCATTCTACTTTTCTAACTTTTGGGAGTGGGGGAGCGGGGGAGAAGAACCCCAGAGAAGCATTCTACTTTTCTAAGTTTTGGCCTGTTCTGACTAATCAACCGTGGCTATATGGGTGAGGGAGGGAAGAATATTAGTATGATTGGCATAGCCGGGATGAAGTGTCTTCTCTCTGCCTCATCTTTGGTCTGCAAGAAGATGGCAAATTGCATTCACAACACAGGACACAAAGGAATGTTAGTTTAGATAGACCAAAAAAAAAAAAAAAATCTACGTTAGTTTCCTGTGGCTACTGTAACAAATTACTAAATGAGGTGGCTTAAAACAACAGACATTTATTTTCTTACAATTCTGGAGTCCAGACATCTAAAACCAAGGAGCCAAAAGGTCACATCCCCACAGAAGCTTTGGTAAAGAGGTATCTTCCCACTTTGGTAGCTGTTGGCCTTCCTTGAACATGGCTCTGTTACTCCAGTCCCTGCTTCCGTGATCCCATTGCTTTTTCCTGTTCTGTGTGTGTGTGTGTCTCAAAACTCACACGACCTCTCTCATAAAGATACTTGCGATTGCATTTAGTGTCACCTGATAATCCAGGATAAAGTCCCCCAAATCTTTAACTTAATCACATCATTTCCCATATAAGGTAATATTCCCAGGTTACGGGCATCTCTTTGGGGCCATCATTCAGTCCACCACAAGACCCATTTGCCTAGACGACATATATTATTCAGGTTAGTCAAGATACCAACCATGACTTACACACCCCCAATGATAATCCAGAGCCAGTGCAGAGATATTAACCAATGCTTCAAAGGGCTCAATGCAGCTCTACCCCTAAAAACAAAAACTGATTACATTAAGAACTAAAATTTGAGCTCTAACTGGTTTGGCTCAATGGATAGAGCGTTGGCCTGCAGACTGAAGGGTTCCAGGTTCGATTCCGGTCAAGGGCATGTACCTTGGTTGCGGGCACATCGGGAGGCAGCTGATGGATATTTCCCTCTCATTGATGATTCTAACTCTCTATCCCTCACCCTCTCTGTAAAAATCAATAAAATATTTTTTTTAAAAAGAACTAAAATTTGATAATTATTTATTTTTAACCAACATTATATTAGTTTCAATTTTAAGATTTACCTTTCTTAACTAGGATAAGCAAATGGAAAAACATGATCTATTTATACTAACTTTCCTATTTTCCCATTGCTTGTTGTACAAAATATATGAAATATTAAATTTAAAGGGCTAATCAAAAGAAAAAATGGCAAACAATCCTATATAATAAAAGACTAATATGCAAATCGTCCCCTAGACCGGGAGTTCGACCGGGAGTTCAACCACTCACTATGACTTGTGCTGACCACTAGGGAGTGGCGCAGAGCATGGTGGGTGCTGGTGACTGGCAGCAGGCGGCAGTGGAGGTGCTGCCCGCCCTGATGGACCCGGCGAGAGCAGGACCACAGTGGGATGGTGGAGCAGGTGAGTGGGCAGTGCCAGGCCAAGGCAGGTGTGAGTGGGGCCCTATAACCCCACCAATTGCCCTGCAGACAGTGACCAGCCACAGTGGCGGGGGGTGAGGCTGCCTCCCGGATTCCAGGTGCTGAGGGAGCTTAGCGGGGCCCGATGACTCAGCAGAGGGGGGTGCACAGGGGCCTGGGGCCCAGGTGCTGCCCAGGGCCCAGAGGTCAGCTGGGATCTGCCCTTCCACACTAGACACTCACACTTTGATCACCGGCCAGGCCTAGGGACTGCGCTCGTGCACGAATTTCATGCACCAGACCTCCAGTAAATCTATAAGAATTATAATGGAGTTCTCATGGTAAAAAACTACAATTTGGCTTTAAAATAATTTACTATTGGGTAAAACTACTAAGAATAATCCTAATGGGGTGCTATATCTCACTTTCATCTTTATGGAGACTTTACTTTTTATTTTAGGTTATATAATGCTATCTCAGAGATTTTTCTTCTCAGCCACTAAACTATTTATTAGATACTTTTTATGTAAATTTAAGTACTTAAAACAACTAGGAAAATAGCTAATGCCACTTTTGTTGTATATTTTGGCTCCTTCATCTCTCCTAAACTTAAAATAAATGTTTTAATGTGTTGTTATAACAAAAGAGTGCTCTCCATCCCATTCCTACATCAGTAAGCATGGTCCTTTGTGACCTGTACTTTAGTATTTAAGTTCACATCAGCATTTGTCTCCTTTCCCTACCAATGTTTTTTAATCCCCATGAGGTGTGTTGCTTGTCTTCTTAATGGCATATAAAAGGCATTTAATTTTGTAATTTTTGTTTCTTTTTGCTGTTATTTTATGATTAGTTAGGCTGCTTGACAACACATAGTTTGAGTTAGAAACATTCTTTTCAAAAAGAATTTTTCATCAGGAAAGGGTTCTGGAAAAGTATTGTTTGATTTATGAAATTTAGTAAGAGGTTTCCCATTTGGGAACTTAAGAGGCTGAGTCCATTAAATTTAGTGCAGAAGACAAACTTAAAAGGTACCTGAAGCCTTTGAAGCTGCATGCACACACATTCTCATTAAGTTTAGTCATTTGGTAGAGTGGCAGGAGTCCCTTTGATTTGCCCTAGAATTTAGACTAAATCACATCTCTGTCACACCCCTCTCTCACCAGCACCACCTCAAACTAAACGCAGCTTTTATTGTACTGCATTTTTTTTTCTACCTAAATAGATGGTTTTAAAGCACACACTGTGATTTATCTTGACTGGAGCAATCAAGTTGACACTGTATATCTCAAAGGAGAGCTACGCATAGTTTGTTATACCTAGATTTAGAATGGTATCACTTTAAAAAAATAATTTTATAAGGGAAATTATGAAAATGTTGTTCTGTCTCTGAGCTATTTTCTATCTCTTTACATTTGCTATGTCAACTCATCCACATAGAAAGACATCCTGTTCTCCAGTGTTTTATTTCAAGTACAGCTTAGATTTCGCTTCCATCACTCTTATCTATAATAATAAAAGCATAATATGCTAATTAGACCAGACATCCTTTCCAATGTCCTTCCTTCCAGACAAAACCGCAGTGGGCAGAGGCCGAGGCAGAGGCAGCAGAGGCCCCCAGCGGCAGCGGCCTGGGAGGGGGCCGGGGCCAAGGCCCCTGCACAAATTTATTGCATAGGAACTCTAGTTCTCTATAAGGGGGGATGGACTTGCCCTCTTTGAATTCCACTGATAGTCTCCCTCTGTGTAACTAACAGTGTGACAGTAAGTTATCTATGTTCATATGTGTTTTTTTCATTAGTGTTCTTAACTATTCTTAAGCCCTTGTTTATTAATTTTTCAGAGCCTTATATCATCTCACTAACTAAAGACTAAGCATATTGAAGGTAGCAACCATGTCTTACAAAGTAATAATAAATGTAGCAGATACTCATTTTAATGAATTGCTGAAGGAAGAAATATGTATCTTAGTAAAGAAAAAAATGAATATACAATATCTTTCTACTTTACAGTTGACAAGTGAATGAAAAAATAACAATACACTTCCACTTCAGTAGTTATCATTATTTTAACAACAAAAATTTTCATTCAGTAGTTTTCAATTTAATACAAAATTTTGGATACTACCTTATAATTCTAATAGTAGCCCTGAGCACAAATCCGTGCGCCAGTAGCTTGCCAGAAGCTGGCTGCCGCCCTCCAGTAGCTCTCCACCCACAGCCTTGCCCTCCTGTAGCTCCCTCCACCCCCCCTCATAGCTTGCTGCCCTGCCCCCTCCTTTAGCTCTCCACTGCCAGCTTGTAGCTCTGCCCCACCCTCCTTCCTGCTGATCCGTGATCTGGTCCTTACGCTTCAAGGCATAATGACCATTTGCATACTACATCTTTATTATATAGAATATGCCAAAATATTTAAAAGTATGTAGTTTCTATTCCCCACTCCCTCTCCTCCACTAACTATTTGCTAGGCCTGTTTATTAATAACTTAAATCAGGAAATAAGAAAATGAAAAAAAAAATGAAAAAAAAATTTTATTTGACAAAGTTTGCCTGGAGGTGATAGAATTATTTCTTACTTTGCTTAGAATTGGTGCCTTGAGATAAAAAAAAAATGAATCTAATTATAACAAAATCACATTTGAGTTTATTGATTATAAATAATATACATTCCACAAAGGAATGGTGGGAAGGAGCAGTAAAAGTAGTGAATCACTGGTATATGTTAAAGCAATTTCAGTGACATTATATTGTAAAAATTAACAAAAGTTATAGGTGATTGCAACATGGGAATGAGTGGCAGGCATTAGGGAGCAATAGGGAGCAGGCAACAGGGAGGTTCTTATCTTCTGTGGAAATAGTCCATATACAGATTAACATTGACTGTTCATGAAAAATCTATCTAAACTTTTATAAGTTTAAGTGCATCACAATGGAATACTATGCAGCTATAAAAAAGAAAGAACTCTTACCATTTGCAACATCATGGATGGACCTGGAGAACATTATGATAAGCAAAATAAGCCAGTTGGAGATAGATAAGTATCACATGATCTCACTCATTTGTGGAATATAATGAACCATATAAACGGATGAACAAAAATAGAGCCAGAGACAGATAAGCATCGAACAGACTGTCCAACTTCAGAGGGAAGGTAGGGGTAGGGACAGGTAGGGACGGAAGGTAAAAGATCAACCAAAGGACTTGTATGTGTGCATAAAAGCATAACCAATGAACACAGACACTAGGGGATTGGGGGCATGTGCTGGGAGGTGGGGGTGGCCAATGGGGAAAAAAGGAGACATATGTAATACTATATGTAATACTTTAAACAATAAAGAATTAAAATAATAATAATTTAATGGCAACTCTCAGAAAAATAAACAAAATATTTGTATAAATTCTAAATTACTCAAGTAAAAGTAAACAGTGCCTCAAAACTCCCAATCAATCTAATAAAATTAGAAAATAAAAAATAAATAAAAGAAAAGCAAATAAATAATAGAAAGCAAGATGACATTGCTAAATCCAGTGTCTCTTTACCAGCACAGATTCTTATATTGTACCTTTTATTCCATGAGATTTTATTATCTTTTTCTTTCCCTTTATTTTCCTTCTATAGGTCACTTTATTGCATTTATTTTTTCAGAAATAAGTGAAAACCGGAATTTGTCTATATTCACATTTATTACTACATAAGGTTAAAAACAGCAAAAAGTTATAGAACTATGTATGTGTGTATATATATATATATATATATATATGTGTGTGTGTGTGTGTGTATTGCATAAATGTCTATATAATTTTTATTTTATAATATCTATATTTCCATATGTTCAAACACTTATAGGAAAAGTACTAGGAGGATTGGCTATAGAGAGATTATTGATCAAGCAGAGGAAGTGAAGGAGGATTGAGTACTTCATATGTCACCTAAAACTGTGCTAGAAACAGTGAGAGTACAAAAAGCATCTCATATATAATCTCTGCCTTCTGGCCATTCTCTCAGTGTGATGGCAAGGCAAGCCTAAATGAAACAACGCACAAAATGGAGACAATATATGGCAATGCCGGAACCCGTCCCACTGGCACTCAATCACACACTCCTCAACGGTTCCAACGTAATGGGAACTTCCAGCTAGTCGCATCAGAGCTTTTCTCATAGCATGGGCTCAAATCGTTTGGGACAATTTCACAACAAATAGCAAGGAAGGAACAAAGTAATAAATTACTTTGAAAATGCAACATTTTGAGATTCATGTCCCAGTATTAAAATGTAGAAAAGGAGAGAAATGATGAAGGACCATGAAAAGGGAGACTGGAAGACAAATAAGTGACAAAATAATTTTAACTTTTTTTTATTCTAGTATAATTGTTCTATTTTGTAAATATTTTCATTTCTCAGTAGCCATTATAAATTATAGTTTATGTATCACATACACTGTTACTTAAGAACAAAAAATGCATCTCCTGGGAAATGATTTTCTAAGCACAGTCATTTTTAAAGGTGTAGAAAAAGAGCCTATTAACCGACACTAAATGAAATTTGGGCAGGTGTTTTTTCCATTAGCATGTGTCAAATGGCAGGTAGCTGCCCTCTATTTTACTAAAATTCTAATTAGAATTATCTTGGAAATGAAACATTAATTGGTTGAAAAGCAAAAAGGTCTTTTCAGGGGAAGATGCAGTAATAGCATATAATACAAGCTATTCAAGGTAGAGAATAATTCTTTAGTAATAGAATAATACCTGAGGTTTTCCATTATTATAGAAACTAGTTTGAATAAAACTTCTCATGAAATTACCCTTAATAATGAAAATAATAGGTTAATTGTATTCATTTATTTATGAACTGGAGGCCGGATGCACAAAAATTCATGCAAGAGTAGGCCTTCCCCCGACTGCCAGCACCAGCTTCCCTTCGGCACCAGATTCCCTCCGGCACCTGGGACCCAGGCTGCTTCCCTCCTCTGGCTGCCCGCAGGCATCTGGGACCCCAGCTGGCTTCCCTCAAGCCACTCACAGGCACCCAGGACCCTGGCTTCCCTCAAGCCCTGGCTTTGTCAGGAAGGACGTCCGGTCTAATTAGCATATTACCCTTTTATTATTATAGATTGGTTTATTTTCCACTTATAGTTGACATGCCATATTATATTCATTTCAGGTGTACAATATAATGACTATACATTTATATAGCTTATGAAGTGATCACCCTCTGACACCATAGTTATTACAATGTTATTGATTATTGACTATATTCTCTTTGCTATACTTTACATCCCTGTGACTATTTTTATAACTGACAATTTATACTTCTTAATTCCTTTCATGATTTTCACCCATTCCCCGATCAGATGACCATCAATCTGTTCTCTGTATCTATGAGTTTGTTTCTGTTTTGTTTGTTCATTTATTTTACTTGTTAAATTCCACATATGAGTGAAATTATATGGTATTTGTCTTTCTCTGCCTGACTTAATTCCTCTAGCATAATGGCCTCAGGTCCATCCATGTTGTCACAAATGGCAAGATTTTATTGTTTTTTATGCCAGGTGAAATGTCAGACAAAGACAAATACCATATAATTTCACTCATATGTGGAATCTAAAGAGCAAAATAAGTGAATAAAAAGAACAGAAACAAAAAGAAAGAGTGAGATGTAACAGGGATGTGGTTAACTGTAAAAATACACATATTATTTGTGTATCCAATATTGTAGTACCCAATACTGCAGTAATAACAATTACATTGTTATTTTCAAGAATAACAATTGAAGCTTTTCTGATAAATAAATAACCAATTTAACCTAAATTATTTTCTATAAAACTTACATATATTTTACTTCTTTTTAACATTTGCATCATATTAATGACTTTTTAAATAAACTTTTAAAGTAAATATCCACAGGTCTATACATGCTGTCACAAAATATAAAATTTCCTCCCCCCCCCCCCGACCCTCACGGCTGAGGCTGAGTAGTATTCCATTGTGTACCACAGTATTTTTATTCAATCATCTACTGATCAGCACTTGAGCTTCTGCCAGATCTTGGCTATTGTAAATAATGCTGCAATGAGCATAGGTGTGTGTATATTCTTTTGTTTGTTTTTTTTCTTTTTTTTTTAATATATTTTATTGATTTTTTACAGAGAGGAAGGGAGAGGGATAGAGAGTTAGAAACATCAATGAGAGAGAAACATTGATCAGCTGCCTCCTGCACACCCCCTACTGGGGATGTGCCCACAACCAAGGTACATGCCTTTGACCGGAATAGAACCTGGGACCCTTCAGTGTGCAGGCCGACGCTCTATCCACTGAGCCAAACCAGTTAGGGCTATTCTTTTGAATTAGTGTTTCAGGTTGCTTCTGATATATTCACAGAAGTGGAATCACTGGGTCATAAGGCACTGCCATTTTTAACTCTTTGAAGTAATTCCACACTGCTTTCCACAGTGGCTGTACCAATCCACATTGCCACCAGTAGTCACGAGAGTTCCTTTTTCTCCATATACTTGCCAGCACTTGTTGTTTGTTGATTTATTGATGATAGCCATTCTGACAGGTACGAAGTAATATCTCATTGTAGTTTTACTTTGCATCTCTCTGATGATTAGTAACATTGAGCATCTTTTCATATGTCTATTGCCTATCTGTATGTCCTTTATGGAGAAGTGTCTATTTAGTCCTTTGCCCATTTCTTAATTGAATTATTTGTTTTTTGGTGTTGAGTGTTATAAGTTCCTGATGAATTTTGAATATTAAGTCCTTTTCAGGTATACAGGAAAATATGTTTTCCTATTCAGTGGGTTGTCTTTTCATTTGTTGATGGTTTCCTTTGCAGTGTGAAAACTTTTTAGTTTGACATAGTCCCATTTGTTTATTTTTCATTTGGTTTCACTTGCCTGATGTGCTACATTAGAAACAAAATATCGCTACAAGAAATGTCCAAGATATTGCTACCTATGTTTTCTTCTAGGATTTTTATGGTTTTGAGTCTAACATTTAAGTCTTTAGTCCATTTTGAGTTTATGCTTGTGTATGGTGTAAAAAGATGGTCTAGTACTTTTTGCACGTATCTGTCCATTTCTGCAACAGCATTGATTGAAAAGACTGTCATTGTCCCACTGTATGTTTTTGTTCTCCTTTGTCAAACATTAATTGACTATAAAGACTTGGATAATAAGCCAGTCAGAGAAGACAAGTGGCGTGGGATTTAACTTTTGTGTGGAATCTAATGAACAAAATAAATGAACAGACAGAGTGGAGACAGACTCATGGATACAGAGAAAAGACTAACAGCTGTCAGAGGGGAGGGAATTGGGGACTGGCTGAGAAAGGTGAAGGGATTAAGCAAAGAAAAAAATTAATTTAAAAAAGAATTTAAAAATAAGTTAAATATCCAGATAAAAAAAAAGCTACAACAGTATTTATAGTAAGGAACTATTTGAATCAGGATTTATTTGGTGACAAAACCATTTAAATTATGAAATTATAAGATTAATATGTCAACTGGAGATAATGAAATATTGGATGGGTTAGTATTACAGAGACTGGTACATGGATATATAATTCTGATAGTTAGTAAAAATTTAGAAAAGTAAAGACAAATCAAAGAATACTAAAACCACAAATGAAGATCCTGGGCAGGCAGAGAAACCAATGCTTCAGAGACGTGATTGTGGGTACTGGCATCTAGTTAGAAGCATCCAGTCTATAAAGGAACTGGGGTACTACAATTCTATCTTCGTCAAATCCCTTATAATGTTTTTATGAACCCACCCTCCTGCCCAAAGAAGAATCTAAAAGTAAATTTGTCATAAAAAAAACATCAGCATAGTATATAGATAACACCTGGGCAAAATAAGACCATCTCTAAATAATGCAATTGCTTATATATAAAATTATAAAAATAGGTGTCAATCAAATAAAATAGTTTTGAAGGATTAGAATAACATATAAGACTTTACAACCAGGTAAATGTTGTACATTATTGTTTTAAAAAGCATTCTGTCAAAATCAAAAGTAGAATGCAAAAATTAACTTAAATGTGTATTTAGAGCCACACCGGAGGAAACTTTAAGGTGAGCCTAAATACCCCTTGGAGTCCATACACAAAGGGCTAGTGTTTCCCTCAAACATCTTTAAAGTAGACACTTGTTCTTATGTTCTTAAGATTTCTGCTGAAACTCAAGCAGAAATTTTATTTTACTAATAAAAGAGCATGTGCTAGCTATTAAATCTTTTAAAACTTTTCCTAAAATTGTACCCAACAACTTGCACTTATATCTCATTTGTCAGAACTTCGACATGTGTCATTCCTATTAGTATGGTATGCAAATCCAGAAAATGTATTGTTCTTAAACCTGAGCAGATTTTCTCTTCCTTCCCAAATTGGAGTTCTAAGATTTAGGAAAAGGGGGACAATGGATACTGGGGGTGTTGCTGACATTCTTTTCCACCACAGTTTTTGTGAAGTAAGTGCTGTGACAGGGAGCAGGGGACATGGGCTTCTCTGGCCTCTGTGAAGAGAAAGGGTTGGTTTTCTAATCCTTAATCTACAGCTTAATATGCAAGGAGACATAAAGGGATTCAGAGGCAGTGAGCTGTTCGAGTCTATAAGAACAAATCCCTGTCATTATTCAAAGGAACAAAGTGAATAATATTTTACCAAACAAATTACAACAAATTTCAAAGTCCCATGTTCAGAAAAGAAAGAAATATAAAATAAAGAAAGGAGAAAGACAGATCATTATAAATAATCATAGTCAAGAAAATGTTATTGTAAAATTCAGCAAAGCAGGTAGCTTTGTAACAATCTCATTTTTTTAAAATAAATGGAATGAAAAGATTGGAATACCTACCAATGCATTAAGTGATTAGCTTAGTTTAAAAAATAATATATTTTTCTTACTTTTAAAAATAGCATTTAAAATTTTTAGCAGTACATAACACATACATATCTGTGTGAATACATATTCACATTTACCTATACTATCACATATACTTGGTATGTAAAGAGATACAGCACAGTCATAGGCAAGTTTATTTAGTTTTGACTGAAAAAAAAATTATCCTGCATACTAACTTTCCTTCCATCCAATTGATAGCACTTAAAACTAATTTATGTACTGATATTTGTCAATTTCTTGGAACAAAAAACACTATACTGATATCATAGTTCTTTTTGTTCGCTAATATTGAATATTCTCTCACCAGTGTAGTTTTATAATTTTATTTCTTCTTGCTTATTTTTTCCATATTATATTGACCAGTTAATTTGTTCATTCACACATTATTTTGTGTGTGACCTTTCACCTATACCAACAAATTACGTTTTTCCCTTTCTCATTTTTTCATTGAAAATTGTTGCACAACTTTTTAAAAGTAGGTACTACCTTATTCACACTACAATTTGAAATTATGTTTGTTGAACACAAATAAAATTTCACTATGAGTTAAACATAAAAGTGAAATGATAATTTTTAGAGTATGCAAGAAATGTGAAATTCACAGCATACTAAAGAATGAGAAAAATATAAACTAAGTTCTTCTAAGGAATTCAAGAAAATTACATTTAAGGTGGTGACATAGTGTTCAGAAAGCACGAGTAGATATTTCCCAGATAAATAAGATGAATTGACAAGGACATTTCATGGAAAGAGAAGCTGAAACATACATTTAGAAACTTATGAAAAGGCATGGTGGTTTTGGAGAAGCCTGGTGCTGGGGGGCGTCACAAGCGATGAAACTAGAAGGGAATACTAGGGCCAAATTTGGAAGGGCTTTATGTGCCGGTTTGGACTTACATATATATGTAAGCAATGGAGTAGAATCAGAAATGTTTAAGAAGACTTGCTAGAGAGAGAGAGAGAGTGAAGAGATCAGTTGGAAAGTTACTATAAAATAATTTTAAAACCACTCTGCAATAATAGTTTGTAACTTAGGTTATCAGAGATCAAAAGTGTGCTCTCTTGCTGTATCCATGAGAATGTGAAGAAACAGGTATTTTCAATCATTGCTGATGTGATTTTGGAATGGAAAAATTTCTAGGGAGGATAAATTGATGTGTTTTACACAAATTTCACCTGCACATATTCTTTGATCCAATTCTACTATAAGAATTTTCCTGTAATATATATTTACAGAAATAATATGTGAAAGATTATTTGTCACAACATTATAATATTAAAAAACCTCACCTAAGTGTTCATTGGCAGGTTAATAGTTAAATAAAATGTGGTGCATGCATATAACCCTATATAATAAAGAGTTAATATGCTAATTAGACCTAACAGCTGAACGACCATCTGGACGAACTTCTGGACGACCATCCAGATGACCTTCTGGATGAAGCCGGGACTGCAAGGGCCTAGGCAGCCGGGGCTGTGAGGGCCAAGGCAGCTGGGGCTGTGAGGGCCAAGCCCCTTGCACGAATTTCGTGCATCGGGCCTCTAGTGAAATTATATGCATTTTAAAAAACATGAAGAAATTCCTTTGTGGACTGATAAGACAAACTCCAGGATGCACTTAGTGAAAGAAAAATGGAATAAGAATGTATATAGCATACTACTTATTTGTTAAAATAAAAGCAAAGAAAAAAGAATGTGTACTTATTTGCTACTATAAGCATAAAACAATTTTAGAAATAAGAGTGCTTGCATTTTAGAGAGAAATTGGGTAGCTAGAAGACAATAATGAAAGGAATTTTTTTCCAATATGCCTTTTGAATTTTGAATCATGTGAATGGATAAGCTATTAGCATATTTATAGTTATATTTAAATAGAAATGTCACATTTTTTCAGGTAATAAATATGGGAGCCTGAATATGGGGAGTTAATAGCAATAAGCCTGGAACAACATGTCACATTTGTGATCTTTAGACAGGATCAGGTTCACTTTGGGATATAATGTAGGATGTCTTAATAGAGTTGCAAAAATCTTATGTGAGATCATGCTAAAGAAATGGATACCTGACAGTGATATAGAAACCATCGGCATTTAGATGCTAGTTCATGCAGCATATAGATGGTATCACAGCAGAAGTAGAGCAGGAGAAAACAAGCTCTAGAAGCTTTTACAAGCCAAAAAATAAAGTGGTGAGGATGGAGAGAAGTTAGTGAAATAAATTAGAATAGGGTAATAATATAATTGGAGTATCAAGAAAAGAGTATATTCTGAATTTTTAGAGGAATAAATTTAGGAGGTAAAGGTATTCAGTCGCATCCAATGTTACCAGAAATGTGTGCTTAATAAAGTGCCTTAAACTAAGAATCATTTACACTATACTATGTGCAATGCCATTTATTGGGTATTCCCCACACACTGTAATTCTCTTGCTCTTATAAGTTGTGCATAATTCAAAGTATATAGCAAAGCGATTTTATAAATTCTAAATAAACAATTCATGAGGAGTAATAAGAATTTTAAATAGATCTTAGTGTTTTCTAAGCAGTCAGCTCTAACAGATGCATTAGAGAGATACAACGAGTGGGCATTGGGAAAGTATTGTTTTCAGAAAAGTCTGGGGTCAGTCACAGAGGAAAGAGGATTGTGGCAACATGTTGGCAAAGGATTAAATGGAGTGCTGGGTGAAGAGAGAAAGTGCTACTTATGAACAATCAAGAAAGTCAAAGGAAGACTTATGAACATGAGAAAATTAGTTATGCTATGCTATGAAGAGCAAGTAGAAAGAGACATACTGACAAGAAATTAAAGAAGAGATTTAATAGTAGGAAAAGTAAAGTTTTGAAGGAAAGCCCAAGAATGCTTAGGGTTAGCTTTGAAAGAAATATATTTTTTTCTGACATTATATTGTAGACTAGAGGCCCATTGCACTAGTTAGGGTCTCTAGTGGCTGCCGGCTGCCGGCCAGGTAGTCCCTCCCTTCCCCCAGCTGGCCCCGCTCCCTGGTCAAACTCCCGGACAACTCCTGGTCAAGGGGACAATTTGCATACTGTGCTTTATTATATAGGACTAGAGGCCCGGTGCATGAAATTTGTGCACGGGGGTGGGGGTGTTCCTCAGCCCTGCCTGCACCCGCTCCAATCTGGGACCCCTCAAGGGATGTCTGACTGGCCTTTTATGCCCGATCCTACCCTCTCACAATCCAGGACTGCTGGCTCCCAACTGCTCGTCTGCCTGCCTTCCTGATTGCCCCTAACTGCTTTTGCCTGCCAGCCTGATCAACCCCTAACCACTACCCTGCCAGCTTGATTGATGCCTAACTGCTCCCCTGCCAGCCTGTTTGCCCCTAACTACCCTCCCCTACAGGCCTGGTCCCCCCCAACTTCTCTCCTCTGCAGGTCTGGGTCCCTCCCAACTGCCCTTCCCTGCAGGCCTGGTCACCCCCAACTGCCCCTCCTCTGCTGGCCTGGTCACCCTAACTGCCCTCCCCTGCAGGCTTGATCGCCCCCAACTGCCCTCCCTTGCAGGCCTGGTCCCTCCCAACTGCCCTCCCCTGCTGGCCATCTTGTGGCAGCCATCTTGTGTGTTGGAGTGATGGTCAATTTGCATATTACTCTTTTATTGGATGGGATAGAGGCCTGGTGCATGGGTGGGGACCCTAAAGGGTATCCCGGATCAGGGTGGGGGTTCCCTTGGGGCGTCAGGTGGCCTGGGCGAGGGGCCTATGATGGTTTGCAGGCTGGCCACGCCCTCTGGCAACCCATACAGAAGCCCTGGTACCTGGGATTTATTTATCTTCTATAATTGAAACTTTGTAGCCTAGAGCGCAGGCCAAGGCAGGCCAGGGCTGCGGAAGCTTGGCTTCCTCCATCACCAGGGGCAACTCAAGCCTCCTGCTCTCTCCAGCTCTGTGGCTGCTGCCATTTTTGTTGGGATTTATTTATCTTCTATAATTGAAACTTTGTAGCCTGGAGTGGAGGCCTGGGCTGGCCAGGGTGTGCAGAAAGCTTGGCTTCCTCCATTTCCGGGGAAACCCAAGCCCCCTGCTCACTCTGTGGCTGCAGCTTCTTGGATGAGTTAATTTGCAAACTCACTCCTGATTGGCTGGTGGGCGTGGCTTGTGGGTGTAGAGGAGTGATGGTTAATTTGCATATTACTCTTTTATTAGATAGGATGAGAGCATGGATAGACACAAAATTTTGATTGGGTTGAGAGGGATAGGAGGGATAGTATATACATTAAGGAGCAATCATATGTCTTTTAGATGGTGTGTTTTTACTATAGTTCTTTGAATATCTACATACTGCAGGCACTTAAGATTCAGTTAAATTAAATATCATGGTAAAGAGAAAATGGGTCTAGAAACTTGAAGAAAATGGCAGAAGTGAAGTATACTAGGAACTCAAAAAATGAAAAATTTAGTTAACAGAGAACTTAGTTAAATTGAATCTATATGAATTAGTGCTAATATTTTTCTAGGGTGCACATATTCTACATATGCAAATCCCCAATGTTAATAACATATATATTTTAAGTATTTTCATCATTAACTATGACACTGGCCTTGTAAAATTAAAGCACATAAACTCTCTGGGCCTTGGGTTTTTTTAAAAAAATATACTTGTATTAATTTCAGAGAGGAAGGGAGAGGGAGAGAGAGAGAGAAACATCAATGATGAGAATCATTGATCACCTACCTCCTGCATGATCCCTACTGGGGATTGAGCACTCATGTGCCCTGACTGGAAATAGAACAGTGACTTCCTGGTTTATAAGTCAAAGCTCAACCACTGAGTTATACCAGTTGGGCTGCCTCAGTTTTAATATAATAACAGAATAAGGTAATGATAACTTATCTCCATCCATCTTTTAGCTATTCTATTTCTAAGCTGTTTGAGTATTATTAGATGTTGATAATGGAGTGTGCAGTAGCATGACATTTGCACATCAAAAGGTATTTTTAAATTGTTTCTTGTAGCCTATGATCACTTTTTTTTATGTGAACATGAGGTGGTTATGTAGTTATTTGAGAGAATTATGATCTTCAATGAAAAAAACACACAAAGGTCCCCTTTCATTTATGTATTTCCATCATATCATGTATCAGATGAGATAAAGGGTCAAGTGTTATTGTAGGGCAACAAGAATAACTATAGTTATTTTTTGCTGTAGAAAATGGAGTTAAAAAGGAAAGAAAAAATAACATTTAGTTTATCCTGTGATACTAGTGAGCATGACTGTGGGATTCTCTCTAGGGAGCTGTTATTAGATAAGGGGAAGGATAGCTTCCCTCTCGTAATGTCTTTGTGTGTCTGGTGAATGCTAGCGGAAGGAACTTGCAGGTTATGTGAAACTTCTGTGGTAGCAAAGAGATAATACACACTTCAAGGGCTCTCCACCGGGTTATGTTATACACAGTATGTTATACACAGAAAATATTCTTGTGTCAAGGAACATCACTTTATTTTCTGTATTTCTATATTTGTCACTTTACAGTGGAATCATAAAATAAGAGGAATTGTAAAGCTATGAGTTTCAAGCTCTCTTTATTTCTTTGAGTTTAGTATTTATTATTTGCCTAAGACTTTCAGCCATTTCAAGACAAGGTCTACTAGGCTTTATATACTGTCATTTACACTTAAATTTCTCCTGCCTGATTAGGCATTTTATGCCCTGCTTTCTTTTGCATTTGGCTAGTGATATCAAAGGGCATTAATGCTTCATATAAAACAAAATATCCTGAGGAATCTCATAGTAATGTTAATATTTGGAACCAGTCAATGAAAATGGTTAACTGCCCATCACTGTATTCATTTTAAGAAATTTCAACAATTATACATCAAGGTTTTGTGTTTCTGCCTCATTTACTCAATTCATAGGAAGTAGCTTTTATTTAAGGCTATTGCTTTGTTCTTTCCTTCAGACTTAATATCTTTTTTAAAACTCTACAGCAACATTTTCTTTCTTTTTCTAATAAAATGTTGTTATTTACGAATCAAAAAAATATAACAATCTTTTTGTTTTTTTAAAAAATACTTTATTGATTGTTGAGCTTGGTACTTTATGTCACGTTTTATGGGAAAAAGAAAAGGGGGAGGATACATTTTTAATTTTTTAGATAGGTCATTGCAATAACTGAACTGAATTATTCTCCTAGAAATTTTTGTTCTCCAATGGTAAGTTAAGCAGTAATTTGTGGCTACTGGAATCAGAAAAAATGTAATTTAGAAAGGATCTAGGAAGGCAGCCCAAGCATATGCTAATTATTTCTTCTCTTGTCCCCCTGGACCTGGAAGAAGAATCAAAACACATTTGTGACTTTGTGGGTTAGGAAAGACATTAAATTGTGTTGTTTAAAGATTTCTAAGAGCATTAAGAACTTAGCCTTGAAATATACCTTATCTTCTGGGAGAAGAGGGAAATCTGCTAAGGAATTCTCATACAAATATTGAAATCTAACAAAAAGTAAAGAATATTTACAGACATTTGACAAGAATACACTATAAAATTATTTATATTTGTGAGCTATGAGTCAGCACAACATGATATTCAAGAAATCAAAGGACATCACTCAGGAGACTTCTTGTGGCAACTACTTGAAGATCTGCTCCCCTCAAGTAAAAAATTAAACAAGGATATTGTGTGTGAGATATAATAATGATTAGTGAATATATCAGTGAATATATTCAAAAATGTATTGAAAATACAGAGATGCTAGAGTATACTTTTTTGAATGAAAATGCAATAAAATAAGAAAGAATATTTCATGAATTTTTTCACAGTTCCTCAGACTCAAAATAAAAGACATGAGTTTAAATATATTTTGTATCATTTAAAATAGTTTGCTACTTATGTGAGGCTTTCTGTTTGAGAATTGTGTACTGAAACATAATTTACAACTTTTAGGGTTTTTGTTTTTTTCCTCTGAAGAGAAGATGCCTAAACTATGGTTCATATATTTTAGTACTGAATTTCTAAAATAATCAAGATATTTCATTAGAAATCATCAGAAAACATTAATTGACAAACATCTAAAGTGTTCCTCAATAAAACTAAAAATAAGACAAAGACACTCACAATACCTACAAATGCCATGCACGAAAGGCTACAACCTCATGACCCAATCATTTTCCAAAATCCCCATCTTCCAATATCATTGCATTAGGTTTTAGGTTTTAACATATAAATTTTGAGGGGATGCAAACTTCAGTCTATGTTAAGTTAGACTGAAAAAAAAAAAAAAAAAAAAAAGCCGGAGAGTAAAATCAATTAAGGCATTTAGTATTACTTTGCTGTTGGAAAATTCAAATTAATTTGGGGTTTATAAATAACTTCCTATTTCCAGTTTAGTCAAAAGAATCATCTGACTTTAGAGGAAAAGATTTTAAAGTTAGTTTAGTCCAAAGTCCTAATTTTTCAGAAGAGAAAATCGAGGCCAAGCTAAGATTACATGAGTGGTTTAATTGCATTGCCAAAATTACACATATGTTCTTCAGGTTCTTAGTCTAGTGCTCTTCTGTGATCTACTTCATGATATCTTTAAAAGAGGGTTCTCATTAAACATCTATGCATGATTCAGAGCATTTTTAACAGAAATACTTAACCTACAGAAAAATTCCTGCCAAGGATTCTGGTACTAAGAGTTCCCACTGGGCAATGAGTCCCTAGACAGTACCCTGCACCAACTGTAATGAGCTATATAATGTCTCCAATCTCTAATGACATGTAGGCTTCACAATGCAGACTTTTTTAAAGTGAAAAATGTAAGCAAGGATTTCAATTCTCTACTCTTCTACACCATGTCCCATGAAACAGAGCCTAGAGCCTGTCACATTCAGCAATGCTATGTTTTAGGACAATTGGGGAGAGATGTTTCAAAATAGTTGGCCCATTGTTTTTCTTTTACTGTTAGAGATCAGCATGATCTCTTTGGCCCTTTCTATAACTGAGCAACTGAGCAAGGCCTCATTGTAAAAGTTGCAATCACAGCAATAGTGAAAATGTCACTGAGATGTCACTCCTAGAGTTCATTCAATTCCTATGACAAATATTCTCCATTCTGCATTGCTGGCATTGTCCGCTTGTCTTACCAGTTGTGCTATCAGTGGTTCTCAACCTTTCTAATGCCGCAACCCTTTAATACAGTTTCTCATGTTGTGGTGACCCCCAACCATAAAATTATTTTCATTGCTACTTCATAACTGTAATTTTGCTACTGTTAATGAATTGTAATGTAAATATCTGTATTTTCCGATGGTCTTGGGCTCTACAGCAGCGATTCTCAACCTGTGGGTCATGATTCATAACAGTAGCAAAATTAGTTATGAAGTAACAACGAAAATAATTTTACAGTTGGGGGTCACCACAACATTAGGAACTGTATTAAAGGGCCATGGCATTAGAAAGGTTGAGAACCACTGTACTAGATGAACTCTACCTCTTGAATATTACAAAGAGCTGGATTTATAATGCATTTGTAAATTTGTATGAACAAAAAAATCAGCTACCAAAATAAATGTCAACCCGTAATGAGTAGCATGTAGAGAAAATGAAAATAGGGTCCCTCATTTCTGTACAGTGAACACTCATCACTCATTTGGATGACAGACTCTCAGATTTAAATCACTGATTATGCTGGCTCCTCATTTCAAAAAGTTGCCATGGCAACAAATCAATGAAAGTGAAAAACAATTTATTATTGTTTTTTACCTTCTATAGGCTTCTAGGATGTGTTTTTGGAATATAATTCATCATCTAAGGAATTTTCAAATGTTCTTTTACTTATATTTTACTATTATTGCTTTCTTACTCACAATAACCATATATATTTTCTCCAATATAGAGTACCAAAACTATATTGCCTACAGCACATACTTCTCTGTCCAAATTCCCTTGAATAACAGAGGAACAATGGTGATTTCTAATCACTTAAACTTCACTTTTTAAAAAATTTTAAGTTGAATACCTAGAAAACAGCAGATGCACTATTTATAGCCTTGATTTAATAACTTTTATTGTTTAAAGTATTACATATGTCTCCTTTTTCCCTGATTGACCCCACCCGGCCACTTCCACCCCCGAGGACAAGCCCCCATGGCCCCAGTGTCTGTGTCCATTTATTATGCTAATATGCATGCATACAAGTCCTTTGGTTGATCTATAACCACACCCTCCCTCCTGTCCCTTCTCTCTAAGGTTGGACTTAATCTGTTCAGTGCTACCTTGTATCTGGATCCATTTTTTTCAACAGTTTATGTTGATCATTATATCCCACATATGAGTGAAATTATGTGATATTTATCTCTCTACAACTGGCTTATTTCACTTAACATAATGCTCTCCAGTTACATCCATGTACCACAGTTTTCTACTCCACTCATCTGCTGATGGGCACTTAGGCTGTTTCCAAATCTTAGCTATTGTAAATTGTGCTGCTATGAACATAGGGGTGCATATATCCTTTCTGATTAGTGTTTCTGGTTTCTTGGGATATAGTCCTAGAAGTAGGATTACTGGGTGAATCAGCAGTTCCATTTTTAAATTTTTGAGGCAACTCCATACTATTTTCCACAGTGGCTGCATCAGTCTGCATTCCCACCAGCAGTGCACGAGGGTTCCTTTTTCTCCTCATCCTCACCAGCACTTGTTTGTTGATTTGTTGATGATAGCCATTCTGACAGGTGTGAGATGGTACCTCACTGTTGTTTTGCTTTGGATCTCTTGGGTGATTACTGACTTTGAGCATGTTTTCATATGTCTCTTGGCCTTCTGTATGTCCTCTTTCGAAAAGTGTCTACTTAGGTCCTTTGCCCATTTTTTGATTGGATTGTTTATCTTCCTTTTGTTAAGTTGTATGAGTTCCCTATAAATTTTGGAGATTAAACCCTCATCAGAGATAACATTGGCAAATATATTCTCCCATGCAGTGGACTTTCTTGTTGTTTTGTTGATGGTTTCTTTTGCTGTACAGAAGCTTTTTATTTTGATGTAGTCCCATTAGTTTATTTTCTCCTTAGTTTCCATTGCCCTAGGAGCTGTATCAGTAAAGATATTGCTACAACATATGTCTGATATTTTGCTGCCTATGGAGTCTTCTAAGATTTTTATGGTTTCCTAGCTTACATTTAAGTCCTTTAACCATTTTGAGTTTGTTTTTTTGTGTTTTTTTTTAAAGCATATTTTATTGAATTTTTACAGAGAGGAAGAGAGAGGGATAGAGAGTTAGAAACATCGATGAGAGAGAAACATCGATCAGCTGCCTCCTGCACACTTCCTACTGGGGATGTGCCCGCAACCAAGGTACATGCCCTTGACTGGAATCGAACCTGGGACCCTTGAGTCTGCAGGCCGACGCTCTATCCACTGAGCCAAACCAGTTAGGGCTGAGTTTGTTTTTGTGTATGGTGTAAGTTGGTGATTTAGTTTCATTTTTTTGCATGTATCTGATCAAATTTTCCAGCACAAGTTATTGAATAGACTGTCTTGACTCCATTGTATGCTCTTGCCTCCTTTGTCAAATAATAATTGACTATAATGGCTTAGGTCTATTTCTGGGTTCTCTGTTTTGTTCCATTGGTCTATATGTCTGTTCTTGTGCCAGTACCAGGCAGTTTTGAGAACTGTAGCCTTTTAATATAGCTTGATATCTGGTATTGTGATTCCTCTAACTTTGTTCTTTCTCAGGATTGCTGCAGCTATTCGGGGTCTTGTTTTATTCCAGATGAATTTTTGGAGAGTTTGTTCTAGGTCTGTGAAATATGCCCTTGGTATTTTAATGGAGTTTGCCTTGAATCTATAAATTGTTTTGGATAGTATGGACATTTTAATGATGAACAATCCATGAACACGGTATGTTTATGTCTTACTCTAACGCTTTTTTCAATGTCCTGTAGTTTCCAAGTACAGGCCTTTTACCTCCTTAATTAAGTTAATTTCTAGGTATCTTAATTTTTGTGATGCAATGGTAAATGGGATTGTTTTTTTAATTTCTCTTTCTGTGAGTTAATTATTGGTTTATAAAAAAGCCATAGACTTCTGGGTGTTAATTTTGTATCCTGCTACATTGCCAAATTCATTTATTAAGTCTAGTAGTTTTTTGATGGAGTGTTTGAGGTTTTCTATGTACAGTATCATAACATCTGTGAATAAGGACAGTTTTACTTCTTCTTTTGCAATTTGGATGCCTTTTATTTCTTCTTCTTTTCTCATAACTATGTCTAGCATTCCAGTACTATGTTGAACAGGAGTGGTGAGAGTGGGCATCCCAGTCTGGTTCTTGTTCTTAGGGGAAATAGATTTAGTTTTTGCCCATTGAGTATGATGTTTTCTGTAGGTTTGTCATATAAGGCTTTTATTATGTTGAGGTATGACCCTTCTATTCCCACTTTGCTGAGAGCTTTTATCAAGGAAGGGTGTTGGATTTTGCCAAATGCTTTTTCTGCATCGATTGATATGATTATGTGATTTTTGTCTCTCAATTTGTTTATGTGATGTTATCACATTTATTGATTTGTGGATATTGTACCATCCTTGAATCACCAGAATAATTCCCACTTGGTTATGGTGTATGATCTTTCTAATGTAACGCTGGATCCGATTTGCTAGAATTTTGTTGAGGATTTTAGCATCTGTGTTCATCAAGGATATTGGCCTGTAGTTTTCTTTCTTTGTGGTGTCTTTATCTGGTTTTGGAATTAGGGTAATGCTGGCTTCATAGAAAGAGCTTGGAAGTGTGCCTTCCTCTTGGATTTTTTGGAATAGTCTGAGGAGGATAGATTTTAGTTCTTTGAATGCTTGGTAGAACGCCTCTATAAAGCCAACCAGGGCTTTTGTTTGCTGGAAGATTTTTTATTACTGCTTCAATTTCTTCGGTAGTTATCAGCTTATTCAGGTTTTTTAATTCTTCCTGATTGAGTGTTAGAAGCTTTTCTTGTTCTAAGAATATGTCCATTTTGTCTAAGTTGTCCAGTTTGTTAGAATAGAGTTGTTCATAGTATTTTTCATAATCCTTTGTATTTCTGTGGGATCAGTAATTACTTCAGCTCTTTCATTTCTGCTTTTGTTTATTTGGGTCCTCTCTCTTTGCTTCTTAGTGATACTGGCTAGAGGTTCATCAATTTTGTTTATCCTTTCAAAGATAAGGTTTTATTGATCTGTAGTTTTGTGGGTGTTTTTTGTCACTATGTCATTTATTTTTGCTCTGATCTTTATTATTTCTTTCCTTCTACTTACTCTGAACTTTTCTTGTTGCTCTCTTTATAATTCTTTGAGTTGTAGAGTTAGATAATTTATTACCATTTTTTCCCCTAGGCCTGTAGAGCTATGAACTTCCCTCTCAAGACTGCTTTCATTGTGTCCCATAGATTTTGGATTATTTTGTTTTCATTGTCATTTGTTACCAGGATGCTTTTTATTTCTTCTTTTATCTCTTTGATAACCCAATCATTGTTTAATAGCATGCTATTTAGCCTCCAAGTGTTTGATAATTTTTATTGTCTTTATTTAATTGATTTCTAATTTTATGTTATTATGATCTGAGAAGATGCTAGATATGATTTCTATCTTCTTGAGTTTGAAGAGACTTTGCCTGTGTTCTAATATGTGGTCTATATTTGAAACTGTCCCATGTGCACTTGAGAAGAATGTATGTTATGTACTTTGGGGTGAAATGTTCTGAAGATGACAATTTAGTCCATATGACCTAGTGAGTCACTTAGGATTGATGTTTCTTTGCTGATTTTTTTGTTTAGAGGATTTATCCAGTGGTGTCAATGGTGTACTAAAGTTCCCTACTATGACTTATTGCTGTCTATCACTCCCTTGATATCTTCCATAAATTTTTTTTAATGTATTTGGGTGCTCCTGTATTGAGGGCATATATGTTTACCAGAGTTATATATGCTCTTGTTGAATTGCTCCTTTTAGTATTATGAAGTGGTCTTCCTTTTGTCTTATTATGGCCTTCAATTTAGGTCTAATTTGTGAGATATAAGTATTGCTACCCCAGCTTTTTTTTTCATTTACATTTGCCTGAATTTTTTTTCCATCCCTTCACTATCAGTCTGTGTGAGTTCTTTGTTCTGAGGTGGGTCTCTTGTAGACAGCATATATATATATATATATATATATATATATATATATATATATATATATATATATATATATATATGGGTCATGTTTTCTTATCCATTCAGGCACTCGATTTCTTTTGATTGGAGCATTCAATCAATTTATGTTTAAGGTTATTATTGATAGGTACTTGTTTGTCACCATTTTTATTCTTTATGCCGGTGTTCCTTCTTCCCTTCCTATTTCTTCTTTTTACAGCAGTCCTGTTAGCATTTCTTGTTGCCGGGACTGATTGGCAGACCCTGAACAACGGATGAATGATTACTCTAACACACATTTCTGTGAAAGAGAGGGCTAAGGCACTACTTGGCTATCACCACCAAATAGCCCTTGTTTACTTGCCTCCTTAGGTTTTCATTGTCATAACAAAGCTTAAACTAAAATTAAGCTCTAGATACAGTTAGCAGAGTAAGTATCCTTGTGAAAGTATATGCTTCTACAAGGTCGGGTCATTAAAGACTAAACATTGAGATTCTAGCAATACACCCCGGGGATCGGACTTGTTTGGAAAAAATCAAGGTAAGGGCTGCCGTCTTTGGCAAGATCCCCTCAGAGGCCCCTGACCTTTCAGAGAATCCTCCTTATAGACATTACAACCAAGTCCTGTGCTTCCCCTCATCTTGAATTGCTGGTTTTGTGGTAATAAACTCCCTTAGCCCTTTTTTGTATGTGAAGCTCCTGATTTCACCTTCAATTTTGAATGATAGTTTTACTGGGTATAGTATTCTTGGATTCAGTCCCTTAATTTGCATCACTTTGTATACTTCATTCCATTCCCTTCTGGCCTGATGAGTTTCTGTTGAAAAATCAGTTGATAGTCTAATGGGAGATCCCTTGTAGGTAACTTTCTCTCTCTGGCAGCCTTTAAGATTCTTACTTTGTTGTTGGTGTTTACCAATTTAATTATGATTTCTATTGGTGTTGGTATTTTGGGGTTCATCTTCTTTGAGACTCTGTGAGCTTCTTGGATTTGTGTGAGTTTTTTCTTCCCTATATCAGGGAAGTTTTCTGTCGTTATTTCTTCAAACAGGTTTGCTATTCCTTGCTCAGTTCCTCCCCTTCTGTCACCCCCATCATGTAGAGTTTGTTCCCTTATATGTTGTCCCAAAGCTCCCTTAGGCTTTCTTCCTGTTTTTTAAGTTTGTTTGTTTGTTTGTTTGTTTGTTTGTTTGTTTTTTTCCAGTTGCTCCTCTACTTGGGTATTTTTTCCTACCTTGTCTTCTAGATTGCTGATTAGGTCCTCAGCTTCTTCTAGTCTACTGTTGATGCTTTCTATAGTGTTCTTAATGCAGCTATGTCATTCTTCATTTTTTCTTGGTTCTTCTTCATTTCCTCTTGATTCTTACACATATTGTTGAATTTGTCTTCCATCCTTTTTAGCATCCTTATGACCATTGCTCTGGATTCTTTCTCTGACAAATTGCTTGCCTCCATTTTGTTTACTTCTTTTACCAGTGATTCCTCCTTTTCTTTCATATGGGGGCTGTTTCTTTGTGTCACCATTTTTGCTCCTCTCAGGGTGCCTGGTTATGTGGCTCACTCTCCACCATGTTGACCAAAAGGCACAAAATACAACTTGACAAGACATGACCAGAGGGAACAAAACATGAATGTATTCATGACACCAATAACACCAAATAAAGGTGACCACCACAGAAAAGAGAATTTGGGGAGAGAAAAGAGTGCAAAATAATATTGAAAAAAGAGAAAAAGGTAAGAGAGAAAAGAAAAAGAAGAAAAAAGAAAGGGAAAAATATACGTATATTGGGAGAAAACTCCACAAAACCACAAAACCAACTATACAAAAATGCAAACAACAAAGACCCAGAAAAAAAAAAAAAAAAGGGAGGGAAGCTGAATCTAAAGAGATAGATTATTTCCAGAAGGTAAGGTAAAGGAATTGAATAAATGCGGGAATGGCCACCATTCAGTATAGTGGAGATAGAAAGAGAAAGAGTGTATAAGAAGAAAGTAAAACACAAAATACTCAATTAAAAAATAATAATTTTTAAAAATAATAATTAAATATATATTAAAAGTATATATAAAAGAAAATGTATCTATATCCTATCTAATAAAAGAGTAATATGCAAATTAACCATCACTCCGCTACACCCACCTGCCACGCCCACCAGCCATGCCCACCAGCCAATCAGGAGCGAATATGCAAATAAACCCAACCAAGATGGCTACGACCACAGAGAGCAGGAGGGAGGCCTGGGTTTCCCCAGCAATGGAGGAAGCCAAGCTTTCCACCTGCCCTTGCTGGCCTAGGCCTCCACTCAAGGCTACATAGTTTTAATTATAGAAGATAAATATAGCCCAACAGAAATGGCGGCAGCCACGGAGCTGGAAAGAGCAGGAGGCTAGGGTTGCCCCCAGCGATGGAGGAAGCCAAGCTTCTGCAGCTCTGGCTGGCCAAGGCCTCCGTTTGAGGCTACAAAGTTTCAATTATAGAAGATATATAAATCCAAAAAAAAAATGTCTGCCACCACAGAGCAAGCAGAAGGCTTGGCTCCACTCCAGGTTACAAAGTTTCAATTGTAGAAGATAAATAAACCCCAGATACCAGGGCCTCCACTTGGGTTGCCAGGGGGTGTGGCCAGCCTGCAAACCACTACAGGCCCCTCGCTCAGGCCGCCCCACGCCCCAAGGGAACCCCCACCCTGATCCGAGACACCCTTCAGGGCAAACCAGCTGGCCCCCACCCGTGCACCAGGCCTCTATCCTATCTAATAAAAGAGTAATATGCAGATTGACCATCACTCCAACACACAAGATGGCTGCCCCCATGTGGTCAAAGATCCTGCCCCCATGTGGACACAAGATGGCCACCACAAGATGGCCAGCAGAGGAGGGCAGTTGGGAGGGACCAGGTCTCCAAAAGAGGGCTTTAGGGGTGACCAAGCCGGCAGAGGACGGCAGTTAGGGGTGACCAGGATTGCAGGGGAGGACAGTTAGGGGTGACCAGGCCTGCAGGGGAGGGCAGTTAGGGGCAATCAGGCTGGCAGGGGAGCAGTTAGGCATCAATCAGGCTGGCAGGGAAGTGGTTAGGGGGTGATCAGGCTGGCAGGCAGAAGCGGTTAGGGGCAATCAGGAAGGCAGGCAGGCGAGCAGTACGGAGCCAGCAGTCCTGGATTGTGAGAGGGGTCCCAGATTGGAGAGGGTTCAGGCTGGGCTGAGGGACACCTCCGCCCCCCTGTGCATGAATTTCGTGCACCAGGCCTCTAGTATATAAAGAAGTAACATGCAAATTAGTTCAGGATGCTGAAACGGTCATGACCAGATCAGGAGGAGGGGCTGGGCGCTGCCCCGAGCCTGAGAGAACAACACACAGGCGTGGCCAAGAGCTGGAGAGAACAACCCCATGGGGGGTCTGGACCCCAGCCCCAGCCCTGCGGCGGCAGTGCTGGGCTCCATGGGCCAGAGCCAGCAGATACACAGGCCCGCAGGGGGTCCGAACTCCAGCCCAAGCCCCATGGCCGCGGCACAGGGCTGCAGGAGCCGGAGCCAGCGGAGACACAAGCCTGCAGGGGGTTCAGACCCCAGCCCCAGCCCCAGCCCCGCGGCCGCAGCGCTGGGCTCCAGGGGCCAGAGCCAGCAGAGACAGGAGCCTGCTGAAGATGCCCCTGATTGGGCCGTTTGCTATGACTCCCACTGTAGCCAGCAAACTGGCTGATCAGGGGTTAGGGCCAGCAGCCAACCTCGAAGCCCCTTCCCCCTGCCAGCCTGCCCCTGATCGGACTCTTCCATCCCAATCAAGAGCAGGGTGCACAGAGCATGGACCCTTCCTGGCAGCCCTACAATCTTGGTATTTTTAGAAAGTGCAATAACTAATATAACTCTTCTCTTCATGGTTTTAGAGAGAATTTGTAACAGAAATAGAGCTCTGGATTATCTATTTAAATTTTCATTTGAGCAATTATTTTATTCTAATAACTAGAGGCCCGGTGCACAGATTCGTGCACTGGTGGGGTCCTTCAGCCTGGCTTGTGCCCTCTCGCAATCCAGAACCCCTCGGGGGATGTAATAATGTGCAAAGTGGCAGGTGGCCAGGGAGGATCCTGAGCCTGGGCCCGGGCTGGGCGCCGCTCCTACTCATCCCAGCCCAACTGTGTCTGCCACCATCACTTGGTAGCACTGCGGTGGAGGCGGGAGAGGCTCGCGCCGCTGCAGCAGCACTCGCCAGCTGTGAACCTGGCGTCTGGCGCCCATCGGTCAGCTGAGTGGCGCTTCCAGAAGGCAGCTCATGCATTTGGCATCTGCCGCTGGTGGTTAGTGCATGTCATAGCAACCAGTTGATGGGTTGACCAGTCGTTCAGTCATTCAGTGGCTTAGGCTTTTATATATATAGATAGAATGCACACTTCTCAAAGCATTAAGTAATTGTCTAAAAAATATATTTCTTAATCAACTAGGATCACTTACAATATCTCAAGAATTTGTTTGCGAAAATATGTATTGAAGTTATTTGTTTTTCCATCTCCATTACTGAATAGCATGCCATAATTAGTAAACAGTTGGAGCCTGTACTTTGTGGGCTAATCTACCCTTTTTATAGAAGAAGCCAGCAATGCAGTTGAGTATGGGCATTCTGTGGTTTTCTTAAGATTCTTCAGACCCCTTAAAAACTGAATTACTGAATAATTTTTAAATCTTTTTATATGGACTTATTTTGAAGTATGCATTACAAAAACAAATGAAAATGTAACTCCTAATCATCTCTGATAGTCCAATACCATACTATTAATGATATGAATCTTCAGGTAAAGGTCAAGAAGTCTTAGATACATTTTTTTTTCTCTAAAAAAGAAAAGTACCTGAGTAAACATAATAAGCTAGGTCAGTGGTCGGCAAACTGCAGCTCGCGAGCCACATGCGGATCTTTGGCCCCTTGAATTTTTAGCAAAGGCCAGCTTAGGAGTAACCTAACTAAGTTAATAACAATGTACCTACCTATATAGTTTAAGTTTAAAAAATTTGGCTCTCAAAAGAAATTTTAATCGTTGTACTGTTGATATTTGGCTCTGTTGACTAATGAGTTTGCCAAGCACTGAGCTAGGTCATTCTCCTAAATCCATTATCTTTAGAAAAGAAGGTGGTGAGTATATGGGCACAGAAACTGCAGTTTCTTTTTCAAATTCAATTTTAATTCACTTCATTTTTTATATTTCTTGAATTCAGTTTGCTAGTATATGTAACTCCCTCTCTTCTTATCTATGTACTTCTCGCTGTCTCTCTCCCTTTCCAACCTACCTACCTATCTACTATTTTTTACCCATCTATTCAATCCATCTCTCTATCCATCTATCCAAACAGCCTTCCATGCACCCTTGCTTTATGTGAGGTGAGATCTATAAGGTGAAACGAGAAAAGAATGCCTGGATACAAATATGTGTGGCGTCTATTTATCACTCATAGATATAGATATTATTATAGACACATTTTATACACTCACATTTTTAGCTCTTTTAATTATTATTTTCAATTATATCATTTTTCCTAACAAAAGCATTGATCTGACCAGGGATTTTTAAAAATATGGTAGAGAAAAAAAGATAATAAGAGGAATTCAGGAATTTCTAAAAATCTACATTTGCTTCAGGAACTTTTTTATGAATAATTAATTTACTGACATGAATGTTCTTTGGTTGTTGCGATAGAACTAAGAGCGTGTGGCCAAGTATTTAAGAGTGGGGAAAATGCCATTTACCACCTCTATAACTTTGGGCAAGTCACTTAATCCTCTTGTCCTCAGTTCTATCATCTGTAGAAAAGGGATAATTGAGTGTGTTAAGTTTATAAAGAGCTTTAAACAGTGGTTAACACACAATAAACACCCTATGCATTAGCTCTTATTGTCTAAAAACCCTTACAGAAATGAGAGCTCATGAGAGCAAGACATTTGCTTTTATGTTAATTACTGATGCCTAGCACTGAGAATAGTGCCCAAAACTATTCAATGAGAAGGTATTCAATGTCATATTTGGAAGAGGCAGTATCATATCCTAGTTAAGAACAATAATCATGAAGACAGACTCCCCGCATTAAAATCCAAGTTTCAATACATTAGCTATTTAGTGCAAGTTAGTTAACTCTGTTCTTTAGTCCTCAAATACGTAAAATGGGGATCTATTAGTTAATTGTACTACCATGTTTCCCCGAAAATAAGACAGTGTCTTATATTAATTTTTGCCCCCAAAGACACGCTAGCTCTTATTTTCAGGGGATGTCTTATTTTTCCATGAAGAAGAATACGGTACACATTTATTGTTAAATGAAAATAAAGGAAATTTATTACCTGTATACGGTACAGTAGTACGGTAGTTGTCAACACAAACCAGACAAACTGTGAATCCTATAATATCAAGAATTTACTCATTTATTCAATGACAATCATGTCATCATCTTCTGGAACATCATCATAACAATCCAATTCCTGAATTTCCTGGTGAATTTCTTGTGACTCCATTTCTTTCAGAATCAGTGGACCAAATCTTTCATGTTTAGCAATAGCACTGTCTTTAAATGAGTACTTGTTGTCAAGGTAGCCTGCTCGCAGTGCATTTGCAATGCAACTGTCAGTGATTTTCTCCCATGAATTCTTCACCCAAGTCACAACTTCTTGCAGTTTAGGTTTCACAAAGTTTCCACGCTGATTTCTCTCCATTCTATTTTCAGTGTAGTCATTAATTTCCATGTGCAAATTGTCTTTGAATGGCTTGTTTATTGCAATATCAAGAGTCTGGAGATAGGCCGTCATTCCTGTGGGAATCATTATCTGATCTATTTTTCTTTCGTGAAGAAATGTCTTCATGTCTTTAGCGCGGTGAGTGCTGGCTGCATCCCAGACTAGCAGACCTCTTTGGCTCCCTCGCATAACAAGCGGCAGCATTAAATCGACCCACTTCCTTATAACTGCTTGTGTGGCCCAGGCTTTTTCAGTTTCAAGAATAAAAACGCCCAAAACACGTTCAATCTTTTCCTTCTTGCCCTTAGAAATGATTAAAGGTGGAATTTTAGTGCCATCCAGACGAATTGCCAAAATACAGGAAACACGTGCACTTTCGTAAGCAGTGGAGGGAATGTACGCCAAGGAGGCACCCCGCTGTTCAATTGTTGTTTGAGATGATTGGCCCATAAACACTGCAGTTTCATCCATAGCAATCATGTTGGAAAGATTGTATTTAGAGAAGTCAGCATCATCAATAAAGGACTTGAATGCAAGTGCTCGCTTAATAACTTGAGTATCTTCCAACCTAAACAATGTTGTAGATCTTCTTAAAGACAGTTCACTTCGCTGAAGGAAGTTATCCAGCCAGTGTTGTGATGCTTTGAAGTCTTCGGGGGCTATGTCAAACTGTGGTGCCATTGCAAGGGCAAATTCTTGAATCTGAGCCCTATTCACAACCAAAGCCTTTGCTCTCCTGTCAACAACCTATTCACAAATCAGCTCTTCCAGCTCGGAAAATAATGGTTGCCGACCGGATCCACACTTGCGCTTTTTAGCATTTCCCTTGTCCACTTGTTCAATGAGGTTACCATACTCTGCTCGCCATTTTTGGACCAATCGGATACTCAACATCTTCTCTTTGCAGAA
Source organism: Plecotus auritus (assembly GCF_963455305.1). Classification (NCBI taxonomy): domain Eukaryota; kingdom Metazoa; phylum Chordata; class Mammalia; order Chiroptera; family Vespertilionidae; genus Plecotus; species Plecotus auritus. The sequence goes on from NC_137772.1 coordinate 143,166,791, forward strand.
AGCAGTAAGATTTTGGCCCCAAGAGTCTTCCACGATTCCTTTCTTGTACTCCACGGAGTAGCTTTTTCTTTTTGCGCTCATTTCTAGGGGTAAAAAAAAAGGAATTGGGGTATCAAGGTGGGGGGAGGGGAATCACTCAAAATGACACAGCAGGGATCAGAGGGGGCAATCAAAATGGCACAGGAGAATCAGAGGGGGGATTACCATTTTAGTAACCCCTTTTGATCCTCCTGTGTCATTTTGATTGTCCCCTCTGATCCTCCCGTGTCGTTTTGATTGTCCCCTCTGATCCTCCTGTGTCATTTTGATTGCCCCCTCTGATCCTCCTGTGTCATTTTAAGTGATTCCCCTCCCCCCACCCCTGTGCCACTGAACACCTTCACCAGACATCCCCCCTACCCCTTTATCAGACATTTACCCCCTGGGGCCTGCCTGGGGACTGTCACTGGGCTTGCTGGGGCCTGGATCTGGGCTGGAGCAGGGTCTGCCACTGACTGAGAACCTTCAGTCATCATGAAGGCGGCCGCGAGCATCAGGTAGTGTCACCAGAGACAGACCAGCACTCACCACCTTCGCCACCTCCCGTCAGCTCTAATCCTCCTGTTCTTCTACATGCATCTGCGAAAGTCTCCTCCTCTCTCCCGCCCCACGCTCACCGCTCACTCTGACCTCCGCTCCGCCTCCACGCAGCAGTGATGTCAGGACTCAGTGTAACGTCACTGGTTGCTAGACACCAGTCGGGGCGGCCCTAATGACCAGTTTACGGTAAATTAATTTTCATTCTGAGACAGAACCCAGGGCCTTATTTTCGGGGGATGCCTTATATTTCACCCAGAAGGAAACCTGTAAGTAGGTCTTATTTTTGGAGGATGTCTTATTTTTGGGAAAACATGGTAGTATGTGTCAGCTTGACAGGATCACAGAATGCCCAGGCATTTGGCTAAATTTTACTTCAGGTAATGTTGTGAAGGTGTTTTAAGATGAAATTAGCATTTGAATTGGTAGGATAAGTAAAGCAGATTGCCCTCACTATTATGGGTGGGCCTCATCTAAGTCATTGAAGGTCAAAATGGGACAAAAAGGTGGAGAAAGGTAGAATGGGTTAGAACCATAGGAGTTAAATACAGATAAGAAATCATAGCAGCTTGGACCAAGGTGACAGTAGTAGTTTTAGTGAGCCATGGTTATACTATGAATGTATATTGAATGGGGGCCAGCAGGATTTTCTGATGAATTAGATATGGACCATACATACACTTTAATTATTTTCTAATTTGGAAGGCTGTTATTGACCTATTCAGTTATGCTGGTGGATTAAGTATTTGAGAAGTACATCTATATTATCTCAACTTTAATTTGAATTAATATCTTTGTCAGTAGGGTTGTCCTAATCAAGAGAAAGAGAAGAGTTTTGTGGGAAGAATCTATTAAAAGAATATTTGAAAATACGTCAGATAAGCTACAAAGTCATAATTTTTAAGTCCTCAGAGAACTAGACACAAGATTAAATGACCAAATTCCAGAAAAGGATGAACTTTCCCTGAATAAAAGATCTCATAACTCTTTTTATTCCTAAGGGCACTGCAATGAAAAAAACATACTGCCTTAGGCAGGAACAAGGAGAAACCAGCATAATTTTTTTGGAGTGGCAAATTAGAATTCCGAAGAGTCTCCACCACAAAGCCATTCTGTAGCATTAACCAATTATTTCACAGAGGGGCTTTACCAAGTACAAGGCCATGGCCTTGGGACAAGGGAGGAGAGCTAAGAGAGCCCACATCAAGGCCAATAGGGTGTTATCTACTGCACTGCTACAGCTATCTGGGGACAGGGCAGAGGAGTGGAAAGAGATCCTCAGAAGCATGGAAAGCTAGGTTAGTAAAGAGAACACCTAGATATTCCACAAAACCCGGACAACTAGCTTGACTACAGATTAGATTGGCCCAGGCTGTCACACAGGCAAACTGACAGAGGAAGGAGCATAGATATATATTCCCAGGAAATCTATGCTCCTTCCTCTGTCAGTTTGCCTGTGTGACAGCCTGTGTGTATGTGTGTATATATATATATATATATATATATATATATATATATATATATATATATATATATACACACACACTGAGTGGCCAGATTATTATGATCTCTGAACGCATAATAATCTGGCCACTCAGAGTGTGTGTGTGTGTGTGTGTATATATATATATTAGAGGCCCGGTGCATGAATTCTTGCATGGGTGGGGTCCAGCCAGCCTGGCCAGGGGGAGGGGACATGGGCAGTTGGCCGGCCTGCCTGCTGGTAGAACTCCTGGTCGAGGGGAAAATTTGCATATTAGCCTTTTATTATATAGGATATACACTAAGTGGCCAGATTATTATGCATTCAGAGATCATAATAATCTGGCCACTCAGTGTATATGTGTGTGTATGTGTGTATATATATATATATATATATATATATATATATACACACTAAAGAAGATATAAGAAAAAATTATTACTTATACCAAAGCTTTGCAAAACAAGAGTAAATCCTTGGAATTAAAAAGTGCATATTGAAAATCAGGATAAAAAGCAAAAGCTTCATCAGAAACTTAAATTAATGTTCGAACTATATCAATAAGTGAAAAACAAACTAATTAATTAATGCAAACTAGCAAAATTGCTCCTCTAGGAAATTAACTGTAGAGAGATGGGATAGTTTAGAGAGAAGAATTATGATATTGCAAAACAGATGGAGTCATGAGCCATACCCTAAAGAGTAGAATACCTCCAAAAAAATCAAATCAGAGTTTAAAGAAAAAAACAAAGAATAACTTGTTCAAAAAGCTGCACTCTTTCCCCTAATAATAAAATATGAAATGCCATCAGTAGCACAGTCTGGTCTGAGAAACTTCAATGACTTAAGAGGGAAAAAAAAAAATCAGACAAAATTTAACTGAAGTGGATTGCCACAGTATTTCTGCAGCTAGGGTGCAGGAATCTGGAGAAGGGCTGTGACATAAATGAATTGAGAGACTAGACAAGAAATATAAATTTTGGAGGCATGGGGGAGGCAGGGAAGGCTCCACTTCCTAGTGAAGTTGGCTTCCCGAATGTCCAGACCCACAGCTTTTTATTCCCATGTTTTGCCCTTTAGCAAAGCAGATATACATATCAAAGGTAAGGTTTGGTAAACAATAAAGGATTATCAGGTTACAGGAATTGCCTTTGGCTGTTCCAGCAGCAGGTAATAATATGCAGATTTTCAGCCCTGCTGAATATGTCCATTCAACCTTTTGAGGACTTCTCACATTTATTATGACCCACTGGACTTAGCCTTCAGCAGTGGATGTTAAATTTGAAGTTTTAGAGACAATTGAATTTGATATTTGATAGATGTCCAAAAGGTCCAAGGAATCCTGAGTAATTAGTAAGGTACATGTCCAGCTGAGTGGATTTGTGTACTCAAGATCTACATCCGATGTTAATCAGCTAGCACTTTCATTTTTGCTTCTGCTTTTGCCTCCATGGCAAGAAAATTTACTCCTGTTTTTGCTTCTAATCTTCAACCTGAACCAGCAGGACTCATATTACATGTCTTCTTTCAATGGAACAAAAGACCCAGTACATATGTTTAAAAATAGAGTCCAGGTTTTATATCCCACATATGAGTGAAATCATGGGGTTCTTGACTTTTTCTGCCTGATATTTTGCAGAAACATTTAGCATAACATTAAACATAATAAATGAACAAACAAAACTCATAGATACAGACAATGGTATGGTGGTTATCATAGGAAAAGGGAGTAGTGGTAGTAAAGGGCTAAATATATGGTGACAAAAAAGATTTGACTGTGGGTGGTGGGAACACAATGCAATATACAGATGATGTATCAGATAATTATACACTTGAAACATATAATATTTTATTAACCAACTAGACACCTGGTGCACAAAGATTCATGAAGAATGGGTCTCCCTTACCCTGGCTGCTGGTACAGCCTTTGCTCTGGCCTGGAGCCACCTTTCCTCCTTCCCATGCTGCCCAGAGGCCCAGAGCAGCTGGGGTGGTGCGAAACACCTGCGTCGTCGCCATCACAATGGCAAAAGCATCCCGCCCTGGCCACTGGGTGCCTGTGTATGCAAAGTAACCCACCATCTTTGTTGGGTTAATTTGCTTACTCACTCCTGATTGGCTGGTGGGCATCGCGAAGGTATGGTCAATTTGCATCTTTCTCTTTTATTAGTGTAGATGTCACCCCAATAAATTTAATTTTTAAAAAATGGAGTATAGGGGAACAAATACTAAAGATGCATTTGGTAATTTGCATTTTTACGATATGTCTCCTTACTTGAAAGTAAGGCCCCTGACCCAGACTTTTTTCCTTTACACTACCATCAAGTTGGAGCCTCATTTTGCAAATAGAATAATGGGGGAATTGAGGAGAGGAGGACCTCCTTTCTTCCCTCAGGAAGCATATGAAGACTGCCCTCCCCATCCTATTACTTTCTACAGGATATTTTCCTCACTACCCCATCTTCCATTAGCATTAAGAAATGTCGGTTCACCAAGAGGTCTCCTTGTCAACCTTGTCCAAACCCAGGATTTGATACCATACAACTGTTTTTTTTTCAAAGAATGAGTTCCTATTGGGCTGAACTCTTCAGGCAAATCTTCTGAATATCCAGAATCTGCACAGCAAATGTTTCTGTCATTTTTCATTCTCTTTCTTTTACTTTAACATCTATGAATTAGGTATTTATACATTTGCTGATTCTGAGGCTTGACAGAGTTATAATTCTTAGAATAGAGTTTCATTGTTAAAGCTGACCAAATAAGTAAAATTATTTGAATAAATTATTTTCAATTTATTGTAGTCTTTAGGTTGGTAAGTATTGTATTATGATCTGATTAATTAGCCAACCATGATATCCTATATAATAAAAAGGTAATATGAAAATTGACCCTCACGCCATCACAATATGGCTGCCTATAACCAGGCTGGCAGGGAGGTTAGTGAGGAACAACCAAATGACTAAACAAGCAGGCTGCATGGGGCAACCAGGCTGGCGGGGGGGGGGGCGCGGGGGGGCAGTTGGGGGTGACCAGGCTGGCAGGGGGGGGCAGTTCAGGGCAACCAGGCCAGTAGAGGGGAGCAGTAAGAGGCGACCAGGCCAGTAGGGGGGGCAGTTAGGGGCGATTAGGCTGGCAGGGGGGCAATGAGGGGTGACTAGGCTGGTGGGGGGTTCAGTTGGGGGTGATCAGGCTGGCATGCAGAGGCAGTGAGGAGCTATAAGGCCGGCAGGGGAGAGCAGTTAGGGACAACCAGGCAGGCAGGCAGGTGAGCGATTAGGAGCCAGCAGTCCAGGATTGTGAGAGGGTTGTCCAACTGCCGGTTTAGGCCCGATCCCCGGGATTGGGCCTAAACCAGCAGTCGGACATCCCCCAAGGGGTCCCAGATTAGAGAGGGTGCAGGCTGGGCTGAGGGGACCCCCCCATGCACAAATTTCATGCACTGGGCCTCTAGTAAACTATAATAGACATTTTACATGAGTAGTTAAATAACTGGAGATATTTTTAAACTTTATAGGCTATTTCTTTCCTAAATCTTTATTAGACAATTGTAAAAGTTTCCTGAACTTTACCTAGAACATTTTTATTAATTAAAAAAAAAATTGACGTGGAGCCTCTGGGAAAATGCTGTAAGGGAAAACAATTATTCTTTGGGTAAAATAACGATATAGAAGAGGTTAGTTAATCTGTCTAGAGGCTTCCCTCTGTGTACCAAAAATCTGATTAGAGACCTTGAGCTGCAAATAGGTCTGCCATAGCCAGAGATTTCTACTTACTTTGGAAAAACTGAACTCTATGCCTCATTTTAGAGGCATTTAATAATAAAATTATTAAAGTAGTTAGCCATATTTTCATGTTTTCCTCGTCACTTCCAAGAAATTGAGAACAAAGAAATCTTCAAAGATAATGTTTTGTGTTCATTCTCTTGCTTCCTGCTCTCTATCCGTTTCCATGCTGTGTGAGACCTCTGTCTCCCATTTTCCTGGTCATTTTCAGTGTGCTGATTTGCATCTTAAGATAGATACTGTGTGGTGATAACTTACTCTGCAAGTGTTAGTCCTGTTCAGGGCTGCTGCTCTGGTGCTCTTAAAAAGAGAGATGTGCCCTGACTGGTTTGGCTCAGTGGATAGAGCATCGGCCTGCGGACTGAAGGGTCCCGGGTTTGGTTCCAGTTAAAGTTATGTACCTTGGTTGTGGGCACATCCCCAGGAGGGGGTGGGCAGGAGGCAGCTGAACAATGTTTCTCTCTCATCGATGTTTCTAACTCTCTATCCCTCTCCCTTCCTCTCTGTAAAAAAAATCAATAAAATATATTTTAAAAAAAAAGAGAGAGATGGTCCGGTGAGAGGAGCAAGAACCAAAGAGACAGACCCTTCTCATTTTAGTTCATTGTAATCAGTGCAAATTGAATGTTCACATAGTGGTTTTATGTCAAAAAAGTAAACACATCTGCTACCACCATCTAGGAAGAGTAGATTTTGTCAACTCTACAGGTAGCATCAGATTGAGGTTTTAATGTCTGTTCCCTACAGCATGGTTGTATTTTCCAGGAGGGAGGGGTGAAGGAGGATTGGACTATGTGCATCTCACAGAGAACAGAGGAGACAAATGTTTCCAACCAGATAAATGAAAACTGGAAACATTGGTCTCAGCCCAGCTCCACATAATAATTATGATTCCTTCTGAGGGGAGGCCAAATCAACAAAGAGATGAAGAAATACAAAAAAAAGGGGGATGAATAGACCATGAACAAAGAACTAATGAGAACATTAAGAAAAGATGCTCAATCTTCCAGGAAAATTGGATTGCTTTGGCATATGAAATGAATAAAATTGTTAGCATAAAATGTTACATTATTTAAATCCAATGATATTTCTAGAAAATAATATGTATATCTTTGTAAATGCTTTGTATAAACTTGACTTTCCATTGATGAAATTGGAATTGGGAAGAACCTGAGGGGAAAATTTGAAAGTAGGATGATTTTTATATATAAAAATAATTAAAATATTAAATTAGATGTCTAAGCATGTTTAGTTAGTACCAAAGGAAATCTTACATTTTTATTAAAATCATGGAGAGACTATGTAATATAAGTCAGATAGATATTTTTCCACGTGATATATACCGAATTAATTTTAATTCAAATCACAAAAATACATTTTATATTTGCCTTAGGCAAGTTTCAAAATCTCTTGTGGCCTCACTTTTCTAATATGAAAGTTAAGATAATATCAAAAGTCCTCAAGCTTGCTTCATAAGACTGTTTTAAGAATCTCAGACAATAATATATTTAAAGCATTTTTAAAATTTAAAACACTGTAAATTTTAAAGAACAATTAAATTATCTTATTAATTATTATGTAAACTACTGGGGAACATATTTCTCACTATTAGTAAACTATTGAGTTTAGTTTTCTGGCTGAAAGAGATTATTAAAAGAGTTTAAACATTTTATTTAACATGATATAAATATTTTTATAATTTTGGGGGGATTTTTACTCTTTACACAAACTAACCAAAGGAATAGTCAGAAAGAGAGCTGTCACTTTTCTGATGGGGCTTTTTAGTTTGCACTATTTTTCCAGCATGTTATTATATGTGGCTGTTATTGTGAAGGAAGAGTATAATTTTCTGGATAATTTAGGCCCCCAACTTTCTATTATTACCTAAAATATATAGATATAAAAATGCACAGTTGTTTAAATGTAGATTTTCATTTATAGCCCCTTTCTGTCATAAAAATACCTAACAAAAGTTTAGTTAACAACTAAGCAGAGAAGTGAAATAATGTAAGTTAAAATCTAGATTTGAAAAGCCCTTACACTTAAGTTAATCTATAATAATCTATTATTTAAGAGATCCAGAAATAACTGCTAAATCAAAAATACTTTCTCAAATTGCAATTCATAGAATTCAAAATTCTGTCTTCTAGTGACATCTTTTTGCATTAATGAATTTTCCCCAAAAAGCTCTAATTCATGAGAAAATGTCATAATAACTCATTTAACAATTATTTAATATCTATTATATTTCAAACACAAAGATGACATGAAATGGTTTCTGCCCTTGAGTTTATGGCATTGGGAAGATATAGACTTTCACAGAAAGATTTCAATTTAGAAGTATGATAGTTAGTCCTCTAATTATAATCCCAAGAAGAGGATGGCCAAATTGTTGCAGGGATTACAGATCTTCTAACAGAGGTGACACTTGACCAGGGTTTTGTCTAAGAAAATGGAATATATGTTCAAAAGCACTGAAGCTTGAAAGTTCACATGAAATGTGTTTGAAAAATGGCAGGTAGTTCAGTGTGTGAAAGATTATTGGCAGAAGTAAAATATATGGCTAACAAATGTGTTTAACCAAACAGACAATCAGAAACCAATAAAAAGGATCAGAATCAAGAGTAATCTGACCAGATCTGCATTTTAGGACATTATTTTGGCAGCAGATTTACCTGATTCACCTATTTGTTGGCTGGAAGGGACCATAGGCATTGTTTAGTTAGGGATGTACTGAAATGTCAAAAGGGTAGCTGCTGTGTGAAAAGAACCACTTGGAGCCTGAATGATTTGGAAAAGAGAGCTCTCAAAAGTTATGAGTCGGGTTGTTTTCCTGAGCAGGATGCAAGGGTGGTTTCTTTCGCAGATTCTTGTCCTGATGGATTTGAAGAATGAAGCCATGGGCAAAAGGTGGAAGATGAAAAGGGTGGGAATTTATTGGAATCAAATACCGACTCCCACGTAGGGAGGGAGTCCCAGGGCATAACCCACTCAGCCTCTTTTTCTAAGGTTTATAAAGGCTGCATTCCTTTGTTTCTTTATACTCCCTTCTTATGGTCACTCTTTTGTAGAATTCAGGTTCAAAGTCCAAACCCCACGTGGTGGCCCCTTCTCCCCGCTCTCCCCCATTCAGTGGTAGAATTCACTATCTCCTGTGAAATCTGTTTTCCTCTTTCTCCCATTTGTCAGCATTTCTCTATCCTCTGTGAAAGTTTATTTCCCTTTTCTCCCCATACCCTGTGGCTTTTCCCTATCTTCTGTGAATGGATGTCTTCCTCTCTCCTATCCTGTGGCACCTCTTTTTTTTTTTCTTCTTCTCTGTGAATGCATGCCTTTTGGCAGCTCCAAGCCCTCACCCATGCCTTCCTCCCCCATGGACCCTCTTTATTCCTAAAACTCCCTAAACCTGCCTGTTTTATCCCTAAAACTCCTTTCTGTTATATGCATAGCCCATGGACACAAACAATAGGGTAGTGAAGACCTGGGGGGAGATGGGGGAGGGGCTAAACAGCTCATAAAGAGGGGAAAATGGGAGACATCTGTAATAATGTCAACAATACAAAAATTAAGACACATAGAAGGTTAAAAAAAAAAAAGGTCATTGTGAGAAATATCTTCCTTAATTCTTAACCTTTCCACGATGTGACTAAAGAGTAGCTTCAGGTGTTACTATCTCTTCTTCCAGCCCAGATTCACGGGGGAATTCCTCACCTCACTTCTGGGCTTGACTATATGATTCCTCTCTGCAATTTGTGATTTTAACATTCCCAGTTTTTCAGTAGTAATTGAATGACTGTGAAAGCACATAGTAATTTTTTACACAAATTTTAAAGGCTTTTGCCTGATAGACAAAAAAAATGAGTCATAAGGGTTGTATAACTAGCCAAGCCCCCTGTTTTCATACTTCAATTTAACTTAAAAAAAAAAAGTTCCTTTTGGTCTTTGAAAAACATGTAACTATTAAGTGATTAAAATTTTTTTAAAAAATGAATCAGTAAGAACAGATTTAATAAAAATACTAATAAACATTTTAAATAATTTTAATTAAAATTTGTATAAATGTATTTTAAAAATCAATAAATTCATATGAATAGTGTCTATACAAAAAAATCAAGAAAAATGAATTAATAAGCACAGAAACAAATAACAATGAAAACCATTCTGTTATTTAGTAAATTATGACCCTAACAAAAAACAATGCATTATTGCAGGTGATAAAGATGATAAAGGAGAAAAAGTGAATAGGTTCAAACACTAAATTCAGATCATTGATATTTTGAACAAAAGAAGATAAGATTGTGGGGATTACAAATGGGTTATATCCATACAAAGATTATCAAATAATCTTCATAGAAATAACAAAAAAAATTAGTGAAATAGTTCACATAGTTTCAGAGACATATTACTATGGAATCAGCAAATTCAGAGATTTGCATCGTCTAGATAATATAAAGGACATTCTATTTTTAAGTAAAATGATATAAACTTAATTAGTTTGATATTAGATTTAAGAAAAACTACTTTTTTAAATTAAAGACATTGGGACATTTTTCTCAATCAGCATGTTGTGTTTACTTATTGAACTTTTAATGTTTATGTTATTGCTTTAAAAAGATTATTCATTTAACACACGTTTTTGGTTAAAATAATATCATTTTCACTAATTGACATCAAATTTAAGAATAGATATAGCATAATAGAGCTAGAGTTACTGGCACACAAAGGCTTAAATGATTTTAAAGGAAAAAAAAAACAAAAACGTATTTGTTGAAACAAGTGTTCTAGCAAGCCCATGATTGGTAACAACTCGCTATCATGTTAGTTAGCTAGAGAGTATCTACTAATGGCTGCATTGCTGTAAACATGACTACCTGTTCCACTCCCATCTGTATTGCCTGGATGAGGATACTGAGGGGTTGGACAAACAAACTGGGCAATAGGGAAATACAAAAATGACTAAAGTTTAGAGAAGAGAGAATAATGACATAAAAAAAAAAATACTTAAATCACAAGTAAAGACCAAATGAAACAAGGATATCATTCTCCCTCTGCCCCCACACATGTTAGGTTGTCAAAGATTTAAGTTTTAAGTCACTCAGCTACCAGCTAGTGTGTGAGAAAAGATACATTCTTGTAAGGTTCTGGTAATATTATATTAGCATAGGTATCAAATGTTGATCTTTTGTAATAAAAATCTTAGACAAATTAGTAAAAATTATATAGACAAATTATTGAGTGAACGAGGTTTAGATGATTCCTAGAGTAGACAGTGCTGGTATTCTCCTTTCAGTCACTCTAAGTTGTATCATTCTTAATATCAATAATATTTGTGATTTATATTCTTTTGATTCCAATGTATTTACTCATGTAGTTTTATCAGAATGTCTTTTCATTTGAGTGTCTAATACCTATGTACAATTACAACTAATATTTTCTCTTGTCACTTAATATTTCTTATTTTGTATAACTTTTACATATATACTTATTCCCTCAACTAAATGCTTAACTATTTGAGGCCCAGAAAGTAGTCTTAGACATTGCAATATTACCCCCTTTATAATATAGTGCTTTATGTAAATGAATGATCAGTAGCTCTAGCTTGAATAAATCATTACTCTTACTACAATCATTATTATGTGAGACATTCTGGTAGATGGAAATTTTTAAACATGCAACCCTTCTTTTTTAATTAAATCTTTATTATTAAAAGTATCACATATTTCCCCTTTTTGACCCCATTCACCTCATCTAGCCCTCTCCCCCCACACACCTGGCCTTCACCACCCTATTATCTGTATCCATGGGTTATGCATATATGCATCCACTCATCTGCTGATGGGCACTTGGGCTGTTTCCAGATCTTAGCTATTGCAAATTGTGCTGCTATGAACATAGGGGTGCATACATTCTTTCTGATTGGTGCTTTGGGTATCTTAAGATATATTCTTAGAAGTGGGATCACTGGGTCAAATGATAGATCCATTTTTAATTGTTTGAGGAAACTCCATACTATTTTCCATAATGGCTGCACCAGTCTGCATTCCCACCAGCAGTATATTAGGGTTCCCTTTTCTCCACATCCTTGCCAGCACTTGTCATTTGCTGATTTGTTGGTGGTAGCCATTCTGACAGGTGTGAGGTGATACCTCAATGTCGTTTTAAAAAATATGCAACCTTTTAACAAAAAATTATTGAACAACTTACTGCTTGCCAACAGTGTACAAGACTGTGGATACAATTGTGTACCAAAATGAACAGGGTCCGATTTATGATGAGAGAAATGTTAAATAATTATACTAGTTAATATACAATCAAAATCAAAATAAGAGCTCTGAAGGAAAGAAACAGCTGTTTTATGTAGTTTTGAATTCTATATTCTCTAGCAAAGACAAATACTTGCTTAAATCCATGATGATTTTTCTGATTATACACAAATACCTTTCTCCCAAAATTATATTTTCAACCTGTGGTCTTAGGTAGAGCTAACAAATAGATGCCCAATGTGTTTTTTACTGGCTAAGGGTGTCTTGGACCTTCTTTTTCTGTTTCACTTTTCTGTGAGGAAATACCGCCCTGGGAATACTCAGCTCCAGTGTCATAGGTGAGCCTACATGACATCCTTAGTTCAGTTAAAGGAAGCCACACTCAACCAAGGGGAAAGACATCTTGCCTTTTCACTTTGAAGTGTTCAAAGATCAGTAATTTGCCTTTTAGTCAATCTCACCTATAGTGAAGAAACGTTTCAAGGGTGAGCTAATGATTTTTCAATTTTATAGGCACCAAACGGCCTTGTAAATGTTTAAGTTTAAAAGGTCACTGTAGCTAATCATCTCATTTTGAAGTCAGATTCACATGTATAGACCAAAGCATATTGGCAAAGAACTGACACTCTTCATAGTTCCCCAAAGATCTTTCACTTTGCTTGGCTGACTCAGCTCCTCCAGGAACGTGCACTGAGGCTCCAGTAAAAGAAATAAAGTGAACGCTTTGCCTCCTTTCCCTTTGCTGCCGTTTGCATTTTGCCACTCATCTTACTGAGATGAAATCTATTCGTTGGCAGGCAGTGCTTGCACAAATGAAAGATAAATTTTTCTTCTAGAGAGGACAGATCAGTGAGACTCATAAAATATTAATGATGAAAGCTTGGGGAATTAGATATACCCTTGACCATAGGTTTCTCTTGACAGTGAAGCACAGTTTAACCTACTTTTTTTCTGTAAGATTTTCATCAAGAATGATATGAAGAGGAAAAAATGCATGATTTAAGATTCAGATGAGCATAGATTTTCTTTGGGAAAGGTAATTTTGCTATCTTTCATTTTCTGTCATGTTTTGTGTTCCTTTTTTATTTTAATTAAATTTATTGGTGTGATGTTGATTAATAAGATTATAGAGGTTTCAAGTGTGCATTTCTATGATACATGGTCTGCATATTTCATTGTATCTCCACCACTCAAAGTCAAATCTTCTGTCACCATGTATTTGCCCACTTTATACTTCGCTACTCCCAACCCCACTTTCCTCTGGGAACCACCATACTGTTGTCTGTGTTTATGAGTTTCAGTTTTATATCCCACATATGAGTGAAATTATATGGCTCTTACCTTTTTCTGTCTGACTTATTTCCTTTTCTGTCTTTATTTCCTTTTATTGAACTTAGCATAATATTGTCAAGGTCCATCCATGCTGTCGCAAATGATAGTATTTCATCTTTTCTTGTGGCTGAATAATATTCCATAATATATATGTACCACAACTTCTTTATCCATATATCAACCATAAAGTCACTGAGTAATGTAGTATTGTAGATTTGTTTCTTGAAGCTCTTCATGTGCTCATAAAGGAAATTGCTTGAAAAAAAATACAGAGAGTACACATTTCTTATTGAAAGAAATTTTAGAAACAGGACAGGCAATCAGAAAATAAAGAGGGTCCATGGGAGAGGAATGAATATGAGGCAGGCAAAAATAGCTCCAAGATGCCAAAATGCTTGTCTTACTTATACAGAGGATAAAGGCATGACATAGGGTAAGGGGGTGGAAGACATACATTCACAGAGAATAAAGAAAACTCACAGGACACTGGGAAGAGGGAAACATTTTCACAGGGGATAGAAGAATGAGAGAAAGAGGGGAGCAACACGTGGGCTTTGGACTTTGATACTATGTAGCAGAATGACCAATGAGGAAAGTGTGTGTGTGGGGGGGTGTCCTAAATTAATGAAGGGTCCAATTAGAAAGGGTCATGCTCAAAGAGCTACAGCATATATAAACTGGAGACAAAGGGACATGAGATTTTTTAGATTGATTTTTTTTTTCCCATTAGAGAGAGAGAGAAAGAGAGAGAGAGAGAGAGAGAGAGAGGGAGAGAGAGAACAGACTTTTCCTTTTTGGGGGCCCCTCCTCAGGGGGTCCCATTTGGGAATACCTCTGCCCAGAGTTTGTACATGCCTCCAATAAACTTCCACATTTTTCTCAAATAAGTTTTTTAGTCCATGAGTTTATTCTTCAAACTTCATATGGCAAGGACCCACAGAAGAAAAGTCTGCACCTCAAACCCCACATTTCATTATTATTTCATTTAACATACAATAGAATAATAGTTCACATTTATGTCATGGAAACACTTCATTTACCTAAAATGAAGGGATGTATTGAATGTATATCCAACCATATCATTCACAAAGAAGTATGTATTCTTCCTAAAGCCAATGTAGTTATTTTTCACTTGCTAAGATTTTGTTATCTTGAAAGTCCTTCCATACTATTAAAAACTTATAATTACGTTTAGGTTTACCTTCTCTTTATAGAATTCTTAGTCAATTACCATTGCCTTGAGATTTTTTCTAACATATGTTTTCATTTTATATAGAAACAAAATTTATATTTATAAGATTTAAAGATGATAGAAATTTATCACTTATTACAACTTGAGCAATTATATATTTATAATCATTTGTATATTATATTTAAAAATCTATAATATTAAATATCTGAATATTGAAGTTTGAATATTAGAAATTTGTTGAAAATTATAAAATGATTCAATTACTTTTTTAATTTTTAAAAATTTTATTTAAATTTTTAACAATTATTTGTAGTGTAATATAAAATATTTTTATCATGCTAAAGGACAAAAGTATATAAAATTAAGCATTGTTCATAAAAATGCCTCAGAAAGATGGTCACCCAAAATAAAAGTAAATATAACTAAATATTATCTATTAGAATTTGTCATATTGAAAGTGCCATCTAATATGCTAAGTGTTAATAATCAGAAAAGTTAAAATCCTTTTTCATTTATACTCTTTATTTTCTATTTTATGTCCTACCTAATAGGACAAAAATATTATACAAATAATTTTATTTTATATCAAAATAATATTTATAAAAATAGATTTTATTACAATAAAGATAAATTTATCTTTGTTTAATTGTTCCTTACATAATTGAATATCTTGTTTCCTATATCTTTTCTTAGGAACACCTCTATGATTTTTTTCCCTCAGTATACATGCACAATTATGAAGCAAATATAATCCTGTAAGCCACTAATGGATTCCAAAGAACCTGTGATTACAGTGTGTGATTAGGTCTCCAGTTGGTGATATGCATACATGGTTAAATCAGTGGATTTCATTTTGTTAATCAGTCTTTCAGAAATTCATCTACACTATGGTAAAAAATCAGATGTGTTAAGATATATCTTAAAGTGCATTTAAATTCACATCACTAGTAAGTGGAAAGACTCAGAAGACACAGGCCCATTATAAGACACCTGGTCTAGAAGGACATTATAACATTTTCAAAGTGATAACATTTTCTTTCATGATTGCCTGATCATCTGATTACCTTCCCTAATTTCTCAACTCCCTTCATCAATATGTTTGTCCATCAGTTTGAAAACTTAGGCTGCATAGGCCAAATGCCCTGCTATGGTCAAATATCAAGCTTTCCTAGAATTTGTCTCATTGTTGCTACAGCCTTCTGCATGCAAAATTTCTTGGAATTTATAGCTAAGCCTACAGAAGTTCTACCTCCTTTCTGCCTCACCCCACTGATTGGGTCTGGTTGTAGGCCCTGGCCCCTCTGTGTTGAATATAACCAAATTAGCTGTAATGATACTAGCTCCATATTGAGAGATGAATTTATTTACAATGAGAATTCCAAATGACTACTGCCATTTTAAAATATAAATCTCCAATTTCAGCTATTATTTATTTTCCTTTTATTGAACTCATCAGGGTGGCACTGGTTAATAAGATTACATGGGTTTCGGGTGCACATGTTCATAACTCATCTGAACATGGTATTGTGTATTCACCATCCCAATTCAAGTCTCTATCCATCACCATTTATCTGTCCTTTACCGTCCTCCACTCCCATCCCTAGCAATCACCACACTGTTTTTCGTGTCCATGAGTTATTCCTTTTTTTCCCCTTTTTTGCTCAATTCCTCCACTTGTGCACTGTTGGTGGGAATGCAGATTGGTGCAGCCACTGTGGAAAGCAATATGGAGTTGCCTTTAAAAATGAAAAATGGAACTGCCTTATAACCCAGCAAGTCCACGTCTGGGAATTTATCCAAAGAAATCAGAAACACTAATTTGGAAGAATGTATGCAGTCCTATGTTCATTGTAGCGTTATTTACAATAGCCAAGAGTTGGAAGCAGCCCAAGTGCCCATCAGTAGATAAAAAAATATGTGGTACATTTACACTATCAAATACTAGTAGGCTGTAGAAAAGTAGGAAATCTTACCCTTTTCATCATCATGGATAGACCTGGAGAGTATTATGCTAAGTGAAATAAGCCAGAGAAGGCCAAGTACCATATGATTTCACTCATATGTGGAATCTAATGCACAAAATTCACTAACAAGCAAAATAGAGACAGACTCATTTTCAACTATACTTGGTGTATGCAGAGGCTACAGAAGAAAATAGAAGGAACATATGACATCTCTGTGAAGATGCTGTTGATCACAAAAAGTTGTCCACAGTACATCTTAATAGAGATGGAAAATTATGATGAAAATGTCAGGAGGGCAAAGACACGTGTGCCTCAAGAACATATGGATTTTCACAATTAGCCATTGTCTAAAAGAATAAATGTTTACATAACATCAAACTTCAGAAAGCAGCGCTGCTAGTTCTTCAGAGGTAACTAAATAGCCCAGAGTAACACTGAAATTCTAAAAATATAACTAGGACTTTTAAGTATCGTGGAGAAAATAATGGAAAATGAAAACATATTTATTCCTCAAACTCATTTTCTTTAAAGAATACACACATGATTTTAAAGACATTATCTTTAGCGACTTTTCTTCATGTATCCATTGTGTTACAACTGCACACAAAGGTTTCTTCTGAACAACTTTGTTAACATAGCCTGGCAGATATTCAATAGCAAATTGTGTTCCAGGCAGTGAATTTATAATGTTGTAGCAGAAACAATCTCTTGAATGTTGTAAGCCTTTATATATATATATATATTGTAAAAATCAATAACACGGATAAACATGTAGCAAACTAGCCTATGCATTTCTGAGGTGTAGTGAAGCTAGATAATGTGGACAGAAGTAACTTCCTAAGGGCAAATAATCCTGTATGTAAGTGAAATGTGATAAAATTCATCAAATTTATTTACTAGCACAAATAAATGGCAATGTTGAAAGATAAATAATAAATATATATTTATATTGCATAACATATACCTCAAAATTCAGTTAGACTATTTTTATAAATAGACTATTTTTAAGAATAATTTAACTTAATATAAAGGTATATTCTGTGACATAACTATATAAAATAAGTATATTAAAATATTTATTCTATATTTTTCAGTTGATTTAGAAAACTAATAAATATCAGCATAATGCAATTGCATTAAAATAACAAATTATTTAGAATACTTTTTATTTCACTTTTATCAATAATAGAGCAGAGAATTGATTAGTAACATTAGATTTTCTTTTTTCAGTGTATCAACATTTTTTGTACAAGACAGATTATGACAGCTTCTTTCTTAAGGTGATATTGGATGTCATTCACAGTAGAATTCTGAGGGGCTCTAATTATTTTTATGTATTATCAAAGATATTCCATAAGTCAAATGATCTCAGGATAGCTGTGCATACCTAAATTGAGGGCATTTGCTCATTAGTTTTACAGACACAAGTTCTATTTGTTCAACAGTACTCCTTTCACAGTAAACTCTAGAGAATGTTTATTGCAAATTTCTGAGTTTATCAAGGCATGTAACTTGATATTTTTATTAAAACTTGGGAATGTACTGATGCTAGAAGACATATCAAGTCATAGAACAAAAATAAAATATAACAGTACAACTAATACAATTAAAATATCTCCCAGAATAAATGTACACATGCACATGCACACACACACACAGGCATGTTACCTTTAATTTTCTCCTAAAATATAAGTATATTAGATTTTTTAAATTCTCATAAGCCATCCAGACTTTTGTGTTGTGGGTGCTGTTGCTCTATTATTCTAAGATTTAGAAATTATTACTATTGTATTATAAATTAACTAGAGGTCTGGTGCATGAAATTTGTGCATGAGCGTAGGGGTGTGTGTCCCTCAGCCCAGCCTGCACCCTCTCCAATCTGGGACCCCTCAAGGAATGGACATCCCTCTCACAATCCAGGACTGCTGGCTCCCAACTGCTCGCCTGCCTGCCTTCCTGATTGCCCCTAACCGCTTCTGCCTGCCAGCCTGATCACCCCTAACCACTCCCCTGCCAGCCTGATCGATGCCTAACTGCTCCCCTGCCAGCCTGGTCACCCCTAACTGCCCTACCCTGTTGGCCTGACTGCCCACAACTGCCCTCCCCTGCTGGCCATCTTTTGGCAGCCATATTATGTCCACATGGGCGCATCCATCTTTGACCACTTGGGGGTGGCCATCTTGTGTGTTGAAGTGATAGTGAATTTGCATATTACCTCTTTATTATATAGGCTATTATATTTCATTTATTCACATATTTACAAATGTTTTGCCATTCCTTCCTATCAGAACGTCCACCTTACCTACATGCTTAATGTATATTCTCTAGACCAGGGGTGGGCAAACTTTTTGACTCGAGGGCCACAATGGGTTCTTAAACTGGACCGGAGGGCCGGAACAAAAGCATGGATGGAGTGTTTGTGTGAACTAATATAAATTCAAAGTAAAGGAGCGGAGGGGAGAGCAAGAGAACCCTCCGCTCTTGCGGCTCTTCGGACCGGATAGAACAGCCATACGGGTTGGGTCCGGCCTGCGGGCTGTAGTTTGCCCAAGGCTGCTCTAGACTTTCCTTTAGTAAAGACTTCTTAGTCTTTCTTTGTCTGAAAGTATTTTTATTTTGCTCTTGTTTTTAAAAATTATTTCCCTGGACTGTGAGTCTAGATATCAGTTATTTTTCTGACACCATTAAAACTTTTATTCTATTGTTTTCTGGATTTCATTTATTAAGGAAAAATCAATTGTCTGTCTAGTGGCTATAACTGTGCTATAATTTGTTATTTCTCTTTGGCTGCTTTGAAAATCTTTTCTTGATCCTCAGTGTTCTGAAGCTGCTTACCATGTGTCTCCATATTGTCTTTGTGTATCCTACTTTACTTTGTTGATCTTTCTGAATCCGAAGACAGATGTATTTCAGCAATTCTGGAATTTCTTATTCATCATTCATCTCCTTTAATGTGACTTCCTACGTTTTTCTCTGTTATGTTTCTTTTTGTTGTTGTTAATCCTCACCAGAGGCTATTTTCCCATTAATTTTTAGAGAGTGTGGAAGGGCAGGGGAGAGACAGTGAGAGAGAGACATCAAATGATTGCCTCCTGCACTCACCAGGGTAGTGCCTGCAACAGAGGTATGCACCCCTGACCGGAATTGAACCCGAGACCCTTCAGTCCTCAGGCCAATGCTCTATCCACTGAGCCAAACCTGGTAGGGCCATTTCATCATTTCTTAAAGCCTCATTCTTTGAATCTACAACCAGTTGACTGATTTGATTTGCATTTGTGACTTACTTTAAATAAACCTCTTTTTATTATTTTAATTTTTATATTAAGAAATTTCATTTAAGTATTTTATACATTTAATAATCTCTTCTTTGTTGTTCTAATATTCAATCTCAACCTCTATTTTCATTTTGTGGTTATGATTGTACTCTCTATTGTTTCTCCTTATTTTCACTCATTAAATCATTTTCCTTGTGTGTTTTTGTTTTTGACTATGACATCACATATCTGGAATGTTATTGGTTATATTTTTGACAAAACAAACAGCATCAATTCAGGTTTCAGATCTGTGATGAGGACCAAGTTGTTTTATGATCTTTTTCCTTCAGCAAGCATTAAGAACAAGACTATATATATATTTCAGACTGCCAGCTGTCAAACATAGGGGTTTGAGAGGTGGAGGAGGTGGGACTAGATGAAAGAAGGTGAAGAGGTTAGCCAAAGAACATATATGCATAACATATACACATAGACAACAGTTAGGTGATGGCCAGAGGGAAGGGGGTTGAGGGCTGGATGGAGACGGGCAAAGGAGGGGAAAATGGGAACATCTGTAATAGTGTCAACAATGAAAGTAAAGTTTAACAAAAGTAAAGAAAATGAATGAAAGACTATATATATTTTTCAAACCCCTTGTCCCTATGGACTTTATTTCTCACTTTATGGGAGAGGTGTTCTATTATACTTTTTACTCTGTTCCTCATGAAGCAGTCAGTCAATAGGAAAGCTCAAGGCTTCCAAGGATCACTAGAAATCTTCATGCTTGAAAGCTGACTTCGGTGATTCCTTACCAATTAGGTTCCCATTTTTACTTTGATCTTAGGCTTTGCAGAGTTGGTTTTTTTTTTATGTCATGTGTGTATATACATAATTTTATTTATTTATTTAAAAATGTTTTAATAGTTTATTACTAGTAATTTTTTAAAGAGAGAGAGGAAGGGAGGAAAGAGAAGCATTGATGTGAGAGTATAACATTGATCAGCTGCCTCTTTCAGGCCCCCTAGTGGGGATTGAACCCGAAACCCAGGCATGTTCACTGACCAGGAATAGATCCAGCAACCTCTTGGTGGCAGGACTATGCCCAAACAACTGAGCCACACCGGCCAGGGCCATAATTTTATTTTAATTTAATTGTTTTTATCCTTCATCAGAAAATTAATTCTGAGTATACAGATACAATATACTGGTTTGAAGCAGAAAATCAATTGTTTGTAGCTCTATAAAGATAGTTATACTTAGTTATTTACATTATGAAGACAATGTAAACAGTGATATTTTTTTCTTTAACTCAACATAAATAAGTAACCTCTGCTTAAACTTTAATTCAAACTAATTTCCTACATCTGTGAGTTTCCAACCTTTCCCTTACATAACTCTGATGAGCTCCTGTTATGTCTTTTTGTCCCTAAAGCAAAAACTTTCTCATTAATCTTATTAAAATATTAAGCCCTGTCAACAGAGAAAATGAATATAATTTTGTTTGATTCTGCTTTTGAATAAAATGAAAAGCATATTTTTGTTCCTATTCTAATCTTTTAGAGTTTATAAGCACAAAATGTTAATTTTATAGCATTTGGGATTCTTACAATTATCATTAATGGTTATTGTTTAACTAAGTAGGAAATTCATAAAATGCCCATTAGGCTCACTAGTGAAGTTATCCATGTGATAGTTGGAAAAGGAAGGTAGAATTGGATAAGAGATGTGCACAGTCATCTCTTTACTCATGTGGAATATGTGTATGTAAGGCACCTGTTGTTGGCATTTTCTGGCATAAATATGTCAAAAATATCTGGTTACTACCTTTGGAATATGGAATTTTCACATTAGTTTAAATCAGCAAGATTTATTTGTATAAATTAGTATTTATATTGTTCATTGCTCTGTTTTGTTTTAATATATTTTTCCTTAAAATACATTACATGCTATATTCTTGTTTTGTTTAAAAAAAATAATGTGAAAATGCCATTATGAAAACATCTGTATAATAAAAGCCTAAGCGACTGCTATGGCAGAACGACCGGAACGACTGGTCGCTATGATGTGCACTGACCACCAAGGGGCAGATGCCCAATGCAGGAGCTGCCCTCTGGTGGTCAATGCACTCCCGCAGTGGAAGTGCCACTCAGCCAGAAGCTGGGCTCATGGATGGTGAGTGCAATGATGGTGGCAGGAGCCTCTCCCACCTCTGCAGCAGTGCTAAGGAGCAGCGAGCCGAGCGGTAAGGAGCAGCAAGCAGGAGGGTGATAAGGATCGAGAGGTCTCGGACTGCAAGAGGGATGTCTGACTGACATGAAGTGGGCCTAAGCCTGCAGTCAGACATCCCCCAACGGGTCCCAGACTGTGAGAGGGTGCAGGCTGGGCTGAGGGACACACCCCGCAGTGCACAAATTTTGTGCATAGGGCCTCTAGTTTAATTTATAAAAAGGCTGTATTTTGAAGGAAGGAGAAGGGGATTTTCAAACTGAAATTTCAATCCATCAGTACTGAGTTTATTTTCACAAGCATTTTTATTGTTTTAATTTTTATTTTTCAGTAGTGTTTAGTAGCAATTAGAATTCATAGTAATTTCTGTTTTTCCAAATATTATAGTGTATGTGGTTCATTTCTTTTAATGCATTGAGGGGTAGAGTTCTTTAATTATAACGTGTTCTTGCATTTCTACTCCTGCAGCTATCTAATGTTAAGCCAAAGAGTTAATACCAAAGTACTAACCACAGGAAAGGATTTTAATTAAATACAGTTGAACTGGTCAACTTTGTGGAGATATTTTAGTGGGCAATTGTGCATTGTAGTATGCAATGTTAGCCCACAGAAAAACTTAACTCTTCATAACCCTTTTATCACAATAGACATGTGATCCCATATTACCTGTCTGCTATTTTTTATTAATATGGACTCTTTAGGTACTGAGTTGTCATTCTTTCACTTTTTACCTCATAGAATTAAAGTAGTATGACATTTTAACTTCAAAATGTCTGAGTTTTGATCTTTTTTTTTGTTTGTTTGTTTTTATTTTTTTAATAAATCTTTATTCAGATTATTACAATTGTTTCTCCTTTTTCCCCCCATAGCTCCCCTCCACCCAGTTCCCACCCCACCCTCTCCCCCCAGCTCCTTCACACTATCCTCATCCATAGGTGTATGATTTCTGTCCAGTCTCTTCCTGAACACCCCCATACCCCTTTCCCCCTGAGAATTATCAGTCCACTCCCTTTCTATGCCCCTGATTCTATTATATCCACCAGATTATTCTATTCCTCAGGTTTTTAATTCACTTTATTTTTAGGTTCACTTGTTGATAGATATGTATTTGTTGTTCATAATTTTTATTTTTACTTTTTTCTTCTTCTTCTTCTTTAAGAATACCTTTCAGCATTTCATATAATACTGGTTTGGTGGTGATGAACTCCTTTAGCTTTTTCTTATCTGCCCTTCAATTCTGAATGATAGCTTTGCTGGGTAGGGTAATCTTGGTTGTAAGTTCTTGCTATTCATCACTTTGAAAATTTCTTGCCACTCCCGTCTGGCCTGCATAGTTTCTGTTGAGAAATCAGCTGACAATCATATGGGTGCTCCCTTGTAGGTAATTAACTGTTTTTCTCTTGCTGCTTTTAATATTCTCTCTTTGTCTTTTGCTCTTGGCATTTTCATTATGATGTGTCTTGGTGTGGTCCTCTTTGGATTCCTTTTGTTTGGGGTTCTGTGCGCTTCCTGGACTTATAAGTCTATTTCTTTCACCAGGTGGGGGAAGTTTTCAGTCATTATTTCTTCAAATAGGTTTTCAGTATCTTGATCTCTCTCTTCTTCTGGCACCCCCATAATTCTGATGTTGGTATGCTTGAAGTTGTCCCAGAGGCTTCTTACACTATCTTCAAGTTTTGGGATTTTTTTTTGCTTTTTGCTTTTTCGGTTGAGTGTTTTTTGCCTCTTTGTACTTCAATTCTTTGACTTGATTCTTGTGTTCCTCTAGTCTGTTGTTGGGTCTCCATATAATATTTTTTATTTCAGTCAGTGTATGTTTAATTTCTAGTTGGTCCTTTTTCATATCTTCGAGGGTCTCGTTATATTTATCAGCCTTTTCTAGGATATTCTTGAAAAGCCTTATAACCATGGTTTTGAATTCTATATCCAGTCGTTTGTTTTCCTCCATTTCTTTTGTTTGTGATCTGTTTCTTTGTCGCCGCATTTTCATTGCTTCCCTGAGTTGGCAGGGTAGATTTGTGTGCTAGGTTTCCTATATGGCCCAGTGGGTCGGCCTCCTCAGTTATCCTGAGGTGGACACTCTTGGTACACCCCTTTGTGGACTGTGTGTACAGCCTTGTTGTAGTTAAGTCTTGATTGTTGTTGGTATCACTGGGAGGAATTGACCTCCAGGCCAGTTGGCTGTGAGGATCAGCTGTGTCTACGCTGTGAGAAGTTCGGTGCTGGAGACAGCCTTATAGGATTAGACTTGCCAAATTGCAAAAGCCTCTGTGCTCAGTTTGGATGGGGTGGAGTCTCAGGGCAGAGCAGACAGTCTTGGCTCCCCATCAGCCTTGCCCTTGCGTGCGCGCCTCCATAACTCTGCCTTCCCCGGCTCCTGAGTCTCCACCCGAGAGTCCAGATTCCCCCCACAAGAGCATGGGTCCTCAGGGGCTCGACTGGAGCTGGGGTTCAGTGCAGTCAGAACTAAGGTTCAATGCAGTCAGGAGCTTCCAACTC
Source organism: Plecotus auritus (assembly GCF_963455305.1). Classification (NCBI taxonomy): domain Eukaryota; kingdom Metazoa; phylum Chordata; class Mammalia; order Chiroptera; family Vespertilionidae; genus Plecotus; species Plecotus auritus. Next base: position 143,191,362 of record NC_137772.1, read on the forward strand.
CCTTCTGATAGGAAAAGCCTGTGGCAACCTCTGCAGCCTTTGTGCACACTGGTGCATGTGCCTCCAGACCCCTGCCCGCCAGGGCTCTCCTGGGTCTCCCCCGGGTCTCTGAGTCTCCGGGTGCCTTTCTCTCTATCTGATAGTCCAGACTCCCCCTGTATGAGCCTGGGTCCACAGGGTTTCGCCCAGAACTGGGGTTCAGTGCAGTTGGAACTGGGGTTCAGTGCAGTCAGGGGCTTCCTTCCCCCTTCTGCCAGAGAAAGTCAGCCAGGCTCTCAGCCGCCCTTCCTCTCTACGCACACAAAGACCCTTTGCCATACCTCCAATTCTCTGTGAGCTTTTCTCTTTCCTTCTAGTTGTAGAATTTCCACTCAGCCAGCTTTCCTATGGTTCTGGATGGTGTCCGTTCTGTCTTTTAGTTGTAGTTTTGAAATTGTTGTGTGAGGCAGCAGTTTAGGTGCCTACCTATGCCGCCATCTTGGTTTCTCTCAATTTTGATCTTAATATAATAAGATTTGTGAGCAATTAACTTCCCCAAAGCATCATTATCTCAATTACAGTGGGATTCTTCAACCTTTAACCTCAAACAAAATTTGGCAAAACCTTGAATGGATGCTTTTTTAGTTAAAATAATCAGCTTCTACGTTTCTATGTTACATGAAAATTATTGCTTGTATAAAATTGGCAAGTAAATATTTGCTTACAAATTAGATAAATCAATATTGATAAATCAAAATTTCTGCATGTTTTAGAAAGAGAATGTCTTATTTTTTAAGCATAAAATAATAAGGCAGAGAATGACTCAATATTACTCATGAAATGAAAGTATATACACTGTCTATAAATTTTAAGTCTTTATATTTTATAGTATGTATTAGAGGAACTGTGACATGTAGCACAAAGTATAGTGACTTTTACTTGAACCACTGCTATTCTCATAATGAAGAAATGCTGCAGAAATAAAATAAAAAAGTGTAGTGGTTCTCAGACTTTTTGTTATCCTTTACTTTCTTAAAAATTATTGAGGACTCCAAAGAGGTTTTCATTATGTGAGTTTTATATTGATATTTACTGTATTAGAAACTAAAATATAAATTTTAAATGATTTATTATTTCCTTTGACATTAACAGAAAATAATTACTTATAATATTTTTATAATAAAAATAACTGGATTTTCTAAACAAGCAAAATTTAGTGAAAAGGGTAGCATCATTTTACATTTTTCCAAATCTTTTTCATGTATGGCTCAATAGGAAGATTGCTGGATTCTCATGTCCATTTCTGTATTCACCATTTTAATATCAAACATTATGTAGCCTTTGGAAAACGCCACTGCATACCCTTGACAGAATGAAAGTAAAAGACAAAATAATATCAATATAATTATGAAAGTAGTTTTGATATTGCAGTTCTTTAGACAAAGGTGACCCCAGACACACGTTGAAAACTGGTGACTTAGTGGTTTAAAAGAAGAATCTTTCTTCCCTCTGAGTCTACAGGTCCCCTGGGCAATTCTACCAATCTGAATTTAGGTTGACTAAGCTCACTCGGCTTACGCCAGTATTGCAGTCAGTTATTGGGTTGTCTGGAAGTTGGCTGCTCTAGGTAGGCCTTGGCTGAGATGATGCGGACTTTCTCCACCTGGCCTCTGTGCCTACAGCAAGCTGGCCTGGCCTCTTTCCATGGCAGTGAGGTTTCAGGAGGGCAAGTGAAGCATGAAAGGCCTCTTGAGTTCTAGGCTTAGAAATGCACACTATTCATTCTATAGCATTCTTTTGGCCAAAATATATTAAAAAGTTAACTTACATTCCATCATGAGAAATAGATTTCTCCCCTTGATAGGAGATACAACAAAGTGGTATTGGCACATTCAAAAGGGGTATATCAATAAAGGATGAAGAATTCTGAACATTTTATAAGTCAGTTGACCATAGAATCCTTAGATTTCCAACAAAAATACAAATTTAAATGAATTCTTTGCATCATTTTCAATTGATTTAACTTCATTGTATACACTGCAAAAATATGTAAGAATAAATTTAGAAGTAATGGTGTCATCTAAAATTTATTAGTTTTGTCCCTACACTGTATATGCTCAGGTATAACGAGAGCCTCAGATATAATCAGGTTATGAGAGATGTGCTTATGTTAAATAAAATACATTGACATGGGTAATGACTTTGCTAATTGCTTAATTTATAGTAAGAACTATAAATAGTATTCAAGATGAAAATATGTGTATGTGTATAATTAGCAAACCTCTCACTGTAGCCAAGTAATATTAAGCAAACTATGAAACTGCCATTGAACATTCACTTTAACAGACCAGAAAAAGTCAAAATACATAATTTAAGCAATTTATTTTTTAGAAAATAAATATAGAAATCAGGATGTTTTTCTTTTATTATCAAAATATGCATAGGAGGTCAGATGAGCAAAGATCTAATTATACCTAGCTAAGAGAACCACATGTAATGATAAGTTTGCTTTGTTTTTTCCTTTCTAACAGGATGGAAAATTCTTTAAATATGTACATTGCATCTCTTTCCACTTCAAGGATAACCACACCATTAAGGGCAAAAATACCCAAATTGCCCTTCCTGGACCAGAAGTTACATACTCAACTATGTGTCTAGAATCACATAGGTCAGTGGTCGGCAAACTGCGGCTCTCAAGCCACATGCGGCTCGCGAGCTGCGGTTTGCCGCTCTCTTGACTTATGAGTTTGCCGACCACTGACCTAGACTCTCGATTCCAATAATTACAGGCTGTTGTTGTTCCTTGTGATTAAGCCCCTAGTGGTCGGCAAATTTGCGAGCTGCAGTTTGCCGACCACTGACAGATGAGTGATGCAGTTCAGTAGTAAAATATAAAGAAATTGGATGGCGGGAAGATTGTAGGAAACTAGAGAGAAACTTCCCCATCTACAGAGAACTAGGTTCAGCCAATGACTGCAATATGAGAATGAAAGCCCATTAGTACTATGAACTCTAATTTCAAAAGAAATTTAGATATTTATCTGAAATTCTTTTTTTATACATTGCACAGAGCAAGCCAATCTTGTTAGAATCTAATTCTCCCTTAGGTGGCTATTGTTGTGAAACAGACATTATTTGAACATTGCTGATGTTGTCATAAATTTCCCACTTTTTAGACCTTGTTTCAGTTGACATATTGTCTTGTTATTAATGTTCATATATTTTGATATTGATATATTAATATTTATATATTTATAATTTAATATTGTTTTCTCCTTAAAATTATGCAAACTTGTGCTCTCATAGTTAAAGTGTAGGAACATCTTAAGCAAACTTAATTCAAATGAATAAAACTGTAAAAGGTCACACAGACAAAAAAAAATTCAGAAAAAAAGAGAATGGGAGAGAAACAGAAATAACAATTAATATAAATGTGCAAGCTCCCCCCACTCCATTTAACTTATATACCCAGTGTGAACCTGAGAATGGAATGGGAGATGTGTGTTCTTCCTCAGATATTATCCATTTCTATGTGTGAACATCTTATTCACCAAACAATATGATTCTAGTGCTTAAGGTGCATGCATTTCACACATAGTGCCTAAATCCAATTGGGTTACATTTGGCACTCAGTAAAAAAAGCACACTCATTTAATATGTGGGGAAAACCACTATCAGTGAATCCCATTTTAGATAGAATATCGGTCTTAAGCTTGCCATAAAAGTTCTACTTCTCTCATTTTTGATTATACATGTTTTATGCTTTAGTTGGTAAACATAGAATTAAATGGCTACATGACTGACTATGATTTTCGACTGTAAAGATGATATTGAATCCTTTCAAATGTATTATATTGATTGTCAGAAACCTCAGGCTTGGCTTTGTCCTTTCAATAACAAGTTGGACTCTAACATTGATTTCCCCCCACCCCTATAAAGTTGTGGTTGCGCTAATGATCTTCACATTTCTTTGTAGCTTGAATATTATTATCTGTTTGACTTTCAGGTGGTTTATTTTGTAATTTAATGAAAAATGAAATGTGCTTTGAACTGCTGAGTAAATGATAAACAATTCCTCCAGATAACAATGTAAGTGAAATTCTATTAGAAAACAATGTATAAATACTGTTTACATCTAATTAATTTTTCGTCTTGCCTCTTCAGCATTCTTTTAAAAAGAAACAAGGCAATGCTTTGTGCATGGTCGATTTCTCAACAAGTGTCTGTTCGTGTTTCATGTGCTTTATCCCACATAGTACCCTCTACTAGTATACAGATAATCACACTCACTAATGTTATGACCTGTTATAGGCTTCATCTCTTACATGCATAGCCAAGTGAAAATCTGCAGTGTAGACTCATCCTTTTATTCCACAGTCATACCAATTTCAACTCAGATATCAATGTGTAGACACAATGTCTTAGCGTGTCTGGGCAGCTAACAAAATACCACAGGCTGAGTAGCTTATAAACAACAGACAAGTGCCAACATGAGCAGGTAAGAATCCTTTTGTGGTTGCAAACTTCTGGTCATACCCTTACATGGCAGAAAGGACACGAGAGCTGTCTGAAACCTCTCTTCCAGGGCCTCTATCCCATTCAGGAAGGCTCTGCTCTCATGACCTAATCAGCTCTCAAAGTCCCACCTCTTAACACCATCACCACTTTTTTGGGTGTTAGATTTTCAACATCTGAATTTTTAGTGTGGACAGAGATTGAGACCATAGCGTACAAATAAACAAACTGCTCACAAGCAAGTTTTTCACCAGTTAGCATGGGATTTTAAATGGACAAAACTAATTATGAATTTTTATTCTGTAATTTAATAGCTATTTGAATACAGGCAAACTAATTCTATTTCATAGCCTCCTTTGTTTTTCCTGTAAAAGGGCACATGACTTAAACTTATTGTCATCTCTTTCCATCGCTCCTTTACAAGTGGTATCATGAAAAATATTTCTAACATAAAAAAAAATAAACTCAGATATCCAAAGTGTTCTTTTTAATAGGATTGTAGGCACACACAAAAAAATTTCCCCAAGCTAACTGCTACTTGTCCCTCCTAAAAGTCTCCACATGGCTTCTTCTTTATATCCTTACTTTTCGGAGTCTTCTTCAGCTGGATTTCAGGCAGTTCTGAATGATGTTTGTTCTGTAGTTTCTTTGTAATTTTGATGTGATTGTGGGAGGATGCGGGTACCAGTTTTACCTATGCCTTCATCTTGACTGGAAGCCGGATAGACTTTTTGAATGTGTACCAAGTTCTAGTTGCTTTGTTATCTCATTAAATCAAATAAATAACTCTGCAAGTCAGATATTGATGTGCTAACTTTAAAATGAAGAACCTGAACTATGTTGCATATCTGAAACTAATATAATATTGTATGCTGACTATACTTAAACAAAGTAAATAAATGAAATTAAACTAAATTAAGAACCTGAGGATGAAGACTGCTTAAAATCATGCATATATACCCTAGCCAGTTTGCTCAGTGGTTAGAGCATCAGCCTGTAGACTGAAGGGGCACATGCAGGAGGCAACCAATCAATGTGTCTCTCTCACATCCATGTTTCTCTCTCTGTGTCTCTCCCCCTCCTTTCCACTCTCTTTAAAAATCAATGGAAAAAAATATCCCCGGGTAAGGATTAACAGCAACAACAAAACAAACAAACAAACAAAATACATCCAGTAAATAGAAAATGCTAATTAAGATGTATCCATCTTCTACATTATTTTAATAAAGCATATGTAGAATGAGATTTGGAGTTGAGTTTTAAGGATGAATAAGAGCTAATTAAACAGTCAAAGAATAAGTAATTCCAGGCGCAGAAATCAATTCAACATCTGAATTTTTAGTGTGGACAAAGATTGAGATCATAGTGTACATGTGATGAAGGGAATGACTTAACTTGGAAAGTGAGTAGTCCCTCAAAGCTATAATATTGATCTTTCAATGAAATACCTGACTGGAAATGTAGGTTGTAGCCAAGATGTAATATGCCTAACATGGAGCTAATAACAATATGCAAGATGAACTTCAGCAATAAGTGGTTTATGGCAGGGCAAATAAGTAAAACCCTATAGCTATGAACATGGGCTACTGAGTTTAAACACCTTATCATACCAATCAATTCTAGAGTAATTTCCAACACTAAATAAAATTTTTTTATAATGTGCATACCCTTGTGCCTGGCAAATAACGACTCTCCAAAAATATTAATTGTTGTTATTTTGGAAAAAGAAATCAATTTGTTCATTTAACAAACACTTGTTGAGGACTTGGATACTGCAGTAAACAAAACAGATAAAGTTCTTGCTCTCAATGGGCTTAAATTCTAGAAAGGCAGGGCAGTCAGAAAAAAATATTAGCAAAAAAGATTAGGAGAAAAATACCACAGATCTGTTTGATATATAATTTATTGAACAAAATTACATTCTACATGCGGGATGGTGTGTGCCACAAGTCAGGGAAACACAGGACGAGGTAGGAATGAAGCTGAGATTTCTGGTGACTTCTAGCAGCAGCACAGGGCATTGTGTTATTATTAGCCAAAATAGGAAAAGAGACCCAAGAACACATGTGGGCAGAGTTGAGGAGAGGAGCAGAAAGTGAATCTGATTTAGAACGTGTCAAATTACAGGTGTCTGTACATCCCAGTAGAGATAGTGGGATCTGGAAATTGGTTACTATAGAGGGTAGACTATGGTAGGACAGAAAAAAATATTTTCTTGGTTATGCATCTGTCTCCAACCTCCAGCAGAACGGTGGAGCACACTGAACATGTGCTTCACAAGTTTGTTGTGGAAACTAATGAATTTATATTTTGTAGAAAATACTATCTGTAACTTTGTGACTGACTTGCAATGAGATTCTGCTAAAGAAACTCCCTTCTGCTTTCCATCTTTACTGTTATCACCTCTCAGATAGATGCAAGAAGCAAAACTTAGTGCTTTGGCTAACTGGTTGGGTTTACAGGGTCCCTTTCTAATTATGCTCTGCTAAATAGAGGTACTTATCAAGCAAAGTGTAAGCTGTTATTTAATTATAATTTAAAAGACTCTCCATGAAGAGACTCTAAGTTTAGCAGAGGGATCTGAAAGAAGTAAGATATTCTTTAGAGACAGCAGTGGATGAAAGAGTTTTAACAGCATGTGTTTGATATTTTCTGGACTAAGATATCCTTAACTTTCAAAGGATGAAAAATTAAATACCTTGGATCAATAGAGAGTATAAAAAATCAAACCTATTGATCATAAGTCATTGACAATAATATATATTTTATATTGCTGAATTATTACTGTACCTATACAATATTACCATAGTCCTGCAAAAATGAATACTATAGTCTAAACTGTTATTTTACTAGTAAAGATGAGCTTAGCAAACTAAAGTGAATTTTAGAATTAGTCAAATCTCTGAAAAATAATGGCAAAAGTTATAGTGATTCTGAATATTTTTATAAACCATGACATATTATGTTTAACATAGTTTCAGTGTTAAATGTATTCCCATAAATTCCAAAATTTTCACTAATAGTAGAAATGGATTCCATTAATCAGAATGTTTTACTACCAGGCAAAAATTCTTAACTGGATAGAAAATAGTTAAAATGTGCAGTTTGTAATATTCTATATTCTCAGTTAATGTTTTTATCATATAAATTTTATGAAAATGATGTAAGTTGAAAAATTCTGCACAAGAAATATAATATTTTATACTATGACATTTTATCTACATAATTAATTAAATATTGTATTAGCCAATGAAACACACATGAGAAACCAGTAATTTTGAAATAATAAATTTCAAAATAAAAAATTGATAAAAAAAATTATCAAAAAATACAAAAAAAATAATTATCTTACCTAATAAAAACAAACATGTAAATTGACCATAACTCTGCTACGCCCACAGCCAATCAGGAGTGAGTATGCAAATTAACCCAACAAAGATGGTGGGTTAATTTGCATATGCAGACTGAAATTGAACCTGGGATGCTTGAATCTGCAGGTCGATGCTCTATCCACTGAGCCAAACCAGCTAGGGCAACTGGCCATTGTTTTTGAGGATACATGGAAGACAGGGAAAGTCTTCCTCTAATGCTTATTTTTAAATACCCATCAGAAAAATATCCATGGGTTCCTTTGCAGCCCCTTTCACCTCGTTACCTACTATATTTAGTTTGTTTAGAAGATGAGATGTAGTGTCAAAGTTAAAAATCCTCTGTTTCCTGAATGTTTCCTAATAATGGTTCATTATAGCTTTGTCTTATTACTATTTTTCTTTTAAGAATGTGGACATATTTATTAAAAATATACCAAGAATGGCTAATAATGATTTTAGAAACCAAATCTAATACAAATTGAAACGTGAACATTTCTATTGAAACCAAATCTAATACAAATTGAAACGTGAACATTTCTATTGAGATTAGTTCCTATTTAGTAAGGGGTGCTATATCAAATGCATTGCTATTGCTACTTTAATTAGAAAGGACCCCTTTTCACAATGACTCTGGCTCTGGAGGAATTATAAACACACAAGTTAGAAGCACTAAGAAAGCTTATTCTACTAAACTGTCAACAGCAATCTCTCAGATCTGTTTAAATTTATTGAGAGGCCGGAAGATCTGATTGACATTCTGACAATAAACACAGAATCAATGCTAACAGTGTTACATTTAATACACAGAGATATATTAAGGATGTAGGGAGTTGGCAGTAGCTATCATAAATGTGCCTACTCTTTGACCCAGCAAATTCATTTGTGAGATTATATCCAAAAATTATGCACCAAGGTATATTGTAAGAATTTTCACTGTGTTATTTTGCAATAGAGAATATTTGAAAACAACCTACAATATATATTTATAAGAAGAGGGTCAAATAAATAAGTGTTTCAGCTAGAGAATTCAGGAATTTATTTTTTTAATCCTCACCCAAGGATATTTTCCCATTGATTTTTATAGAGTGTGGAAGAGAGGGGACTGGAGGGAGAGAGAGAGAGAGAAACATAGAGGGGGAGAGAGAGAGAGAGAGAGAGAGAGAGAGAGAGAGAGAGAGAGAGAGAGAGAGAAATATCTATGTGAGAGAGACACATGAATTGGTTGCCTCCTGCATGCACCCGACCAGGGCCCATACTGGAGAAGAGCCTGCAACCAAGGTACATGCCCTTGACCAGAATCCCACCCTGGACCCTTTAGTCCTAAGGCCAATGCTCTATCCACTGAGCCAAACTGGCTAGGGCAAGAGAATTCAGCTATTTAAAAGAATAAAGTACTCTATTTGTACTGACACAAAAGGATATATATATACACTTACTTAATTTATCTTTCTTGTTAAAATTATTACAGATGTCCCCTTTTCCCCCCTATTAACTTCTTTTAGCCTTTCCCCATGCATATAATGCAGTGAAGTCAATTTTGATTTTAAGCAGGTGCGTGTTGTGTGTTTGTGTGTGTTTGTGTGTGTGTGTGTGTGTAGAATAGGCCCTGGAAAATTAAATTATGGGGGAAACTAGTTATCTCTAGCAGGATTTTAGGGGTGGGGTGTATGGATACATTTACTGCTTCTATTTTTTCCATATTCTTACTTTACTTGTATAATTAAAAGCTAAAGTAATACAGTTTCTCTTTCCTTCCTCACACCTTATGAATAGAACTTGCACATGCCTTTGTGTATTACAGCATTCATTTTTATTTTTATACTTCCAAAAATATGAGTTTTCAGGACTGGTGGGTGACATAAATATGACATCAGAACTGGAGAATATACCTATGATAATAAGCAGTATTCCTCCTAATTTATCACTGTGCATTTACTATTATGGGACAGTTGGGCAGGCCCATACTAAATATAATTTTTCATATATATATATATATATATATATATATATACACACACATATATATATATTTCACATGTGTATATATAAAAGAAGGCTAAGTAGTAGACCTTAGTTGGTTATTAATTTGTTTTACTACATGAAGAGAGACAAAATAGTATAATGTTTAATAGAACAGTATGCAAAGTTGGGTAGATCTTTGGTTGGAATCTCAATACTATAAGACCTTGGACAAGATTGTTAAATGCTCCCAAAAGCCTCATTCTTTTCTTAACTAAAAAAATATCATAATAACTACTTGTTGGAATTCTGGGAGGATCAAAATAGATCATGCATGTAAAAAGCCCTGGAGCACAGTGCTTACCATGTAATAAGTTCCCCTAACACTTAGAATTCATTTGTGCTTTTTCATAGTTTATATTAATATTTTGTTTTCCTCAATAAATTGTATAATTCCTGAAACAACATATGGAAATATTATACTGAATATATTTGCAAAACTGTATAATTTTCCAATAACATCTTTAGCTTTTGCAATAGAAATATAGCTATTTTAGTATGAGTGAGCTGGAAGTTAGCCTTAGAAAAACATATTTTGTGTAATTCTCTCATTTTAATTGATTATCTGCACAGTGCCATAAATCAGTGATGTTTGGAGTATACATGGGAAATAATGGAAAATAAATTATAAGATTGAACATAGGAAAATTGGTTTTCACTGTTAAAATTATTAATTTCCTTCTGAAATGAGTCTTTCTTTAGAGATTTTCATTGTGCACTCAGACCATAGCTTCCTGATCAATAAAGTAATTCAAACCGTGGGAGAATGAAAAAGAGAATAGACTGAAAGTTTGATATAAAAATTATGTTTAAGGAACTGGTAATGAGTCTTGGTTAGAATGTCTATTTTAAAATTCATTTGTTTCTTTTTTAAAACCACTTGACAATCTACTTTAAGAAATCAAGTGGGGGATGGGGGGAGTGGTGAAAAAAGAAAGAAAGGCCTGTGAACTAAAATTGTTAGACAACTGTGAATATTGCTAGCTTAATCCTAACCTTGAATCTGGGAATTTAAAATAAATAAATAAACTGATATATTAGAAATTTTTAAGATTTCTGATAATAAGACGAATAAAGAAAATGAAAACTTTAAAATTAATTTTTAAAATGTCAATTATGACATTGCTATGAGTATTCCTAGTCCATAGATGCTTATAGGCTTCCCATATGAACATTTAACTATGGAAATGACTGGTTTAATTTAACCAAGGGCAGGTCCTAGAATATTTGTCTTTTTATATCTGAATTGGCACCTCTAGTCAACCTGAAATTATTTATCAATCAAACCCTAGAATGTACATTTTATGGCCTAAGTTGTCCAGTTAGATATTGGAGTACATACAGTCTTTTTAGAAATAAAAATTATGTCTCCCAGAAAATTAATATATGAGCATAATTTTATTAAATATTAAAAGAGAAATAAGAATTGGAACAGGGTCAGAATGCATTTTATACCCTGATAAAAAATCCCTTATAGTATTTTTGTTTCACACATTTTGCATAATTTTGAAAATATATTATATGTCTAATTTTAGGTCCTTATTGACAAATATGTAGTTTTAACTATGTTATATTACAAGGAAATAGATAAGTGTATAAAGAAACATAACAGCCATGCATACTTGTATTAAACATACAACCAATATTAATGTCATTGCAGTCTTTCATCTTTTCTCTATGCATTTTTACATAGTGAAACTTTTGTGTGTATTTAAGAATAGTAAATATATAAGAACATTTACAGCCTTATAAACAAGATAATATCCAGAGATAATTTAATAGCAAATGCTATTGGGTATTTTCATTCAGAAGGAGTTTTAACGATACAGAAAAAAAGTTTCTCAAGTTTTTTTACATGGGAGTGACCTGTAAATTACCCAACTCAGCTCTACCTTTTAATGGGAATAAACAAGAAACAACATTTGTTGACAATTATCCTTGTAAACTCCAAACTATATAAATGTTATAGCATTGTAAGCAATTTCTGAATGGAAGAAATCCAGTTATGCTTCAAGTGGTTATAAATAATGGATAATATATTTTATTTGATATATATTTATTATCATACTAGAGGCCCGATGCACAAAAATTCATGCAAGAGTAGGTCTTCCTTCCCCAAGCTGCTGGCACAGGCTTCCCTCCAGCACTGGGGACCCAGGCTGGCTTCCCTCCGGCCCTGGCTTCATCAGGAAGGATATCCGGAATGATGTCCGGAAGATGTCTGGTCTAATTGGCATATTACCCTTTTATTATTAGAGATTTCTTGATTCCAGAAAATTTGAAGGTACAAAAGGAGAACTGAGCTTTGTAATACATAATACAAAGTCCAGCTTCATTATTCAGATTAATATCTGCATGAGAATGATTAAGTCTTATTGGTTTCTTGAATTTGGAATCAAAAGTAAATGAAAGAACTGCAGTCCTTTACACCAAATTTCTCCATTCTTGGTTCTTAATTCATCTCTAAAATGACTTAGTGGAACATCTTAAAGTATTTTTTTGGGGGGAAAAAGTGTTTGTTTTCTAAGACTTTACATATCAGAATAACATGTTATGTTTGCTCAGTGGATAGAGCATTGGCCCACAGACTGAAGGATCCCAGATTTGATTCCTTTGGTCAAGGGCATAAACCTGAATTGCAGTCTCCATCCCCGGTCCCCCATCAGGACCCTGCGGGAGGCAACCAATCGATGTGTCTCTCTCACATAGATGTTTCTCTCTCTTTGTCTTTCCCCCTCATTTCTACTCTCTCTAAAAATCAATGGAAAAATATCCTCTGGTGATATTTGCCCCTGAAAAATAAAGATAACTTATGTGAACTGCAGTTATGGAACAATAACTTTTCCCTTCAAAAGTCTCAAGAAATTTTGTCATTTCATCCCTTTTAAAATTATTATGGAGTAGAAGTCTGTAACAAGTCAGTTCATTTTGTTTGTCAAAATCTTTGAAGTATATTAACTTGTACTCTTTCTGGTTAGTTGAAAGATTTACAAGAAAAGAGAAAACACAAGTTCATAATGCAGAGATGTTACACTATACCCTCTGTCTGGAATCTCTCCACCTTTACCCACTTCCTGTCTGCCATCACCTCCTTTATGGAATATTTCCTGAGGACATCTACTCCTGGGTCGGGTAGATGGGACAGACCCCTTCTTTCTCTGTTTTGTTTTCTATTGTAATCTGTGCACATTCTAAAGTCACACGTGTCACATTTTAGGATCTAGTTTTGATACATTTACCTTCCATTTACCTTGCACTAAAGATTAGGGCAAGAACATGTACTTATTAACCTTTTATTTCTACCACAATGTCATCTGTACAATGAAGCTTCAAAAAATGCTAAAAGAACAAATCAGTATTTAACATATAGGGCAACACAGATTAAACAATCATTAATGATGTTTCTAAAAATTATTGATAACAGCTATCAGGAAAGTATTTCTAACAGAACATATGTTTTTATTGTACTTGCTTTGTTAGTTTTTTCTGTGCTAGTTAAGATGAATATGAAATTTTAGTCATTGTGCCTAGCACAAATACCTGGTAATGAATCCTATATAATAAAAGCATAGTATGCAAATTGTCCCCTCAACTGGGAGTTCATCCGGGAGTTCGACCAGGGGGTGGGGTCAGCTGGGGGAAGGGAGGGAGTACCTGGCCAGCAGCCAGTAGCTGCTATGGACCCTACTAGTGCATGAATTTTATGCACTGGGCCTCTAGTTATCTATAACAGAATTACACATTCTGACTTTAAAATTTAAAAACAAGCTCAAGTAAAAATTCTTAAAGAGAAAAACAATTGGTATTCTAACTGAGTATGTTGCATGAATGATGAGATATATTTACGCATATACAATATTTGTCAAATTGGTATTTGGTCTGACTGAATTCAAGTTAAAGTTTACCCGATATATTGCTTTACAAAAATGTGTGGCAATTTTATTGAGACAGTGTATTATCTCTTCATATTAGTGATATACATATTATTAGTAATGTGTTTCAATATTATTGCTTTCACCAAGTTAAATTTGATTTGGAACCACCTAATTTTTATATCTCTTTGATAAACTGAGTAGATAGGAATGCATAAAAAGTTAGATTTATTAAATGACCTGTCATTTATCATAACTTTATAGCATATTAGCAGTGTAAACTTTGCCTGGTCACTTAATTTAACATAAATCTATCCAATCTTTAGTTTCCTTATTGGTAACTTGAGAATAACCAAATGTATATATGAGTTTCATGGAAGATTTAGCAAAATGTACTATACAGCCCTCTGAATGAGGTAGTTATCATCATCATCATTATTCCTTTCTCACCCATGACAACTCAAAATAGCTTCTGGACTATAACTTTCCTTAGTACTAACACCTGTAATTTTTGCTAAAGTAATTCAATGTCTGCTATTATCAGTTCCACTCCAGCCTGGCCTTTTTCGGCTCATTGAAAAGAAACTAGAAATCTGTAAGAGAATGGTATCCAAAAAAAGAAGTTAGTAAATAAAGTACATCTCTTGCTTCAGTTTCAAAAACATTGCTGTTTCTTCCAATTCTCACTTCCAGTTTTACTATTTTTACGGTCAGTGGCAGGAAATCTCTAGCCTGTCAACACTACACATGTTCTATCTGTGTTGAAGCTTAGCGTGAACCAGAAAATAAATCTTGCTGGTCATCATTGTGAACACTACTAAACAGTCTAGCCTCTATAACTTTCCACTTTGTTACTACTGATAGCTACAAATGGAAAGTACAACTTAGAACTGTAAATATATATATATTAAATGGGAAAAAAATTACATCTGCTCCTATCAATACCTGAGCCTTTTGTACAAAATGTAATGATAGCCATGTTTTATAAAACCCTTTTCAATTTTGTGGCTTCCTGAAGCTTTTGCTATGTCAGCAACATTCTTTCTGTTCATCAGAAAGTATTGCATACTGCCCTTAGGGCATGTGCAGTCCTCTGCTAAGCAAAGTAGAAAAACAAATTGATCAAGAATTTTAAAAAGCAAGCTAAGCAAGTCAGGTACACATATTGATACAAGTCAGACAGATGAACAGTTGACTGTGAGACTTCTCTCATGTTTTCACTGATGTGAGGTTAAAGTGTTGAATACAAGCCCATACGTTTTGAAGAATATAATTTCCTTTTGCATTATAACTATTGATTTAAAAATAAACTATTAAATAAAATATGTTATAATTTAGTATCTTTGGGGAGATTAATGTAGCCACATTCATTCTGATAAATAGGTATATGTTTTTTTCTATTTTTCCGCCCCCTTACATGGCATGGTATACTTTGCATTGGAAAACTGTGATTTTACCCTAAAAAGCTGGAGGGAGAAAACTAAACTCATTACATTTGGTGGTTTGTTGGAAATAATCTAAGTAACATTCCATAAACATGATGAATTTGTGAATATGCTAAAGCATATGCACTTTAAGCAAGCAGCTCTACAGAGTAATAATTCACTTGTCACTTTATATCAGCATCAATTCTTTAATAAATGAGCATTTTCCTTGAGTTGATGAAGACTAGTACATAAATTTTCAGTGTCTTCCCAAGAAGAAATGTAAGATTATTTGTACACCTAATACTTTATCTGCCTCCATGAGCAACACTTTGAAATAAAAATGCATGTTTTCAGTGTTACAATGACAGAACCATTATCTCTACACATATGCATGCAAATGTATGAGGTGGTAAAGATAAGTAAATGGCCCAATAGATCCAAAGAATATCTGTCTGCAAATCGCGTGCCTGTAAAAATTTTGCCCCATATCTGAATTCTGATATTTGACAGATCATATTATATCTGTCTGAGACTTCCCTGGCATAAATTAATTCCTCTATTTTGCTACTGGTCTTTTAAGTGTGCACAGTGTCAACTGTAATTTTTTATGCTGCATTTTTAAACATCCTAAGATATTTCAAGTTATCTCAGTTATGAACTATTTCAATCTCTCAAAATATAAAATAAACAAGTGGGATTATTCTTACTTCTCACTAAATAAAATCATAAAACAAATTTTAAAAAAGGTTTTATAGTGGATTGATGAGGGATACAGTTAAACTTGATATTCTCATTTTCATGCTTTCAGACAAAGAGCCTAGACGCAGGAGTCCTCAAACTTTTTAAATAGGGGGCCAGTTCACTGTCCCTCAGACTGTTGGAGGGCCGGACTATAGTTTAAATAAAAACTATGAACAAATTCCTATGCGCACTGCGGGCCCGGGACAAGTTGGCTGCTAAGCAGGACAGGCAGCGGCACCCGGCGGGCCGGATAAATGTCCTCGGCGGGCCGCATGTGGCCCGCGGGCCGTAGTTTGAGGATGCCTGGTAGGTTTGGGTCATGACTGGAAAGCTCTTAGGCAAGATTCAAGAGTGCCATAGGAAAGAAATACAAACACTTCGGGTAGCTTTCTCACAGCTCCAAGTTCAAGATTTTTGCAATGAGAAAATTATCTCTTTCTCTTTCTCTCTCTCTCTCTCTCTCTCTCTCTCTCTCTCTCTCTCTCTCTCACACACACACACACACACACACACACACACACACACACAAGACCAGGGAATAATTGTTTATTTTCTTCTTTAAAAACACTTTACTAAGTACTAAAGTGATATAAGTTTTTTAAAACTGTTCTACATATAAGAAGTTCAGAATCCAAAGGGAAATAAGACATAAATTCAATATCAAAAGTAGAAAGCATTAAGTTAGAAAATTATAGATAAAATGATGTTAAAAAGTGAAAAACAATTTTTGACTGAAATAAGTTCAGAAAAATCTTCAGCAAGAAGATAGCATTTCTGTGACATAAAAATTATAATCCAAAATTTCAGAATTGGTAATAGAACAGAGGAAATCCATGGAGATCAAATGTGAGTCAATTGTTGACAACAGTACTTATCTTTAAAAAAAAAAAAAACTCCTTTTTTTTCTTTATTGATTAAGGTATTACATATGTGTCCTTCTCGCCCCATGTTAAACTTAACACAAAGTATACTTAGCCTAAGGACAGAAGGAATTATGTACGAAAGCATGTCCAAGCATAAAATAATCTATAGTTAGGCCTTTGAGAAATAAAATAAATGGTGTTGCACCAAATTACATCTTCCCCGCCCCCCCCCCCCCCTCAGGTGCTTCTAAATAGTTCAATTACTAAATTTCTCTAACCCAGGGTAGGGATTACAGAACTATCATGCAGACTAGTTGTGACTTCCATGTTACTCAGTTTTACCTCCAATACAGGCCAGCTTCTGAGTTCCAAAGGAGGGTCCAACAGAGCTTTCATGGAAATCTTCTGCCTTTCTCCACGAGCTATCTTCAGATATAGGGATGCTGATGTTGGTGTCTGGAAATGGCGCAGTTCCCCTGGAGCTATCCCATTTGCACACAGTGTTAAGTTTCCATAGCTTGGACCTGCCCTCAACCAGAGGTTTTGCCAAATAAATCCAAGTCCTGCCAATACCAGGCCATCTTTGCATGCTTTTAAGAAAATTAAAAAATCCTCATGGTTCTGAAATTGTTCAGATAGGTGATTTCAACTTTGTGACACAACTTGATAATGCAGGAGTATCAGATAGCTAGGATAGAGAGTTCCAATAAACTATATGAACTTTTGTTTCTAAAATTAAGAACATTTTTAAAGATTTATTAAAAGTGATCCCCTTATCCACAGTTTCCCTTTCTGGGTTTTCCTTACCTTGGTCAACCACATTCTGAAAATATAAAATGAAATATTCCAGAAATAAAAAGTTTATACGTTGTAACAAAAAAGTAATGAATTTAAAAAAAACAAAAAAGGCATTTTCCAACTTGACTGGCTATTCTGCAATTAATTGTTTGTGGGTGGTAACCAGCTCATCAAAGATTTGGACCCAATTGCAGAAAAGATTATTATTTTTAAATTTTTCTTGATCCTTTCTATTCACCTCTCTATTCTCCAAGCAAGCCTAATTCCTTAGCTACTTTTACTGGATTCTCTGGAAAATTGTAAATCATTCCACTGACACTCGATGTGGAAAGAATTGCAGTAATTTAAGGGCTGCATGTCTGAGCAAGGAATGTAGCCCATTTCTGTGGAGTTGTGTCCCTACAACCACTCACACTTTGATGTATTCAAAACACAGAGATGGTCAATCTTGCCAAATGTCCAAGTGACAAAGTTAGTTAAGCAATGATCTTTGGGGTCACTAGCTTTGCATTTTAAAATATGTGGACTTGTATACAAGTAAAACATTAGGAGACAGCACTTTAAGAACAATAAAGGTCTGAGGGAGACTATGGGAGTTAGTGGCTCACATCTACGAAGTTCCCATTCAGAAAGTTTCTGAATGAAGCTGCTAAGAGTTCATCTTTCTTCCTTCACTTAACTGCAGCTGGTACCAAAGTTCCTGCCACAAGCAATATAAGCTTTATTGTGGCAACTTTGCAATGTTTTTCTCAGTTAGATGACTTTGGGCAAAGACATACCTGTTTTAGAGTTCTCAAACAGAAGATGCCAGGCCTCTGCCTTCCATCCGTCAAGAAAGGTGATGCTGGGCTAGGATGTATTCTCTGCTGTTCCTTTGGCTCCTCTTCCAAGTCCAGTGGATTGTCTTGGCTGCATAACTTGTAGGGAGACAGCAGAGGGAGAGAGCGCTGGAAGCAATGGGGCTCCCAATACAGTGGGCTCTGTTTTTTGTTTGTTTATTTGTTTGTTTTTACACTGTAGCAAGGTTTTTGGCTGTTGTTTTGTTTTAATTTAATATAAAACTACACCTATTGTGACAGAACAAGCTTCGGTTGTTTTACCTCAGCAGTCTGAAGCAGAAATAGGACACAGGATGAAGAGATTGTAGTTTTGCCTGGCCAACATGTTCAAGTCCTACTCAGGGCACATGCCCAGGTTGCAGGCTCAATCCCCAGTGTGGGGCGTGCAGGAGGCAGCTGATCAATGATTCTCTCTCATCATTGATGTTTCTATCTCTCGCTCCCTCTCCCTTCCTCTCTGAAATCAATAAAAATATATTTTAAAAAAATTGTAGTTTCGATTCAGAATTGTTCAGGCTTTCTGTGACTTCTATCTGCCCACGTACTGCTCAGTTCTTGTCCAAGTGTCACTTTGTCATGAATTGCATAATACAAATAAAATCATAGATAATTCCAGAACTTGAAAAATAAATAAAATACTTTTGAAGAGGCCCTTCCTTTGTTTCCCCCCAATTTTGTAAAGATCAGGACTGACACAGACCGACTGGATTTGGCTTCTGTACAGTATTCACTGCATGTATCTTGGGGTCTGGGTAGCGGGGGAAATCCGGGTCTGCATGGACCTGCTCCCGAGCTCTGTGTAGGGGGCGCTCTGCTTCCTGGCTAACGTGCAGTTTACCTTGGCGCATTGTTTTACATTGTGATGACTGAGATCACTTGCAGGCAGCTTTCTTCATTTCTGTCCTGCCGCACAGCAAGGCCTTGTTACTCTTTCCCTGCTAACCTCGGCAGCCAGGCACCGCTGGCCATTCCTGGGCTGGAACACAGCGTGACCTAGTCTGGATCTTCCCACTTCTGGTTTAGGAAGCGAATTTCCAAAACAGATTCCTACTTCTGGTTTAGGGAACGATGCTTAAAACACACACACACACACACACACACACACACACACACACACACACACACACACTAAACAGTGAACAGGTGGGAAAAGCCATCAAATCCATCGCTATTGCCACCGTTAAGGGGAGTATGGACCTGGACTCTGATGATGGCCCGGGGAGACTGTGGCCAATGAGAGACTGAGGGAGCACTGAGCTAGGGGTGGCTGGTTTCTGATATGGTTTCTGAGCGTAGGAAGCAAATGTCCAGTCTCTTTTTTGAGACTGGAAAGGAAAAATCATCATATAGTTTAGATTCATTGTGCTTGATTGGTCAGCAGAAAATTTACACAGAGATAAAAATAATTATTTAAAAATTGGAAATAGGCTCAGAAGAATTCCAGCTGGAAGTCTAAATTTTGAATTTTACACAAAATGTGGTTTTAGGAGATGTTATGTAATACCAAAAGGTTATTAAGAATAGAAAATAAGGTGGGGAAGAATAATATTATAGGAGGGAAAGGAGATTACTAGGAAGATTTTGCATCCTCTTTTGTGATTGTTTGTAAACTTGAGAAGACAAAATTCAGGTAAGATCAATACTGAATAGTGAGAAAGAAAAGTAAAAAGTACCTTTTCACTGATTTACCTGCTTCATTATCAGTCAATACAGCGCTATCTCTCTCTCTCTCTCTCTCTCTCTCTCTCTCTCTCTCTCTCTCTCTCTCTATATATATATATATATATATATATATATATACTAATAAAAGGGTAATATGGTAATTAGACCAGACATCTTCTGGACATCCTCCGGACAAAGCCACGCTGGCCGGGGCAGAGGCCATTAGGGACTACCAGGCTGGCAGGAGAGGGCAGTTAGGGGTGACCAGGTCAGCAGAGGAGGGCTGGAGGGCTGTTAGGGGTGACCAGGCAGGCAGGTAGAGTGGTTAGGGGCAATCAGGCAGGCAGGCAGGTGAGTGGTTAGGAGCCAGGGGTCCCACATTGCGAGAGGGATGTCTGACTACCAGTTTAGGCCCGATCCCGCAGGCATATACTAATAAAAGGGAACTATGCTAATTAGACCGGACATCCTTCTGGATGTCCTTCCGGACAAAGCCATGGTGGCAGGGGCCAAGGCAGAGGTGATTAGGGACAACCAGGCCGGCAGGGGAGGGCAGTTAGGGGTGACCAGGCTAGCAGGGGAGGGCAGTTAGCAGTGACCAGGCCAGCAGGGATGAGCAGTTAAGGGCAACCAGGCTGGTAGGGGAGGGAAGTTAGGGGTGACCAAGCAGGCAGGTAGAGTGGTTAGGGGTGATCAGGCAGGCAGGCAGGTGAGCAATTAGGAGCCAGGGATCCCAGATTGCAAAAGGGATGTCTGACTGCTGGTTTAGACTGGCAGTTGAACATCCCCCGAGGGGTCCCAGAATGGAGAGGGTGCAGGCTGGGCTGAGGGACACCCCCCCCCCCCCCCCGTGCACGAATTTCATGCACCGAGCCTCTAGTACAGCCGTGGGCAAACTACGGCCCGCAGGCTGGATCCGGCCCATTCGGCTGTTCTATCCGGCCCGTGGAGCCGAAAGAGTGGAGGGTTCTCTTGCTCTCCCTTCCGCTCCTTTACTTTGAATTTATATTAATTCACACAAACACTCTATCCATGCTTTTGTTGCGGCCCTCCGGTCTAGTTTAAGAACCCATTGTGGCCCTCGAGTCAAAAAGTTTGCCCACCCTGCTCTAGTATATAATAAAAGGGAAATATGCTAATTAGACCTCATTCCAGATGTCCTTCTGGATGAAGCCGGGGCTGGAGGGAAGCCAGTGCCGGCAGCCAGGGGAAGGAAGGCCTACTCTTGCACGATTCTCGTGCATCAGGCCTCTAGTATAATTATAAAGGCAATAGTATTAAAATACCTTTCATTTTCAAAATGTACTACAAATCAGCTGTTAAAGTGTGTAAACATTTTTTGGACTCCCTGTTTCTGTGTATATCTATAATAATAAAAGAATAATATGCTAATTAGACTGGACAGCCAAACAACCTTCCGTATGTCCTTCCGGACATCTTTCTGGATGACCTTCTGGATGAAGCTGGGGCTGCGAGAGCTGAGGCAGGCCGCCACAGTTGCAAGGCCAAGCCCCTTGCATGAATTTTGTGCATCGGGCCTCTAGTGTGTGTATATATATATGAATATGTGCTGTACTATTTATAATTTCAAAATTGTATATAAATAGATGAATATGTAATATACATTTTATGTATTTATACATATATACAATAACTTTTATGAAAGGAATTATCAAGTGAAAATTATTTATTTCCATATAAAAATAATTTGCTAAGATGTTACGTCAAATTATTTTATATATTTATATTTACTAGAGGCCCAGTGAAAAACATTCGTGCACTGGGCAGGGGGGGCGCACTCAGCCTGGCCTGTGCCCCCTCATAGTCCAGGACCCCTCAGGGGATGTCCGCTTGCTGGCTTAGGCCCACTCCCCGCCACCACCACTGTGCTCACCAGCTGTGAGCCTGGCTTCTGGTTGAGTGGCACTCCCCCTGTGGGAGTGCACTGACCACCAGGGGGCAGCTCCTGCATTGAGCGTCTGCCCCCTGGTGGTCAGTGTGTGTCATAGCAACCAGTCATTCTGCTGTTTGGTTGATTGTATATTAGCCTTTTATTATATAGGATACCTTTGAAGTTTGGTAATAGTAGTTTTATATATATGGACATTCAGCACCTGCGTCTTCCAGAGATAATGTGATTCTGTCTTAAAAAAAAAAAAAAACTGGTTAAGTCTTATTGAACCAGATAGACCAACTCTGCATATATTTGGGGCAGAGGAGTAGTTATTATGTATCCTTGTCCCATAACTGTATTCACAAATGTGTTGTATTTTCAACTTGTGACAGAAACTGTATTTGAAAATGCAGTAAAACTACTAAACAAAGCATGTCCAGTATTTTCCATTGCACTTGGAAGAGATAAAGTGTATTGTAGCATATGTTGTTAGCAAATGAATCTCTGGTGACATTTAAGGTGTACAAAGATGATAAATCAACCTGAGAAAATAATTCTTCACTCAAACCATGAAAATATGACTTATCATTTTTTTCTAAATGAACTGAATCTGTAATAATCAACCCATGACCATTGAAAAATACATTTTACACTTTCTAAAATTATTCCAGACACAGTGGGAAATTTCTAACAAATAAGACATTACTGATTGTGGAACCACAATACTACTCAAGTAATTTGCCCTCATTTCTGTGACTGATATTCCCAAGCAGGAGCATGTTATATGGAAGTTTTACTAGAATGTGCTCTTCTGTTTAAACATTTGAAACCACATTTTTACTTGCTTTTAATACTTCCAGTTTGTACAGGATGGTGAGCTTGTGTTTACCATGTTTGATTTAGTGGTTTTCAATAAATAATCAGTTTTATTAGTTACCTTTTAACATGTTTTCTTTTTACACAGGGGCCCTGAGAGATTAATGTTTTTACAGAGTATCTATGTACTAAAAATCTAACTTTATATGGCTACCTGGTAACTCTATCTTGATACCTAGGAGTTACTTTGCTTTTAAATCTCTTTACTTCTCTCCAACCCTTTTCTACCTTACTATTCTAGGCCATTGCCATCTCTTTTCTGGTATGTGGTTCTCTCCTTCTCTATTGGATTATTTTGAATCACATTGGTTTATAGTCACAAAGCAAACATTTCTCATAATCCCTTGTTATCATAAATACTTTGTTGATAAAACACCCAAAATATTAAGAGGTAACGGGATTATTTAGATTCCCTGCCTTGCTATTTTTTTACTATTTGAACTATCAAACTCTGAGGGGAGAATATTAATATCCTTCACTCTGTTGGTGGATCCATAAGTGTGTGCTGATGCTTTCAAGAGAATTTGATTTATGTATTTTTATGCTGTAATATTAGATAACTTTTGGACTCTTGATGTGAGTTGGTCTGTGAGTATTAATGACTCAAAGCATTAATTATTTTGACTTCATGAATTTCTGTTGGTTCTGAATTAGGGGATTGTTCACTGTGTTATTTAGCCATATATATTTGGTTGAGAATCATAGCATTTAGCATTATAAAGTGGGCTTAGTTGTATATTTTTATCTTTTCATAGCCTATATTTACCCACATTTTATATTAGGATTGTGAATTATGATATTTTATTGTTTGTACTTGCCTAAAATACTTTGCCTATTCTTTTACTATTATTCTTTATGGATCCCTTTTTTAATTTTATATTTCATTTATGCAGTTTAAACTTAAGGTTCATATGTGTATTTGCATGTGAACACATGCACATACACCAATTAGAGAATCTTTTTCTTTTAAAAAAATGATTTAAGACATTTGCATTTATTGATACTACTAATATGTTTGGTCTCTACTGTCTTAAGGTATTATGAAATATTTAATATATCTCTCTGTGATTAATTTTGCAGATATATTTTTATATTTTCTTTTCATATTTAAGAATTATTGTATTGAGTAGTCAACTTTTACTAGTATCTTTAATTATGCCTTTAGTCCCATTTCCTTACTTTTGTTTCTGATATTTGTTTTGTCAAATTTAAATCATAGTCTTTGACACACACATATTATCTACACTGTATAGATATAAATAAAATTATTCTACTTCCCTCTTACTCTCTATCATAACATTTTTACCTTATGAATACCAGTCTTGGAAATGATTATTTTTTACTAGAGGCCCGGTGCATGGAATTCATGCATGGGAGGGGGAGGGTGTCCCTCAGCCCAGCCTGCACCCTCTCCAATCTGGGACCACTCGGGGTATATCTGACTGCCGGTTTAGGCCCAATCCCTGCGGACATCCCTCTCACAATCCGGGACTGCTGGCTCCTAACCTCTCGCCTGTCTGCCTGCCTTATTGCCCCTAACTGCTTCTGCCTGCCAGCCTGATCACCCCCTAACCATTCCCCTGCCAGCCTGATTGACACCTAACTGCTCCCCTGCCAGCCCGATCACACCCAACTGCCCTCCCCTGCAGGCCTGGTCCCTCCCACTGCTCTCCCCTGCTGGCCATCTTGTGACAACAGGAGGGGGAGTGGGGCGGCCATCTTGTGGCGACCATCTTGTGACAATGTGGGGGCGGACATATTGTGACAACATTGGGGTGGCCATCTTGTGACAATGTAGGGGTGGCCATCTTGTGATGACAAGGGGGTGGCCATCTTATGACAATGTGGGGGCCGCCATCTTGTGATGCAAGGGTGTGAGGGTCAATTTGCATATTACCTCTTTATTGTATAGGATTATATAGGATGTGACACCAAAAGCACAACAAAAATAAAGATCAATAAATGGGCTACAGTCATGAATTGCTTAAGAATAAGGATATGTTCTAAGAATGAATCATTAGGCAGTCTTTTCATTAGGCAATTTTGTCATTGTACAAACATCATAGAGTACACTTACACAAACCTTGATGGTTACTACTCACCTTCACTATCTGACATAACTTATTGTTCCCAGGCTGCAGAACTTTACAGCTTGTTATTGTACTAAATACTGTAGGCAATTATAACAAAATGGTATTTATGTAGCTAAACATATCTAAACATAGAAAAGTATTGTAGTAAACATACAGTATAAAAGATTTTAAAAAATGATACCGTATGGGACACTTACCATAAATGAAGTTGCAGGACTGGAAATTGCTCTGAATACATCAGTGAGATGGTGAAAGAATGTGAAACCCTAGGAAGTACTGTGCACTACTGTAGACAACAAATACTATACACTCAGGCCACACTAAATTTATTTTTTTCTTCAATAATAAATTAACCTTAGCTTATTGTAATTTTTATATTTTATAAACTTTTAATTATTTAAACTTTTCAACTCTTTTGTAATAACAGCTTAAAACACAGGCACATCATACAGCTATGCAAAAAATATCTTTTTTTGTGTACTTATTCTATAAGCTTTTTTTGTTTTACTTTTTAAACTCTTTTTGTAAAAAACTAAAACACAATACACCTTAGCTTAGGCCTGTACAGGATCTGGATCATCAATATCACTATCACCTACTTTCATATCTTGTCCCAGTGGAAGGTATCAAGGGCAATGTTCTGTGACAGCAATGCCTTCTTCTGGAACACCTCCTAAAAGACCTGCCCGAGGCTTTTCTTGAGAGGGTGTCACTCTTTTCAGAAATATGCTGATGGTCGTTTTCTTGGTTCATTTCTTTTTTCATAATTGGTCTGTCAGTAGATAATGCACCATGGAAAGCATTCAGTGTTCTGGTCCATTTTCTCAATTTTTAAAACATACGTGTATATTTTTATTGATTTTTAGAGAGAGAGAAAGGGAGGGAAAGAAACATCAATGTGAGAGTAGAACATCCATCAGCTGCATCCTGCATGCCCCCCACCAGGGATCAAGCCCGAAACCCAAGTATGTCACTGGAAATCAAACCAGCAACCTTTCAATGCTTGGGAAGATGCCCAACCAAGTGAGCCACACTGGCCAGGGCTCTCAGTTTTTTAAAGGAGTTTGTTGAGTTCTGCAAAAGCTTCTGCTAATCCTTTCACTGTAAATTTTATTTTTTTTCTATCGCAGATGCCTTTTCTCTTGCCGCTTCTTCAGCTATGTATTCCTGTTCTGCTTCTAACAACTCTTCATTAGTCAGTTCCTCAGGAACCATATCTAGGAGCTCCGCAATGTCATTCTCATCCACACCCAGGTTAAAGTTGATTACCATCTCAGTCACAACCTTGTCCTTTGAAGTCTTGCCATTCATTCACTTTTTGGCAACATCACCCCAAGTCCAAACAAGGTTCTTGATATAGTTGTAGATGTTGTAATCCTTCCAGAATTGGGTCAGTGCATTCTCTGTGTCTTCCTCATTTGCAGTCATAGCCTAAACAAGGGTCCTCCTCAGGTAGTAGCCCTTAGAAACTGCTATAATCCCATGGTCTAGTGATTAGATCAAAAATATGGTGTTTGGGGGGAGTAAGACCACATTGATATTGGGATGAAGATCACCAAAAAAAAAAAAAAAAGAGTATATCTGGAATTATTATCAACAATGAGCCAAATCTTAAGAGGTGTATTATTTTCCAAATAGAACATTTCCATTTATCTGGCCTAGCAATTCAGGAGAGCCTCTTGGAAGAGGAGCTGGGTAATTCATGGCTGTTTATTTCTCCTTTAGTACACTGGCAGTGTGTGCTTATTAATATGCTTGAAGTTCTCACTGTGCCAGATCACAAAGGGTTTCAATTTGTAGCCCGCAACATTGCCCTCAAGCAACATTATTACCCTTTTCTTAATATTCTTGAAACCAAGCATTGAATTGTCCTTCATATAAATGAAAAGCCTTTCACTCATCCATTTCTAGAATAAGGAGGTTTCATCCATGTTGAATATTTGCCCTGGCAAGTAATTTTTCTCTACAATCAGCTTATCCAGGATTTCAAAAAATTCCTTTGCTGCTTTCACATCAGCACTATCAATCTCACAACTCACTTTCACATTTTGAATTTTTACAGAACCCAAAGCTATCAGTAGATTCAAAGGCATAGTCAGTGCCAGCCTTTTTTTTTTCAACATGACAAAAAACTTTTTTCTTTAGTCATGACCCTCATACTGTTGAGAGGGATAGACTTCTGTGTCTGGTCTTTAATCCAGGTCATTGGAAGTTTCTCTATGTCTGATATAGGTCCTTCTTGATTTTTTGATAGTCTTGTTGCCTTCAATGAAGAAGATCCTTTAACAGCTATCATTTTGTTCTTGTTCTTGAAGATTATAGTAATAGTGGGATGGGACATGCCTGACTGGTGAACAATAACCATCATTGATTTTTCATCTTCATCATATTTAATCACTTAATTTAATTTCCAGGTCAATCACTCAATGTGGCCTCCTACTGACAACATTAGCAGTGGGGCCATGATCATCAAAAATCATGAAATTAAATCAAGAACAAGATAAAATGGTGCAATAAAGAGATGCAGTAAACACAAGGTGTATGAGGCTATTTCCAGCATAACACTGCACACTGTTTTACAGCAGATATTTTTATAAGTAGATATAATAGATTGTAAAATAATGATAAATACTATATAATAGCAGAATCATAAACCAGTAACAAGTATTATGTACTGTATATAATTGTATGAGTTACACTTTTATATAATTTAGCACAGTAGGTTTGTTTATACAATCATCACCACAAACACAAGAATAATGTGTTGCACTATGCAATCACAATAGCTATAACTTCACTAGGCAATAGGAATTTTCAGTTCCATTATAATTTAATGGGACCACCCGCATATATGTAGCTCTTCATTGACTGAAATTTTAAGCTATTCATGATTATACATCAAACTTAAAAGCTTTTGCATAACACACAAATAAAAAGATCAACAAAATAAAATGGCAATCTACAGACTAGGAATAAATATTTGCAAACCCTATATTAGATAAGAGATTAATAACCAAAATATATAAAGTACTCATACAACTCTATAATTTTATTTTGTAAAACAAACAATCCAATTGAAATAAAAGGGGACATATGTAATACTTTCAACAGTAAAGATTTAATTAAAAAATAAAATATAAAAAAATGGGCAGAGAAACTAAATAGACACTTTTCCAAAGAAGGCATATACATGGGCAACAGGTACATGCAAAGATGCTCAACATCACTAATCATCAGGGAACAACAGAGAAAGGCAAATCAACACACAATGAGATATTACTTCACACTTGTTAGAATGACTATCATAAAGAAGAAAAGAGAGAGCTAGTAGTGAGAGAATATAGAGAAAAGTGTATCCCTTTATAATAATGATAGGAATGAAAATTGGTACAACTACTATGAAAAACAATATGGAGGCTCTCCCAAGTTAAAACAAACAAACAAATAAAAAACCTAGTGTTAATGTCTGATATATCATCAATGTTCTTTGAAACCAATTGAGTATTTTTTTTAATTTTTTGTTTATTTTAAAGCAATTTAAACTATTTTAAGGTTTGATTTTGACATTTATATTTTCTTATAATCTAGAGAGTAAAGAGAATAATACTTTATTATTATTTGAATGGCATAAAGTTCATTATAATTTACATTTAACATATGAGCTATTAGACCCTTTTATAAATCATAAGATATACTAACAGCTTTGATGACCTTTTCTTTCTATATTTTGAAATATTTTGCTATTCCACTTCCTTAAGGAGTATTTAATAATTACACATAATTTGTCCCAACTATTCAAAAATATATTAAAATACTTAGAAAATGGGGAAAAATGGTGACTTCACCTAGGAAGTTGATACAGTTTTGAAATAAAGCACCACCATGACATATCCTTCAGTCTTCATGTTGTTAAAGTACTGAATCGTCTTTCAAGTAGGTAAAAAGGAACTCTAAAGACACTATCTTTTTAGCTTCTTTTTTTCACCTTTTATTGAACACAACTGAATATGAAGTATTTTTTAAAATTGTCTGATTACAGTGCAAGGAGAAAAATATTAACAGAGGGAGACACTTCAAAATTATTAAATAAATCAGATGATAAATGCAGAGATGGTGAGTGGCACTCTGCTAGAATGATAGTGGTCAAATTCATAGTATGAAAAACTCAGATTAATTCCTGAGTGGAAAATATGTCTATGGAATTAACCAAAGAATTTATATGTACATATACATAGTCTGGGATGGGGCAGGGGCTGGGTGAAGGGGGATTAAAGGAGGAAGGGATGGGGGACATCTATAATAATGTCAACAAAAATAAATAAATAAATCTTGCTGTTCCTCCCAGGGCCAACTAAAAAATAAATAACATAAAATAAAAAAATAAGCTATCTCGTTCAGAACATCATTCAACAGGAAGAATTTCATCTCACAAGATTATGCAACAAAAACCTAACAATCCTATATACTAAAAAGATATGGAACAGTATTCATTCGTATTTTATGATGTTTATGCACAAGCATTTACTTGATAAGATCATTAGTACATAAATGCAAGAAATAAAAATAAATGGAAGGAAATAGATGATATGGGTATGAGATTAGTGTTTCTGAATTCAAAAATGAAAATGTGTTGCAATGATGGATCAAATAAGAAAGTTGTGCTTGCTTCAACAAAATTTGGAGCTATTAAAGTTCTCAGGAGTTTGCATCTTGATTCAAATACAAAAAGAACCTGAAGTAATGATAAGCAAGAACCTGTTAGAGATGTACTTAAAATGTAGAATCAGGATTTACTAGATGAATACACTCCAGCTTCAGGAATGATAGTTGAAGAGCAGTTTGAAATACTGTACATTTTATGGACATATACTTCCCAAATTGGGGGAAAAATAAAATATAGGTTAATTATGTTTAAATTGTTACTAATATTTTTAATGATGTTTTTCACTGTCTTATTTAACTCCTATATTATTATAAAATTACTTAAAATAATAATAAAAAACTATTTTCTGGAACAGCTTGTGTAGCATTAGTATTATTTTTCCCTAAAAATATTTGGAAGGATGGAAGGATTCACTAAGGAAGCCATGTGAACATGAATTTTCTCTCCTCCCAGCTTTATTAATATATAATTGACATATAACATTGTGTAAGTGCAAGGGGTACACCTTGATGATTTAATTAATACATGTGCACATTGCATAATGATTGCCAAAATGTAAGTTAACTCCTAAATTACCTCACATAATTTCATTTGTGTGTGGTGAGAACATTTAAGATCTACTTTCCAAGCAACTTTCAAATATATAATATTAACTATTAGGCACCATACTGTACATTAGATCCCCAGAACTTAATCTTATAACTGGAAATATGTGCCCTTTGACTAAACCACCCCCCTATTCCCCAGACGTTGGCAACCACTATTCTACTCCCTATCTCTATGAATTTAGGGAGTATTTTATATTCTGCATTTAGGTGAAATCATACGTTATTTGTGTTTCTCTGGGTGACATATCTCACATAGTATTGAAAGGATTTTAAAGACAGGAGAAGTAGTTTTAAGGAAGGGGGTCCATGGGAGAGGAATGAGTACGTGACTGGCAGAGACAACTCCAAGCTGCCAGATTGTTTATAAGAACATTACAAGATAAGGGGAAGAAGAAGAGGGGTCACTGGGTGAGCTTTGAAACTTTGAAACTGATACCATGCAGGGAAAAGGCGGAAAGCAGCCAATTAGGAAAGAATGGGGGACATAAAATTAGGAAGGGTTTAATTAGAAAATGTCATGAAGAGACAAAGAAGCTTTCAGCATTTATAAACCTGTAGACAAAGAGACGCAAAGGGCTGTTTTTTCCCCATTTTAGAAAGAGATAGAGGTTTTACTCTTTTGGGGACCCCTTCCCAGGGGCTTCCCATTTGGGGCTACCTCCCCAGGGGAGTTTGTATATGATTCCACACTTTTGCTTAAAATATTTTGGTCTGAGAATTTTATTCTTCAAACTTCAGAGGAAAAGAACCCGTGAAGAGAGTCCTAGCTTGCCAGTCTGGGTATAAGCATAATGCCCTCCAGATCCATTTATGTTTTTCCAACTGGCATAATTTTCTCTTTTTAATGGCTGAATAATATTACTGTGATTGTGTATGTATGCACACATTGTGTATAAATATATGATCCCGTTTTTTTTTTTTATCCATTCATCTTTTGATAGACTCTTAGATTGTTTCCATATCTTGGCTATTGTGAACAATGCTGCAATAAACATGAAATTGCAGATTTCTGTTTGAGATAGTAATTTTTTTTTTCCTGCAGATATATACCCAGTAATGGAATTGCTGGATCATATGGTAGTTTTATTTTTAGTTTTTGAGGAACCACCATACTGTACCAGTTTACATCCTACCAGCAAAGCACAACAATATACTTTTCTCTACATCCTGCCAACTGTAATCTCTAGTCTTTTTTATTTTATTTTTATTCATTGAATCTATTGGGGTGACATCTATATATATAAAAGCCTAAGTGACCGTTATGATGGAACGACTGGAATGACCATCACTATGATGCGCACTGACCATCTGGGGGCAGATGCTCAACGCAGGAGCTTCCCCCAGCCTGCAGGCCCCAATCACTGATGGAGCCTGCCGGCCAACCTCCTAGTCCCTCCCCCTGACCGGCAGGCCCCGATCACCCAATCAGGGCTGGGCCCCCAGGCTGGGACATGGAACTGGGGGTGGATGGTGGTGG
Source organism: Plecotus auritus (assembly GCF_963455305.1). Lineage (NCBI taxonomy): Eukaryota > Metazoa > Chordata > Mammalia > Chiroptera > Vespertilionidae > Plecotus > Plecotus auritus. The sequence continues at coordinate 143,223,059 of NC_137772.1, forward strand.
ACATGGCCCCTTTCCCAGGGGGGCCAAGGGCCGGCTCCCTCCTCAGGGCCAGCAGCCAACCTCCTGGGTCTGTCCCTCTGTTCCTCCCCCAGCCAGCAGGCCCCAATTGGCCCGCTGCCCACCTGCTGTGGTGGTAGTTGGCCCCACCCCACACCCAGCAGGTCCTGATTGCCCGAAAGGAGCCAGGCCCCGGGCTGGGATAGGTAACCGGGGGTGGATGGTGGCAGACGTAGGTGGCGAGGGAAGGAGGAGAGGAGAAGGCAGGGAGGTAGGGAGGTGGGGAAGCAGGGAACCACATGGTGGTGGTAAGCGGGCGGCGAGGGAAGAAGGTGGGGAGGCGGGAAGGTGGGGAACCTGATGGCCCAGATTGCCGGCCAAGCCTAGGGACCCCACCGATGCAAGAATCTTGTGCACCGGGCCTCTAGTTGGTTAATAAAATTACATAGGCTTCAGGTATGTAATTCTATAATACATCATCTGTATATTGTATTGTGTGTTTTTTTATAATAGCCATTCTAATGGGTGTGAGGTGTTAGCTCATTGTGGTTTTTATTTCCATTTCCTTGATAATTATAGATGTGAAACATCTTTTCATCTACCTATTAGCCATTTTTTTATGTCTTTAGGAAATATATATATTCATATCCTATGGCCATTTTAATCAGATTATTGGTTTTATGCTATTGAGTTGTATGAATTCCTTACATATTTTGGATTATTAACCTCTACCACATTTATGGTTTAAAAATATTTTCTCCCATTCTTTGTATTGCCTTTTCATTTTGTTGATTGTTTCCTTTTTTGTGTGAAATTGATTTTTACTTGGATATCCAGGGTGTGGCAAAAGAAGGCTTACAGTTGTTCATATATATATATGTATATATATATATATGCCTAAGTGACTGAACAACTGGTCATTATGATATGCACTGCCCCTGGTGGTCAGTGCGCTCCCATAGCCAACCTCCTGCAGCCGTCCAACCTCCCACGGTCCCTCCCCCCAGCCAACCTCCTGTGGCTCTGATTGGCCCCAATCACAGGCCAGGCTGAGGAACCCCACCTGTGCACGAATTCATGCACCAGGCCTCTAGTATGAAAAATAATACAGTAATTAATAAATCATAATAATAGAATAAACTCTTTCATATACTCACAACTGTAAACCTACTTTCACCCCACCCTGTAGTCTACTTGTTTATCTTTTGCTTTGTATTTATATTTTTTGGTGTCACATCCAGTGTAAAAGAACTTTTTCCCTGTGTTTTCTTCTAGGAAGTTTATATTTTCTGTCTTATATTTAAGTCTTTAATCAATTTTTGGTTAATTTTTTATGAGGGGTGTGAAGTAAGGGTCCAATTTCATTCTTTTGCATGTGAATAACCAGTTGATTGAAAAGACTATCCTTTCTTCATCAAATGTTCTTGACTCTACTTTCAAATATTTATTGATTGCATATACATGGATTTATTTCTGGCCTTTGGATTGTTTCATGATAATTGGTCTATGTCTGTTTTCATGATAATACAATACTGTTTTTATTACTATAGCCTTGTAATATAGTTTGAAATTATAAAGTCTGATGCTTCTAGCAGTTTCATTCATCTTTCTTAGGATTGCTTTAGTTTGGGGGGCCTATTGTGGTTCCACAAGAACTGTAGGATTTGTTTTCTATTAGTGTGAAAAATGCTATTGGAACTTTGATAGTAATTGCACTCAATCTATAGATGGCTTTGGGCAGTATGAATATTTTAACAATATTGATTGTTACAATTAATGGACACAGTATATCTACTTGTTTGTGTGTGTTTTTTTGTTTTGTTTAGTTTTTTTCAGTTTCTTTTATCAATGCCCTGTCCTGTATTTTAAAAACTGCAAACTGCCTCCTGGCAGTTGATTTTTTTTCTTTCAGGGATCATTGCCCTATGTTGCCTGTTGTCCAATATATAAAAATACCCATCATCAACTATGAATGACATACAGTTGTTTTTGGAAATTCAAGGGAAAAACTTAAATATTTTTGTTTTGATTACCAACTCTAGGGTCAGAAGGTGATTCAAGTATCACATCTAATTGTACAAATAGGTTTCCTGCCTTTTCTTTTTATCATCTTCTTATGATTGTAATGTAATCATAAATTTGTATTAATTCAATATTTTAATATTATTCAGTCATTTTTATAATTCTTTTTTCCAATTTTTTTAAAAAATGGAAGTTTTTTAAATCTGTTTTATGTGTTCTTTAGATATGCTCCCATTAATCTTTGAAAGTCCCCTTGCTTTATAACACAAGAAAATTAGAGTCTAATCTGAGTCCCTTCCCTTTCCTACAATAAGCTATTTTTGTTTCGTTTGTCAGTATATTTTTCCTGAATATTTATTTGTATTTCTCTAGACCCCAGTGATTCTTTGTATAAGGCAGGAGAGGAGTTTATTTGTATTATTTGCTTCCTTAATTTGTCTTTTACTGTGGTGCAGTTTTTTTTAAAAACTGACATATTTTTATCTTTTTTCTGATCTTTTGTTTACTCTGATTTGGCCTCCTTAGACAATTCTGTTTGTCTTGGGTCTGATTATTTTCACTTACATGTAAATTGAAGCTTGTGCTATTGTCTTTCTCCTGTTTATTCTGAGGGTATACACAATGAAAGGCTATTGTTTTCTGATTGTTCTGAATGCATTTTGGAGAATTATAACCTGAGGGTTAGATATTAGAATTTGGGTGGGCACCATAATGCTCTAAGGACTTCTGCATTTCTTTCTTTGTCAACTCTTTGAAATTACCTCCTGGGGTTTTATTCTATTTTGCATTATGCTGAGTGTACTACAATAAGCCTCTAAAGCACTATTTTTATACCTCTCCTAATATTTGAAATATCATATATCACCTGTCTCCTCATGTTATATATTTACGTGTATATTAGGTTAAGTAGATTTAATAAAAAATGTTTTCTCCAAAAATAATTTATATCTAATATGTAATTTCTATTTTATTCAGCAGATCAGTTGCCACAAATTACTATACCACATATGTTGGATAGTGTGTTGACAATAATATATTTAAAATATCTTATAAAACCTAATTAGTAAATGGTTTATAAATAGTGGTTAATAGAGCAGACTCTGTTCTAAGACTCACTTAGAACTTAGTGAGTTCTAATATTTAAAAGCAACTGGAATCATCCTTCATAGAGATATCACAAGAAAGCCTTATTTTCTTTCCATTTGTAAAATTTATCTAATATTACTATTGAAGTCTTAGCATATTTATGAAGGCTCAAGGTACCCATGAAAAGTGTATTTCCCAACACTTGAAAGGTATTAAATAAAAGTTAATAACTATCCTTATTATCTTTATGTACAATTATGTACAATTGAACTACGCAGATGTATTTGACCATTTATATTTTCTCTATCTCAAAGGAATATAATTAGAATGTACTTCTTGACTTAACATTTACATTGAACTTATAACATTTAACTTTCAGAGCATTGATAGACATACCATAAAGCATTATGTATTTTTAATATTATTTTCTTGAAAAATTTGCTATGCTTATGCTTTTGTGTCCACAAAATAAAAGGCAGTTTTCTTTTCTAACAAATGAAAAAGTATTTTTAAAATTCAAAGTAACTTTTTAAATATTACTGAAATAAGTATTTTTAAATATAGAAAATTTAAAAAGTAAAAATAATAAAGTTTTCTGATAATTCTGTTACACTGAAATAACAACTGCTAATATCATATATTGTGTCCAATTTATTTTACAAATATCACTGTCTTGTAACACCTTAGCTAAACAGTGGCTCACAAATATATATTTTTCTATTTGAATATATTTTTAAAGTATAATTGATGGATCAAAGGAAATACATGTATTTTATGCTATTGATAAGTCTTTCCAAATTGCTATTTGAGAATATTGTGTCATTTGCATATGATTATATTATAATTCTTTGTATTTCAGGTAATTCCAAATCTAGATACATTTTTACAATCAGAATGTTGCTTTCTCTACAGAACATTTCCAGATTACATAATTTTACTTATAATGTTTTGGTTCAAAATTGCTATGTATTTTCTGATTTAAAAAGATTATAGAAAACATAGGTAGAAATATTTTTGACATTTCTCTTAGCAGTACTTTTTCTGGTCTATCTCCTTGGGCAAAAGAAACAAAAGAAAAATAAACAAATGGGAATGCATAAAATTAAAAAGTTTTTGAGACGTAAAGGAAACCATCAACAAAATGAAAAGATAGCCTACTGAATAGAAGAAGATATTTGTCAATGATACATCCAATAAAGGTTTAATATCCAAAATTTATAAAGACCTGGTACAACTCAACAGCAATAAAATAGACATCCAAATTAAAAATGGGTGAAGGAGCTGAACACACTTCTTTAAAGAACACAAATGGCCAACAGACATATAAAAAGATGCTCAATGTCAGTAAGCATGAGATAAATGCAAATTAAAACCACAATGAGATATCACCTCATGTCTGTCAAAATGACTGTCATCAATAAGTCAACAAAAGTGCTGGTGAGGATGTGGAGAAAAGGGAACCCTCATACACTGTTGATGGGAATGCAGATTGGTACAGCCACTATAAAAACACTATGAAGGTTGCTAAAAAAAATTTAAAATGAAACTGCTTTTTGACTCATTGATTCCACTTCTGGGTATATGTCTGAATAAACCCAAACTCAAAAGAATATATGCACCACTATGTTCAATGTGGCATTATTTACAATAACCAAGATATGGAAGCAACCCTAGTGTCCATCAATAGATGAATGGATAATAAACCAGTGGTAGATATATACAATGGAATTTTACTTTATCAACAGTATGGATAGACCTAGAGGGCATTATGCTAAGTTATATAATTTAGTCAGAGAAAGACAAATACCATATGATTTCACTTATATGTCCAATCTAAATAAATAAAATTGAAACAAATTCATAAATACAGAGAACAGACTGATGGTTGACAGAGGGTTTGAGAGTTGGGGGATTGAAGGAAGAGATTAAGAAGTACAAACTGGTAGTTACAAATAGTCACAGGAATATAAAGTACCACATAGGGAAGATAGTCAATAATCCTGTATAATAAAGAGGTAATATGCAAATTGACCCTCATGCTCTTGCATAAGATGGCCGCCCCCATGTGGTCAAAGATGGCTGCCACAAGATGGCCGGCAAGGGAGGGTAGTTGTGGGTGACCAGACCTGCAGGGAAGGCCAGTTGGGGGCAACCAGGCCTGAAGGGGAAGGCAGTTGGGGGGGACCAGGCCTGCAGGGGAGGGTAGTTGGGGGGAACAGACCTGCAGAGGAGGGCAGTTAGGGGCAACCAGGATGGCAGAGGAGGGTAGTTAGGGGCAACCAGGCTGGCAGGGGAGTGCAGTTGGGGGTGACCAGGCCAGCAGGGGAGGGCAGTTGTGGGCAATCAGGCTGGCAGGGGAGCAGTTAGGCATCGATCAGTTTGGCAGGGGAGTGGTTAGGGGGTGATCAGACTGGCAGGCAGGCAAGCAGTTGGGAGTCAGCAGTCCCGGATTGTGAGAGGGATGTCCAAGGGGTCCCAGATTGGAGAGGGTACAAGCTGGGCTGAGGAACACCCCCCTCCCCCATGCACGAATTTCATGCACTGGGCCTCTAGTATTGTAATAATCATGTATGATGCTGGTGGGTACTGGAAATATCAAAGGAAACACGTTGTAAAGTATATGACTGTGCTTCTATGCTATATACTTGAAACTGATAGAGAATAATATTGAATATAAACTACAATTAAAAAGTAAAATTTAAAGAAAAAGAAGAATGTAAATTATAGGTCTATAAATAAATTTTGACCCATAGATAAAAATTTGAAAGTGACACTATTCTAGAAGGGCATCATATATCTAAAGAAAAGAATAAATAATTTAGTGCATGGTGTGGCATACAATAATAGTGTTTACCAATATCCAGTTCTCTATTTTTGGTTACTTTGGAGATTACACTTGCCCACACCCTTGCAGTTAGAAGTTGTGATGTGACCAGCAATTACGACCAATGCACTGTGACTAGAAGACCATGAGCTCTCCATGTAGAAAAAATAAAATAAAACTCTTTTATCACCTCATAAAAAACACAAAGATAAATTTCAGGTGTATTGAAAATCTATCCATAAAAAACAAACTCAAAAGATAATAAAAAACATTTTCCATGTAACATTAATGATAGGATTTTTGAAACATTGTATAAAATAATCGCACATTTGTGAAATAAATTTAAATCAAAAATATTATACTGCAAAAAAATCATACCAAGAATAGGAAAATATAAGAAATAGTTGAGGAAAATATTTAGATATTTTCATTATAAGCAATAAATACTATATATGTGTGCATTTATTTTTTTATTTTTATTTTTAAATATATTTTATTGATATTTTACAGAGAGGAAGGGAGAGGGATAGAGAGTTAGAAACATCGATGAGAGAGAAACATCGATCAGCTGCCTCCTGCACACACCCCACTGAGGATGTGCCCGCAACCGAGGTACATGCCCTTGACCGGAATCGAACCTGGGACCTTTCAGTCTGCAGGCTGACGCTCTATCCACTGAGCCAAACCGGTTTTGGCTATGTGTGCATTTATATACATATATTTAAAACTCCTACACATCAACAAGAAAAATATAAATAACCCTGGGGGAAAAATATGGCTAAAAGAAATGGACAATAATTATTTATAATATTATTTTTTAAATTCTTCTATTCTCCACCTTTCTTAAACCTTTCCCTTTATTCCTAATAATCTTTTCTATAATTTGTAAGGATCCATAAATTATTTATTGCATTAATTCATCAAAGAGACATTGATTGCCACCTATGTCCTAGACATTGTTCTAAAGGTTTGGGGTATAGGCCTTATATCACATCCTGAAGTTCTTTATGTACATAAACTAGAGGCCCAGTGCACGAAATTTGGAGGGGTCCCTCAGCCCAGTCTGCCCCCTCTCACATACTGGGAGCCCTCAGGGGATGTCCTACTGATGGCTTAGGCCCGCTCCCTGGCTGATCAGGGGAAGGTGCCAACCCCATCACCCCACTGCTGCAGCCACTGCCAGTCACCGCAGCCACCAAGGTATTTTCATCAACATGGACTCTAGTCCCTTCACCATGAAAAAAGACAACTTTCTTTAGACATTTTCAAGATGTGCCTTTCATAGGATATGACATTTCTTTATTTTTCTTTTTATCCTCACCTGGGGATATGTTTCCATTGATTTTTTCCCCTTCCCTCCAATCCCAGGCTTGGCCCCTTCCCAAGCCTAAAACCTCTGCCCCAGGCTTTAGGCTTGGGAAGCGGGTACCTCCTGCCCCCCAAGCCTAAAGCCTCCACGGGATGGCAGTTCTGGGAGTGTGACCTGGGTGCAGAGGAGGTTCCCCGGCCCCAGGTATGTTTGAAAATTAACTGCAATCTGTGCTGGGTTAATTTGCATACTCACTCAGATTGGCTGTGGTTGTAGCGGAGGTAAGGTCAATTTACATGTTTCTCTGTTATTAAAAAAGATATTTCATTCTAAAGATGAACCCAGGGAAACCCAGCACACAACTCAAAGTACACAATTTCCAGAATATGCTTAGTTTTAGACCAAATGATTCAACTAGTCTTTTGATCATTTCAGATATGTTTAGACCTTTAAAAAATGATCATTAATCTAAATGCGTCTGTGGTTGGAGGGTAGAAGAGTTAAATAGAAGACATAGAAGAGTGAAATGAAAAAATATTAGGTCTCTACTAATCTTGTTGACTTTAATTTTGCCTCTTTGCAGCTTATAAATTATTATAAACAGCCAAACTTCTAGTTAAAATTAGATCAAGTGGGGCAATGCAGATGTAATACTCTAGGATCTACTCTGATTTAACAAAAATTATTGGAAAAATAAACAAAAATTGCAACTCAGTTCTCAAATATATGTTTGGACTTATGCCCAAAACTTAACCTCCATTGTCACCTCTTTTCTTTCTCCAGATTTACACCCAATAGCTCTTTTCAGTGTGTCGTCAATGCATCTGGGATGAAAATTAGGCTCATAATTTTCTGGTTTCTTTCATTTTCATTACATTATATTACGGGGAGAGGGATATTACTTTAATGTTATGTCTCACTAATGAAAGTTGACATGTCTGTTTTCCTCTTTTGTGTTCTGTTTCTCACTAAAGACTTATTTTTTTCTTAAAATATTATTACCAACATTCATTTGTTCAGAAATAACTGATATTTTATTTTCATTTTTATTTGCTCCATATTGACATAAATCTGTTTATTAACTTTATGCAATGTATTAAGAATATCTATGCCAATCTTATGTGTAAAAGGGTGAAATTTTATAAAGGCCTGGCTCTTGATGTATATGGTAAAGAAATACTTTCAACCAAATTAATTGTTAATAATTATGTGCCTCTTTTCTACAGGAGAGAATGTTTAAATTTCATCAAGTAAAACATATTTTTGAAATACTGGATAAAATGAGATGCCTGAGAAAACGTTCTACGGTTTCATTCTTGGGAGTTCTTGTAATTTTTCTTCTATTTATGAATTTGTACATTGAAGATAGCTATGTTCTGGTAAGTCTTGGAGGTTGTTTGTTTGTTTGTTTAAAACAATGCCTAAATCAACTAGACTTAGTTCATTAGTAACCTAATTTCAATTCCAGGCTGTTAGAATAGCCTTATAATATATATTATCTACCTATTTACTATTTTTTATTAACTTTATATTACCAACTTCACAATTGTTTTATGTTGCAGTGTTTTCTTTAGTGCTATATATATTGTGATTCAAATATGTATATATAATTACAAATAAGTTAGCTATTATCACTGTGCTGAATTAATCTTATGTAAAATCATTTCAGTATTTGAGCTTTAATCTGAAATATATAGAACAAACAAAATTTGATTAATGACATTACACCTTACTTCCACTATTTTCCGTATTGTTCAAATTTAAAAATCTCATTGTCTAACTAATAATACTAATTATGCTATCTTGCTAAGAAGTAATATTATATTATAATATGTGACACCTCATTTAGATTTTATAAAAGCCTAGTGTTTTATATATTTATATTTGCTAAAATGTAATATAGAACCTCAAAAACTAAAGGTATTGATGTTAAGATATTCAGTAGTTTATAAAGAATAAAATTAATACATAATATATAAATTAATTTTAAGTGGATTATGGAAATATTCAAAATGACTGATTCTGGCTAATGGTGAGAATTTAAATTGTTACTATAATTATCACATCATATCATGTGTGATGAGAATAACATGGACATTATTGCTTATTCACATTTTCTATCTGAGCTGAGCTTAAGATATCTAGAAAAATCTTAATTTTTATGTTATTATTCCTGTTTACAGATTTTATTTTATTTTTTTATATATTTATTGATTTCAGAGAGGAAGGGGAAGAGAGAGAGAGGGGGGAGAGAGAGAGAGAGAGAGAGAGAGAGAGAGAGACATCAATAATGAGAGAAAACCATTGATTGGCTACCTCCTGCACGCCCCCTACTGAGGATCAAGCCCACAACCTGAGCATGTGCCCTTGTCTGGTATTGAACCTGGGACCACAGACCGACGCTCTATCCACTGAGCCAAACCAGCTAGGGCCTGTTCACATATTTTAGAAAATCAAAACCTTTGGACATACAGAAGACTGAAAAGTACATCATGCAAGCACACTGAAAGTTTGAATTAATACTTAGAAAAACATAATCTGAAAATAACCACAAAGAGTGTGTCCCAATAAAATGTTTTATTTCATCAAATAAACATGATTTATTAACTATCTACTATATACTATTCGATATCCTATGAGGCAACCGTATGACCTTGGTACTTGGATCTTCTTAGAAGGCCTTCTGTAAAGCACTTTGCTTCATTTAGCATTTTTCTTTAATGGTGACATTCTGCCAGATTTCCATTTCTTGGCTCTACTAGGCCTTTTTCCTTGAAGTATAGGTCTTGATCTCTTGGACCCTTCATTCTACCATTCACGGTCAGTTCACAATGGCTAAAATCACCACACACTAATACAATTTGACTAAGCATGATTTAGGTAAACAGAGCACTGAAGAAACTTCTAATGATAATCATTTTGGATTTTTTGAAAACCTGATTATTAGGTTATGAGATTTAAGGACACTAGAACAAGGCTCATGTGATCCAGCATTTTTAAATAAAATTAAACATTATAAATTAACTAGAGGAGCTCTTGATAAATTATTTAATTCTGTAATAAAAAGTTATTTATTGCATCTGTGTCTACAGGTAGAAGGGAATCACATCTTGTAAATCAAACACATGGTATTGGCAGGATGCTTGTAGCCAATGATTTGCTGCATTTATGAAACACTTTCAAGTGCAATTTTAATGTTTCACTTTAAACAGACAAAAGGTCATTGTGTACATTTTTATAACATCTTTATATCTTTTTGGAATAAAACCTCTTTAAATTCATAAAATTTAAAAGCGTAAGGAGTAATAGACTACATATCCTTTAGAAGATCAAATACTACAGCCCTGTCTTGTAAATTTTTACAAGTTCATATCTAAACATAGGTCCTAGCCACCTAAGGTAAAAGGTCTGATTTAAGGATGTAGCTCTTGAAGATCACTTTCTCAATGAATTTTCTCTAGCTATATTAAGCCTATAGCTATATAGTCAAATTAGCAAATTAGCCCACATATAAGAGAAGAAATTATTTTTTATCTTTAAAACCTGAAATTATTCTTAACTATATTAACTTGGAAAGGGAATTAAAGTGATTTTTAAGTACAAAAACCCCCCAATATTGAAAATTCAATGAAAGCATTTTTATTGGTTTAATTTTTCACTATTTACTAGATGATATTCTCTTCCTAATTTATATTTTGAGCTACATTTTATCCCAGTGCTTAATATGTATAAATATTTTAAACACTTTTAAATCATTAATGTGAAATTATGTCAAAATCATTCTTCCAAAAACGTTTAATATCCTTAGAAAACTAGTCCTCTACTACAATATAATGCAGGTGTTTGTTTTGTGTGTTTTTTCACAGTTCTCCCTTTTGAACCTTTTGTCTGTGCTTATTTCATTTTCATAAAATTATCCGACTTGATTTTCTTTCTTGATTCCAAAATGCCACAATGTGTGTGATTTTCTAAGCTTAGGCATGAGTCAGTCTTTCTTTTTCTGCCTTTCTTATTTCAGGTAAAATAATAGTTATAATTTGGAGAAATCAGAAAATTAGAAGTAGTAAGGTCTCTGGAGTTACTTAGCAACTTATACTCTGCTCTCTTCCTAGAAAATGCATTGGTGGCCTGAAATCCTGGGCATATGATAGTTTGGTGTTTTGCTTTCATATCAAGGATATGAGTGCCTTTCAGCGGGAGAGGAAGCCAAGCTCAGTATATGAGAGCCAAATAGTGTAACAAGGCAAACTAAGTAGGAGAGACACTACATGCCCAGTCAACCTAGCTTCTGGGCTGTGAGCATCTTCAAAGGAGCCGAAAGGGTATATACTAGCATTCAGCCTGTAGCTAGTCCACTGAATTGCATTCCCATGCAGAAAATGATTGTCATGAAATTTTGTCTTATTCCTGAGAAATACACTATAGCTTAGTAGATACAAAAAGAAGGTATGTAGGGAGATTCTTGCGGTTCAGGTATTTGCCTCTGGAAAGCAGTCAACAAGGCTTACTCAGGTGAAAGTTGCATTATTTATTTATGATGAAAAGTGCAAAGCTTAGTCTTAAGAATTTAATAAAGTGCCTAACCGGTTTGGCTCAGTGGATAGAGCGTGGGCCTGCGGACTGAAGGGTCCCAGGTTCGATTCTGGTCAAGGGCATGTACCTTGGTGTGGCATATCCCCAGTGAGGGGCGTGCAGGAGGCAGCTGATCAATGTTTCTTTCTCATCGATGTTTCTAACTCTCTATCCCTCTCCCTTCCTCTCTGTAAAAAACCAATAAAATACATTTTTTTAAAAAAAGAATTTAATGAAGTTATTTTATATACATTCTATTTTTATTTCCTGTTATGTCCTTCCATCAGGATGAATGTATTTTATCTTATCACAGAAAAATCTGAATTTTTACATATTGAAGATAGAATTCTTAAAGTGATATTCAGTGTCCTGCTCTTCCTTTAGAATGTGACATCACCTAAGAACAGACTGGTACAATGAATTTAGTATTGTGACTACTATAATTTTTATAGCTATATCTTCTAGATCTTATTGATTATGGATACCATTACATTACTACTAAAGTAGTTGATGCTAAATTGAATTCCAGTTGCTTTTTGGCAATTCAAATTTATTTTAAAACTTTCATGATGTTCTATAACAGGACTGGGGAACTTTTTTTCCTGCCAAGGTCCATTTGGGTATTTATAACATCATTCGTGGGCCATACAAAATTATCAACTTAAACATTAGCCTGCTGTATTTGGTCAAATATTTAATTAACTCACCCTTGATGCCTTGGCAGGGCCAGACCAAATAATTTCGCAGGCCTCATATGGCCCATGGACTATAAGTTCTCACCTGTTTTATAGGTTTTATAAGACAAAGATGAAAATATTTAAATGTAAAAAATTTTAAATAAGATTCAATGGAATTTTAATTAGTATATTGATAAAAAGTCTATCACCCAAGATTTAATTTTATATATTTTGAAAGTATAACTTACAGATGGCAAACACATTATAAATTTTGTAATAGACTAAAGTATTTTTCTTTGTCAAAATTGTCAAGGCAATATAAAATATAGAAAGATAATGTTAAACACCAAATATCAGTTCATAAACAGAACTGAATATACAGAAAATATCATCAGAATGAATCTCGGTTTAGCAAGAACCAGGTTGTAAGCTCTTTCCTTGTCATTGTACATGATTCTCAACTTTAATTTTTAAAAAATTCCAGTCTGGCCATAGATTTAAAAGTTTGGTTGGTCACCTTTGCTATTGACATTTGAATTTGATACAAAATAGTAAATGATCCAATTAAGGTAAAATTTGTATTTTAACTCTTACTAATCTTTTAAAACAAGGATTTAATGAAAGTTTTGTTGACCACAGCCAAATAATAGGAAAATCAAATTTATTTAATGCCTTCACTTTCTTTTTAATGGATTGCACATACCTGACTTGCCATTATACTTTAAATAGTTTAAACAGGGCTACATAACATCACACAGTAAAGTATATATCTTGCTCTCCCAATTTTTTTCTAATTAGGTTGCCCCCAAACATATTCCATGTGCTGTAAACTATATAGAAAAGCCAAGCAAGTTGTGATTTTGCTAATAATGTACTAGTATAAGCAATAGTCTTGATCAAATGGTGATTAGATAAATTGAAATATACAATTGAACTTATATTAAAGAAAAGAGAAAAAAATGAAGCTATCAATGGTAACAGGGTATGTATTTTAGCCAAATAAGAATATATTTTCTTACTTTAGATTGTTTGGCTCAGAAGATAGAGGGTTAATATGATTCAAATGGGGAATTTAGTGGTAAGTAGTTTTGCATGAAACTGTAAAATTGATTAAAGTCAAATTTTAAGATCCTGAAATTATTGTAAAGAATTTGAATTTTACCATGAAGGCAGTGAAAGTTTTCATGTAGGTATTTTTATCAAGATAGTGCCATTATTAATGTATGCTATAGAAAAGCAAATGTAACTGTAGTATAACTAGTAGAATAGAGTAGAAAGAGCCTGGAGCAGAGACTCTAGGTAGAAATCCAGGTGAGAAATCATGACCTACAGAGGTGCCAGTAATTGAGATTTATATGACATGCATATTATACATCAGGAGAAACTTTTTTAACCCATGACCATCTATTATTCATTTATTTTCTCTGCCTCTTTCTTGGCATTCAGGAAGGAGACAAACAGCTTATAAGGGAAACATCCACACATCAACTGAATTCAGAACGCTATGTGCATACTTTCAAAGATTTATCCAATTTCTCAGGGGCCATCAATGTTACCTATCGCTACTTAGCTTCTACTCCTTTGCAAAGAAAGCGTAAGTATCCTTTCACTTTTAAATCAAGAATACATAAAATAGTTTGTTTAAAAATAATGATTATTTGCTTCATTTGTATGGCAATACAAGTTTATAGAATTTACTAACATAATACATTTTGGGAAAATTGTTCATTTTTTCCTCAGAAATTACAATTACTGATCCAATTCTATTAATTAAAAAAAATAATGTCTCACTGTAGGACCGTGTAGAGAGACTAGGAAAAATGAAGTTATTTTATTTTACTTATTTATTTATTTTATTTACACTTTTTAATTTTTATTGTTACTTTTTTATTGAATTTATTGGGGTGGCATTGGTTCACAAAATCATACAGAATTCAAGGGTACAACTCAACAAAACATCTGCACACTGCATCATGTGCCCATCACCCCAAGCAAAGTCTTTATTTTAAATTTTAAACATTGTCTTTAAGAAATAACTATTCCCATATTGATATTCCCTCATTTCAAACTTTAATGGTTTGGTGTTTGTAACTTGCCACTAGTTTTGAATTAGTGAAAATTATTGTATCTGTTTCCTAAGGTACTGTGTAACAAATTATCACAAACTCAATGGTTTAAATAAAACAACAAAAATTTATTATCTCACAATTTTGGAGGCTTGTGGTAGCATAATCACAATCCCTGCCTTTACCTTCACATGGCCTTCTTCCTTTTGTCTCTCTGTGTCTCTCTATAGCCTCTGCTCTCCTTATAAGGACATTAGTCATTGAATTTAGGGACTGCTTTAAATCCAATTTAAGTTCATCACAAGATCCTTAACTAATTACATCTGCAAATATTCTACTTCCAAATATGGTCACACTCTGAGTTTTCAGGTAGACATGAATTTTTGGAGGAAACTATTCAACTTACTACAGGCAATTTGAATCAATGAAGTAACTTGCTACATTTCATTGATTTCAAGATATCATGGATTACAGAAAGTATCATGGTCTAATTACTGTACTACTAAGAAAATATAAGTATCAGTTTTAATTGTAAGATGATGCCCAGCAAGTGTGGCTCAGTGGTTGAGCATCAACCTATGAACCAGAAAATCATGGTTCAATTCCAGGCAGGACACATGCCCAGGTTGCAGACTGGATCCCCAGCGTGGGGCATGCAGGAAGCAGCCGATTAACGTACTCTCTCTTACCACTGATGTTTCTGTCTCTCTCTCCCTCTCCCTTCTCTCTGAAATCAATAAAAATATATTTTTAAAAATAACAAAATAATTGTAAGATGTCATCAATCATAATATTCAACCAGATTTTAAAGTATTTCTGTATGAAAAATGTGAATTTTAGATTCAATGAAACACAGTGACATCATAAACTTCTTAATAGGTTGTGTGGAGACCACAAAAAGTTAGTCCCCTGTTCAGAAGTATTTATACAAGTGAATTTGTGATCACCAGGTGAGGAAATTGTAACTTAACTCAGATTTCTTTAGGTCTTTTGTTCATTCTATTTCAAAGGTCTACTGATCTTAAGCTTCTGTCCAATTGCATAAGACTGCCACTAATAAGTGATCTACATTTGTTTCACCACCTTTGTTCAAATATTACTCATTTCCCTTTATCCATGCTAATTTTACTAATGTATATTGACACACATGTCAAATGCTTTATACTAAGGAGGCAATATAAAACAGAGAAATAAGGGCAAAACAGTGTGAATCTTGCCACCATTCCACTTACTAGGCATTCTACTTTGCAAAGTTACCTAATCTCACTGTGATTTAGTTTTCTCAGCTATAAAGCAGGAATGACACACACAAAGCTATCCCAAAAGACTGTTAGGAATATTAAGATGCATATTTCTAGTAAAATGCATACACTTCTGTCTTTTATGTAGAACGTGTTCTATAAGTATTGCCAATATTGAGCATTACTAAAGGCTGATAGTTTTAATTTAATGGTACAGATAACATATTGGGTTTTCAGTAGAAGTCAGGGTTATAAGCCAGGTATTTAAACAAAATGTGTAAATCTCTCCCTCTCTGACAGATGAGTAAGAAAGATTTTTCTGGGACGGGCTTTTTTCAATATTGCGTAAATTACATTATGTAGGTGTCTGCATTAAAACAGTGATCTTGGTGAATGTAAACAGTTTCCTATTTTCCAAGTGGTGGTTCTGAAATTTTATTCAGTTCTCAGTCATGGTGAAAATGAAAACTTTAAAAAGTGAAAATATTTCAATAGAAAGACAGATAACACTTCTCAGAGGCAAACTGCCACTTTACCAGGTTTTATTTTACTCCTTAAAAATATCCAATTTCTAATTTTAGATTTAAGTATCTGAATAAAATTTTTTCCAGATAAAGTTAATATAAAATATGTTTCAAAATAGTAATATTCATGTCTTAGAACAATGTGCCCTATATTTGAACTATAATGCAATTTTTCAAAATTAACTTACACTGTTGTTTGCATTTTAATTAACATACTGGATGTATTTCAAATTAAAGTGTTGAAGTCCAATTATGAATTCTGATATAAGGTAATACTGTGATCAAACAAAAATGAAAATATGTGACCTATGGAAAATTTAAGACAATTAAAAGAATGAGTTACTCTTAATTTTCTTTTTTCATAATTTGATACTAGTTTGTCATGCCTAACTAAGAATTTCCTTCTTCTTTTGTAGTTTTTTAAAATAGTGTGGATATTATCTAAATATCTATCTTCTCTAAGGGGTATAATGAGAACATTAAGCTACAGAACACTTTAAACCATATTTTTCATTTCATAAACAAATGTTTACAGCAATAGTTCTCATATCATTGTGCTTAAGATGCAATTTTCCATAGAAAATATCAATTATGTATAAACTACTGTAGTTTTTATGTGTTTAGCATAATATTTTAATCACAAAATGTTCTATACATAATCATTTACTTAATATAGTAGCAGGCCTAAGGGGGAAATAACGTTTTGTTTCTTTTTATATGTTACTCAAAACCTATTTTACATTTAATTTGTCATCCTTCTGCATTCTTTGCTTAGGGTTTCTTACAATTGGACTTTCATCAGTGAAACGAAAAAAAGGAAACTATTTACTTGAGACAATCAAGTCCATTTTTGAGCAGTCCAGCTACGAAGAGCTGAAGGAAATCTCAGTGGTGGTTCATCTGGCAGACTTTAATTCATCCTGGCGTGAGGTCATGGTCCAGGATATTACACAAAAATTTGCCCACCATATTATTGCAGGAAGATTAATAGTGATACATGCTCCAGAGGAATATTACCCAATCCTGGATGGCCTTAAAAGAAATTATAATGATCCGGAAGATAGAGTCAGATTTCGTTCCAAGCAAAATGTAGATTATGCTTTTCTGCTTAATTTTTGTGCCAATACGTCAGACTATTATGTAATGCTTGAAGATGACGTTCGATGCTCAAAAAATTTCTTAACTGCCATCAAGAAAGTCATTACATCCCTAGAAGGAACCTACTGGGTAACTCTTGAGTTTTCTAAGCTTGGTTACATTGGAAAACTTTATCATTCACATGATCTCCCACGTTTGGCACATTTTTTATTAATGTTTTATCAAGAAATGCCTTGTGATTGGCTATTGACTCATTTTCGGGGTCTGCTGGCTCAGAAAAATGTGATCCGTTTTAAACCATCTCTCTTTCAGCACATGGGTTATTATTCATCCTATAAAGGGACTGAGAATAAGCTGAAGGATGATGATTTTGAAGAGGAATCATTTGACATCCCTGATAACCCTCCTGCAAGTTTGTATACCAATATGAATGTTTTCGAAAATTATGATGCCAGCAAGGCTTATAGTAGTGTTGATGAGTACTTTTGGGGGAAACCACCTTCAACAGGAGACACCTTTGTGATCATTTTTGAAAATCCAATTGTAATTAAAAAAATTAAAGTGAGTACTGGAACAGAAGATCGGCAAAATGACATTTTACATCATGGAGCCCTAGATGTTGGGGAAAATGTTATACTTTTCAAACAAAATAGACAATGTGATACTTACATAAGACTAGGGGAATTCAAAAATGGAAACTTTGAAATGTCAGATGTGAATCAAAAAGTTCCATTTGATATAAAGTGTATAAGGATATACATTACCAAAACACAGAAAGAATGGCTGATTATTAGGAGTATTAGCATTTGGACTTCTTAGTCAATTAAATCAACATGTCCAGTAACTGAAACAGGTCTTCCTGTTTCCTTTTCTTGTTACCTTCCTCTTTTGCTACCTTTGTCCTATGGAGGTAAAGCAACAGATGGGATATTTTAAAAGAAAGGTCAATCATCTTGGCAGTTGTGATTTACATATTGCCATCATAATTTTACTTAAATATCCACTTGTATTT
Organism: Plecotus auritus; assembly: GCF_963455305.1. Classification (NCBI taxonomy): domain Eukaryota; kingdom Metazoa; phylum Chordata; class Mammalia; order Chiroptera; family Vespertilionidae; genus Plecotus; species Plecotus auritus. The sequence continues at coordinate 143,241,487 of NC_137772.1, forward strand.
ATTTCAACTTCTGAAGTTGAATATGTAAGTTCACAGTTAATGCTTTTGTTTATATTTTTAATGTTATCATGTTAATTTCAAAATTTCAACTGTCAAAAAAGGTGGCATGAAGGGTGTAAAAAGAGATAATGTGGTTTATTGGATGGTAAGTCTTGAAAAGTAGTTGCCAACTGTGTACATTTCCTCAAAAATTTATAATTTATTATATCCATCAGATAGCTTTTGTTAAGAATCTCTGTGAATATGAAGCTGGTTAGAATAATCATCTGTCCTTTTTTCTTGTAAATTTGTTTCCATAGACTCTTGTGCATCGACAATGAATACCTCCTCATAAAAATGTCTTTACAACAGAATTTTGTGTGTAGATGGGGCAATAGAAAGAAAAAGAAAACTACAAAATCTCTCTCCTGATTATTTATATGAAAGGGAACATTGGTCATTGTATAAAAAAGCTTAATCGAACACCTATTATTAATAAATTTTCTGTGGGAAGCAGTCTTTTTCTAGTTTCCCATTTGCAAAAAAAAAAAAAAATAGTTATGCCCAATATTTTCAGGTTACATTGGGTTCCTGCACTTAATAGAAGAAATTAGAGATGGCCTACAGTTAGTTCATTCCTATAAACATTTTCAGTATATACAGAAAATTTTCAAAATTGATTTTATATGTTTTATATTAAAAGTTGTACAATTAGAATCATATACTTTTGGGGTGTTTAAATAAACATCCTATAAGGAAGAAAAGTAAGAAACATAGAAATCAGTTGCCTTTTCTACACTCAGAATGAGTTCATAACAAAGCCAGAGTGAGAGATCAGATGTTCTGACATCCAGACAATGTCTTCCCCTCATGTGGAGATTGTTCCTAACACAATGTATGCTTTCTGTTCTCTGATATACGTATCTGTTATGCTATCTGGAAAAGTTGGTATTATTTTTCCATAAGTCCTATTACCGTTCTGTGGAGTAATCCTAAAGTGTCCTAAATGATACCATGTACTCCAAATGGTAAGCAAATGACTAAATTTTGTTACAAGGATAATTGTGACTACACCATTTGTCCATTAAAGCAATTCAGGACACCTTAGTGCATCCTAAAACATTGTTGTTGTTGTTTTTAGAATATACTGAACTTGTCTCCTCCTTTCTATTTTTGACAAACAGCAAAGATGAAAGTTGATAAAAATAAATGAAGAGTACTTTGTGTGTGGATATGGGTTTGTGTGTGTGTGTGTGTGTGTGTGTGTGTGTGTGTCTGTGTGTGTTTGTGTGAAGATTAGACTTGTGATACTGAGAATGAAAGAGAAATTTGTGTTCTTCCTTTCATCCCGAAACAAAATCCTTAGGACTCACTGGTATGCTACAGTACAAAAAAAAAAAAAAAAAAATAGGAATTATTTTACTCAGTCTATCTAAATTGATTAAATGAGAAACTCAGATAAACTATTGGAAAATATTTTTCTTTAGTTGATACAATAGATGTTTATTTTTTTGCACCAAGTTGCTATAGTGTTAAAGAAAATATGAACCTGTAAATATTAATATCTTGTAACACATCTAAGTCCTAAAGTCATAGAAAAGAAGAATACGGCCACTAAGCTATTATCTTTACATTGATTTGGAGAATACTTGCCCCATAAAGATATTCTGTTTTCTTGGCTTGTCTTGCTTGCTTTTATTAGCTGGCTAGTTGTATAGTATTCTACAAATATATCAGAAATTGTAAGAAAAACGTTGTACTGCACTTTCAGTGATAAAAGGTATATGATGGCAAAGGCAAGTAATATCAAGATGTAGGCAGACTCCATGAAGCAAGTTATACACATTTACATATTCTTCTGAGAGTGATTTAAAAGACCAGCCATCTACACCACCTTTAGATAATGCTTCAACAAAGATT